>NC_080071.1:115016564-115316564 GCF_949987535.1 Balaenoptera acutorostrata | reverse complement strand
CAGCTACATGGATGGACCTAGAGATTATCATACTAAGTGAAGCAAGTCAAAGACATACATGATATCACTTATTTGTGGAATCTAAAATACAACACAAATAAACTTATCTACAAAACAGAAACAGACTCACAGATATAGAGGACAGATTTGTGGTTGCCAAGGGGGTGAGGGGGCAGGAGAGGGTTGGATTGGGAGTTTGGGATTAGCAGATGCCAGCTATTATCTATAGGATGGATAAACAACAAGGTCCTACTGTATAGTACAGGGAACTATATTCAATATCCTGTAATAAACCATAATGGAAAAAGAATATGTAAAAGAATGTATATACATGTATAACGAAATCACTTTGCTGTACACTGGAAACTAACACAACACTGTAAATCAACAATACTTCAGTAAAAAAGAATATTACATTATTATATATGTAATACTGACTTAATACTCCTGACTAGACATTTATTATGAGATCGACACTGCACTTAAGCACTTCATATTCATTATCTCATTGGATCCTCTCAAGTACCTGTAAAGTAGGTGAAATTAGCCTACATCAGGGATGAGGAAACTGAGCCTCAGAGGTCATGTAAGTGCCCGAGGGGACACTGCTGGACCCCAACCCAAGCTGTCTGATTCTAGACTGTCCTCACAACCACACCTACACTGCTTCTCTTAAAAAATTATAACAGAGTAATTGCTGCTCTGATAGGAGGAGGACAGAGGGCAGGGTTTACTGGTAGAATCCAAGGCAGTCCCGGGGTTGGGAGAGAGGAAAACGTGACCCATCCCTACAGGGTGGTAAGTTTCCTACAGGCAGGGAGTCAGCCTCGTTTATGCTTATGGAAGTGAGCGTCCCTGACAGTGGTTCAGAGGGCGCTCTGCATACAGTAGGTACTTAATACATGTCTGCTGAATTGTTCCGGAGAGTCCAGAGATGTTAGTTACTTATACAAAATTTTATAAGATGTTTAGGTAGAAAAGCCAAATAAACAGATGCTATAAAAAACATTTCCCAGTATTTCCTTAATTAGTCCTTTTCCTTCTCACTTTTTTTTTTTTTTTTTTTTTGCAGGGGAGCGGGTCTATCTTTTCTGATCTTTGGGAGAGCTACATAATGAGGTCACTGACACAAGTAGAATTCAAGTTTCTACTGCTGTGTCTGGGACCCAGGAGCCATGTCGAAAGGGTCTGCAGAATCCATGCACACATCTGGACACCAGCTCTAATTCCATTTCACAGAACCTACACAAAAATCCCCAGGCCAGTCCTACAGCTGGGCCATTTTCTAATTTCAGAGTCAAGCTGACATGGAAACATTCTAATTACTCGAACGAAGGGCCTGTGATGCTTTCCACATGATCCCGTTCACATCACAAATGGGGGAAAATGGAATAAAAGAAGTAACCTTCTGACTTAAAATTGCTTTCACGGCGTCCTCCACCTCCTCCTGATTATCGAGGTCAACAGTCCAGACGTGTGGCTGGCCGATGAAAACTTCCGCATAAGGATGCTGGGAGGTCAGCTGGAAAAGGAAAAACAGAACACCTCAGTCTCACAAACACTGACTTTTTTCATTTTTCAACCTTCTGTGCTAGGTGAAGCGTTATGCTTTTTATGGTTCCGAGTTGTACCTGCGTAGGTAATGTCATTTTTTGTTTTTGACCCTTGACGATCGAAACCTCCTAAGCACCCCATAAGCAGATAACAATAAAAGAGGGAAGGTCCCACAGCTTTCTTTCTTTTTTTTTTGACCAGCAGGACGTCTACTGTCAGGACCATCTGGATAAGCACGCACAGCGCTGACGGGCACAGGTAAGGACACCGAGGCTGTAAAGTGTGCCCGGCTGGCAACACCGGCAGTGCCCATGGGTGCCCATCAGGTTCATGTGGGATGTTTTAAAAGACACACGGCCAGGCTACGCTGTCTTAGACCCTTTGAGCTGGGATCTTGGGCACTTTGGAGGGGTTCCTGGGAGTCTAGGGGTCCCAGGAGGGCAGCAGGTGGGCCATGGCCCTGTGTGAGACCATGACATCCACAGGGTCAGGTCCGGTGATGGCTCCTCACCTTGAGTCCCACTTTGAAAAAAGAGTTAGAATGTCATAACCAGGTGACATGGAGGCTGTTACAGATGGCTTCAACCCCCCAAATCACACCAAGAAATAATGAATATTTACCCTCAGTCATATCCCAGCCCTGAAAATCACCTAGATCAAACTAGCGTCTGTTATAAAATACTGGTTAGGATAGACAGATAAATATAAGGAAATTACAATAAAGTTGTCATAGGCTTTAAAGTCATAGAAGGATACGTAATGGTACATATGAAAGGTGACAGAAAGGGAAATAATGCTACCAGAAAAAGAGAGAATTTTGGAATAATAATTAGCATAACACTAGAGCCTTAAGAGTCATAAAGGCCATGTGCGATCAGAAAAGCAAGGAAAGGCAGCTTTTGTTTTAAAGGAGGTTTTATTTTAAAAACAAAGGGTGGCCAAAGAAACCCAGAGGAATATTGGCAATTCTCAGTTCTGGAAGAATCCGTTTTTTAAAGACAGCTAAATTTACCCCTCAAACTTATTCCCACCTTTATTCTTGTATCCTTTTAAGGCTGTGGTATAAAGAAAGCATTCTGGTGCATTTTCAGTTCTCAAAGTTGGCGGGTGCTGCCCTAGCCCCTGGCTGAGGACCAGGGATGCCAGACGCCTTGAGATGTGTGTGCCCGTCCTGCCCAGGGCAGAGCTGCCCACTCCCCACAGGCCTTCACACGCCCCGCCAAGCTCTCAGGTGGGTTCACAGAATCCGACTCTTTGGCACAGTCTGAATATACATTGAGTTTTCCAGGAACATAACTGCCATGTAAATCAAGGGACGTTTTATTGGGAATTTCACCAATAAGCCGTTATCATTTCAGAAAAATCATGGCAGCAAAGTCAATGCCACGCAGAGGATCTGGGTCTCCAGTACAACATACCCAAACCAGTCTGTGTTTGAAGCTGTCACAGTAATGCCAACCGCGTATATCTGTGTGTCTACATGCAGGCACCTTTTGATTTAGCTTCTCTTTCTTTAATGTCAATTATAAGTAAAAAGGGCTGACCAGATTCAGCTCAATGTTTTATTCTTCTTAAATACAAACATATTCACTGTAAAGAGGAATGAGACACCATGATGCCTTCTAGTGTGGTTCATGGGTATGATACAGTATTTCCGGACCACATATACACAAAATATCTATTACCTTATAGCAAAGTATTTTCCTTTTACTTCTCTTTCATATTAGAGTTAGAGAATCATTCTTTTTTAAAATTGCATATGTTAGCAGGGTATATTTTTCATTTCAGGAGTGAAAAGTAGATGTTGTAATACACTTCGAATAAAAGAAGGTGTTGGGTCCGGAAGGGTTGAGGCCAAGCTGGCTCTCTTTTTTTTCTTCAGATCCCAATATACTCAGAGAACTGGGTGATTCAACTGGCACCTCTCCAGCTTGCTCTTGGCCACCGTCCTTTGTGTCTTACCACACCAATGGTGTGCACGCATTACTCAGGGGGGAAACCCAGAAGATAAATGACTGTGCCGCCACGCTGAGCCTTCTCTGGCCCCCACTCGTGGGAATCAGGCGATTCTGAGGTGCAGGTATCCTAGACTTTGCTCCTGCCTCTTCTGCCCGAGTCACGCCCCTCGCTAGCCCGCAGGTCCCCCATGCTTCCGACATATACCCTCTTTCTTTTGCTCAGCTGTGTGGTCAGGGATAGAAGAAGAGTGCCCGCAGGCTCCTGGAGCTGGGGAAGCATCCTTTTCTTTTTCTCAGCACATATTTTAGATTGCGCACGTATCAGTGAGGCCCCTCAGATGGGCTGGGCACTGTGCTAATCACCTGAGCAGACATTATTTATCAGGTTTCCTGTGTATTGATGAGGATTCTGAGGGTTAGAGGGGCTTACAATTCCCCAAGACCACACAGCAAGAAAGCAGCAGAGCAAATGCAAATCTAGATCCTTCAACAACTTTTTACCTTTTGACAAAAAAGGAAGATGACAATTTTAAAGGAGGCTCTTGAGTTCTTAAGACAATGACCAAAAGAAGCTCAATGTAAACACCAGCCTTTTCATCACTTGCTTAAAACCGGCTAACCTAAAACAAACTCCCAGGACTGAATGTATGTCTGTATTAGACCTTTCCTGAAGCTGAGCAAAGTGTCACACCATTTTCATTTTGTGGCCTGGAGAACAAACTAATTAATTCTTGCAACTGAATCAGGGTAAATGAAAGTTGCCATCAGTGTCACTATTTAGCAGTCTCTCTCCCCTCTGCCTTTTAAGGCCCCTGCTTATTTACAGGGTTGCTCTAAGCACTTGGAAAATACAAAATGCTGAGCCATTATCATTTTGTTCATTTACATTTACGGAGGGTTACTTAATTTTATGAGTAAGGCATTTTGTGATTCATTATTCCCCCTCTGGATGTTCCATTCCTCGTTAATTTATTGAGAACCGTCTGATCTGAGCTACTTCATCGTATATCAATCAGTATATTTACTGGAGTATAGTCTGTAAAAGTAATGAAAATCTTATTAAATATGAGATGTTATTTCAGAGCGGCTGTTAAATCTCCAAGAAGAACACAAGTTCTTTTTATGGAAGAGGAAACCCTGGAGCCAGAGAATTTCGAATGGTTTACAAAATGTCAGAATAATGATTAAGAACCTACTAATCTGTTTCCTAATATAAAGATAGAAATCCAAATTATATTACATTTAAAGTGTAACTTGAACCAACCACATTATACTTAAGGGCATATGGAACTTCTCTTGAGTGTGTACACTGTGGTTTTAAAAATGGGTCCAATGCAAAAATAAAAACAAAGCTTTTTGTTTTCTAAATACAAAGAAAAATTTAGACTTCTCTTCAAATGAAGGCAAAGAAGAGACATAGATGCAATTTATATGGACCCATTTACATGGATCTATTGTTGCTTAGCTCAAAAGATTAGCAAAGGCACAAAAAGATAGCTACGTAATTATATACGCTTTGGTTAAAATTTTTCTATTTGCTGAGGGCAAAAAAAAAAAAAGGATACTTTCTAGGGATTCTTGACCCTTAGAAATCTGTACAAGTGTTGATAGCTCTTTCCCAAT
Source organism: Balaenoptera acutorostrata (assembly GCF_949987535.1). Classification (NCBI taxonomy): domain Eukaryota; kingdom Metazoa; phylum Chordata; class Mammalia; order Artiodactyla; family Balaenopteridae; genus Balaenoptera; species Balaenoptera acutorostrata. The sequence continues at coordinate 115,311,429 of NC_080071.1, read as the reverse complement.
TAAAAGCATCTTTGATCAGGGGGATTCTGTGAGTTGAAAGAGCAGAGTGGGGCGGCCCACCTGCCCGTGAGGTCAAGTTCACTGGCTCCTCTCAAAGCTGTGTCCTGTCACTGGCTATCAGCCTGCTCTCTGCACCGTCTCCAGCGGAGAAGGAAATGGACATCAGATGGAACCTGCCCTCCTGCATAAAGTAAAGTGACCTGCTTGGGGTTTTCCCTCCAACGCATCAACATTCTTGCTTCTCCAACTCAAAACCCGACTCTCCTTTTCCTATAAAGCACAGCTCCCCCACTATCCCCTTCTAGCTAACCCAGCACATTCTCCACCGGGCACCACTCCAAGTTAACTTCCCCCGCTTAATGTACTCAGCTATTTCCTTATGCATTCCCGTTGATTAGGCATCGCTCTTATCACACTTCCATATCAAAATCTGAGCTCCTGGGAAACAGGAAATGTGTCTTGATAAGTTCCCCCAATGCAGTGACTTAGTACCACAGGCCCTGTGGGGATACAATGAACGTCTGTCAGCTGACCTCTGCCTCCCAGCCCTCTCACGGGAGCCCAGGACTGACGGAGTCACCTGTGGGAGGTCACTTGCTGAGCAGCTGTTGAAAGCCTCCTCCAGTGCCATTCTAATTGGAGTCTCATTCCAGTACTGGTGGGACCACCTGAAAGGATAGGAGGAACCAAATGCCTGGGCGGCAGCTCCAACACCTATTCCCTTTTTATGCCATGAAGTGAAAACCCTCTATCTCCTCAACAAAAAGCAAATTACTAAAGGATCATACCGACAGGATGAACATACTTTTCTCAGCAATTTCATACTGGCTGATCTGATCTATGTAACATTACATCCTTCACTGGCAAAGGGTTAGATTGTGTTTAAGAGGGTCTTCAATTTTTTTCAGGAAAAAGTACTCAGTTGTAATACAGTGTTATCAAAATCTTCAGAATTATCAAAATTTAAATTATTATCTAATTCTAATGATCAAGAAGGTACCAAGTCAGTCCAAAATACTTTTGATGAATCATTTCCCAAAGTCTTGTATATAGAAACTGCAGCAAGAAAACTGATGGGTTTCTTTGCTTTTCATGCATTAGTGAGTCAGACAGAGAAAGGCAAATACCATGTGATATCACTTATATGTGGAATCTAAAAAAATGATACAAATGAATTTATTTACAAAACAGAAAAAGACTCATAAACATAGAAAACAAACTTATGGTTACCAAAGGGGAAAGGGTGGGGTAGGGGGAGGGATAAATTAGGAATTTGGGAATAATGTATACATACTACTGTATATAAAATGGATAAAAAAACAAGGACCTACTGTATAGCACAGGGAATTATACTCAATATTTTGTAATAACCTATATGGGAAAAGAATCTGAAAAAGAAAAAAAAATATATATATATGGAACTGAATCACTTTGCTGTACACCTGAAAGTAACACAACATTGTAAATCAACTATACTTCAATAAAAAACCATTTTTAAAAAGCCCTTAGCACATAGTAAGTGCTCCAATAAATGTTAACTAAGACGGTTATTATCACGGGAAACCAGAAAAAAAAAATCATGAGGGAAAAATCATCATTAGAATATCACTGTAACAATGGTTGCAAGAAAGATCCACTGATACATGGTAAAAATAAATGGGCAAAAGTTGGAGGAGAACGAGGGTATTCGCATGGTCTCAAAGTACTTCCCCCAACAAAGAGAAAAACAGTAACTTTACGGTGGAGAAACCTGGCAAACACGACCTTAACCAGGTGATCAAGGTTACATCACCAAGTAATAAGACATTCGTATCACGCACCCCCGACATGATACACTGAGGCCACATGACTTCTGTGGGATTCTTGCCAAAAATGTGTAACCTCAAACTAATCAGGAGAAAACGCCAGTCAAATCCAAATGGAGGGGCAGTGTACAGAACAACTGACTGGTACTCTTTCAAAATGTCAAGGTCATGAATGCACTGAAAGACTGAAGAATTGGCACAGATTGGAGGAGACTAAAGAGACATGACAGGTAAAGGCCAGGTGGGAGCCTGGACCAGAAAAAGGATGTTAGTGGAAAAACTGGTGAAATCCAAATAAAGTCTGTAGTTTAGATAATATTACGGTACCCATGTTAACTTCTTGGTTTTGACAATTACACTGTGGTTTTATAATATGTTACCATTAGCGGAAGCTGCATGAAGCATATAACCAAACTTTGTACTCTTTTTGCAGCTTTTCTTTAAGACTAATATTATTTCAAAATACATAAAAAGCAAGTTCCAGCAATTCCACTCATAGGTATATATACCACAAAGAATTGAAAGCAAGGACTCAAACAGATACTTGTACACCCATGTTCGTAGCAGCATTTTTCGTAACAGATAAGAAATGGAAACAATCCAAGTGTCGATGAACAGAGGAACGGATAAACAAAATGTGGGCTATTCATACAATGAAATATTATTCAGCCTTAAAAAAGAAAGATTCTGACACATGTAACAACATGAACGAACCTTGAAAACATGCTCAGTGAAATAAGCTGGTCACAAACACTGTTTGATGACACTTACATCAGGCACCTAGAATAGGTAAATTTATTTACAGAAAGTAGAGTAGTGGTTCTACTCTTCTATTCAGGGCTGGAGGAGGGGAGAATGGAGAGTTACTGTTAATGTACAGAGCTTCTGTTTGGAACAATCAATCTATGAGAGTGGATAGTGGTGATGATCGCACAACATTGCGAATGGACTGAATGCCAGTGAACTGGACACTCAAAAAAGGTTAAAATCATCGTTTCTCACTGTGTATAATTTATCACAAAAAAGTGGAAAAAGCATCGAAAATTACAAATAATTATCCAATTTAGGCAGATGTAGAACTTCAGAGATTTCCTACATTCAAACGCAACACAGGCATGATTTATTAGCCCACATTTTCTACCCAGAGCTCCGAAGTTTCAAAGTCAGTCGCACGCTAGAGCACAGATGCCTAAGCTGAGACATTCTCACTGCTGGGGATCATCCTTTCAAACCTTTGCAAAGAGTAAGTTCTTGGGTACCAGACTGAAGGTTCCTGATCTGTGTTCTGGTACCCGCCCCACAGCACGGGAAGTCCAAACGCTGTGTGCATGAAGTGTTGCTGAGGAATGACCCCCCGCCCCCCAAAGCACTCGCCAAAATGAAGAACTCAAATTTACAGTACTAGCAGAAGGAAAAAGCAAGCGTGCCCGTGCACACACACACGCACACGCCTCGTTAACCTTCGTCAGAGGTTATCTGGGCCACAGGTTCATCTTTTTCAGGATAATCTGTGGTCTTGCTGATCTTCTTCCATCTCCTTTGGCCCTTTCACCAGTGACGGGGAGGGTCAAAGAAAAGAACTCTCAGAATGATCTACTCTGTTAACTGGTAACTTCTCTGACTGAAAGGTAAAGAATAATCATGGAAAATGTGTCTTATATACTATTTGGGGAAGGGGGGAATGGGGTCAGGAGAACTGACCCAGAAAGGTTTAAAAGTAGCAGAGGTGAAAAATGTATGCTTTAGACACATGTCCCGGGAGGGCCGCCCAGCAGTGTCCTCCCCAGTAGACGGTCCCAAATGACAAGGGCACTGGGACAAATCGACACTGAGAGGCTTCCTCCTTGAAAGCAGCCTGGAGAGCCACTTACGAACTGTGCAGAAATAATAAGAAATCAATCTTATGGGTTCTTGCACATATGTGTTTCTAACCAGATATAGAAACACCCAGCCTGGTCACTCACATGCTCTAAATGACTTTGGTTTATTGTCCCAAATAGAATCCAACTGCCTTCAATGGTGATTCACCATTTTCAAGTGGATTTTCCAGAGGACCTCCAAAGGCAATCCAAATAAGGCTTCTGCAAATGGTTCGAGCGATGGCAGGATTGCTTCTCAGGACGACACCTGCTGACAGTCGGCTAAAATACCAGGCGCACTATTCAGTCACCCCGATACGTCTGTTTTCTCAAGGACGATGATTCTTCAAGGAAGGATCCTCCTTCCACCCAACTAAGTGAAATGAAGTTGACAATACCTGCCGTCCAAGGCTCGGAGGTTCAAATGGGCTCCTAGCACTCAACAAACAGCTACCATTCATATGAGTGAAAGTAGAATGAGTTTTATAGATGCTTACCTCTCTCAGAGTTGGCTTGCCAATGAAAAAGTCTGTGTTTTTGCTGCTTTTGGGTGGGTTGAACTTGGGATTCAGAAAAGCACATCCATTTGCGATGGCCTCCAAGGGAGCCGGGCCTTCATAAGGGAACCCAAGTCCAACAAACAGCTGTAAGACAGAGGAGCAAACCACATGTAAACACATCAATCAGGACTGGCGTCCCTGGCTCATGGGGGTCTCTTCTGGGCTCCATTCCTGTACCGATGCCTCTGAGACTCTGGAAAGTTCCCAGGCCCTGGTTGGGGGTGGATAAATGAGAAGCCAGCTTACACCAGGGCCTGAAAAACATGACCAGGGACCTGTAAGCGCCCCGGAAGCTGCTCAGGTCATTATGAATTTCCCTCCTTTGTAAAAAAGTAAAGCAGTAAGTGTCAGGGTGGGCAGCTGAGGGGGTAGGGAGGTGGAGGTATTCAAAGAATAAAAACAACAACAAAACCCAAGACCCAACAATAATCTTTCTGTAACTTACCAGGAGACATGACTGCAAAAACACTTGCTTAACTAAACAGAAGGTTTCTTCATTGAACCAAAGGAACAACAGGCCCTTTCAGTGATGCCGGGAAGAGGGACAGAAAGGTCGCTGGGCGGTTTGATTACAGTTCACATGGAGCTGCATTAAAATGATGGTAGGTCAGCAAACATGGGTTTTCATAATGGGGTTTTCGCTGGGGGACACCAGCATCTTGGGTTTTATTTTCCCCTCAATGTGGGGAGAGGGTGTAGAGCTGTAACTGGGCAAGGCTTTCCCACCCCAGCAAGTAAACCACGAGTTGTCCCCATGGCAGACAAGAGATGGCAGCAAAAACACATGTCAGAGTCCTCGCCGGGACCACGGCTGAGAGCCGCTGTGACAAAGGGGACTCTCTGCAGTTCAGTGGCATTGATTCCTGGGTCCAGAAATGAAACATCATCTCATAGAAAGGCATCCTTGCGTACCCTCCCCTCGGGGTATTTCACACCACTGGGCGGCTGTGGGTCCTGACGGGCTTGGTCCAAGTCTAGGCTTGGTGACGTGTGAGATCTCCCTACCCACATGAAGGAGCCTATCCTGAAATCTCTCCAGTCTCCCAGGGACATCAAGTGGCAAAGGATAACTGGGTCCCAGGGTGTCCTTTCCTTCTGCCATCATGTTGGGGAACATCCACACGGCCACGCCCCGAGAGTGAAGGATGCTGCTGAACTGGATACGGCTAGATGCTTGAGTCTCCTTTCCCGGGCCCTCTCCCCAGTAATCCTGTCTCTGCAGCTGCTTTAATTGAATGATGATCTGGAATACTTCTGCCTAGACAGCCCTGAGTCTAACCCCGGCAGCACTGGAAGATGCAACCCGTATGTGCTGGGCACTCAACTCCAGGGCTGAACGCGCAGCGTGGACCATGTTAGACATATTGGAGAGTCATGAAGCCCCCGCAGGGAATTTTCTGGGGGCAAGAAACTAAAATCTCAGGTTTTCTGGAGAGATGCCCCATCCTATAACTGTATGTTCTTCCGCACAGAACATGGTACTTAACATTTCTGTTGTTTGGAAGAATAACCTTTCATATCCTGTAAACCTTGAGATGACCCTCAGGGGTGTCCACAGAGGAGGGAACTGTGGAGGAAAAGCTTTGAGAAGCCAGCCGAGCTCTCACTGCTAGCTGAGTCATTTCTCCTGGAGCAGAAGAACCAGAGACACAGGGGTGAGGGAAAATGTGGTAGCAGAAGAGCTTGGAAGCTGTCTGCCATGAGGGCATGAAGAACTAGTCCCAAGACATCCCAGCTCTGTTAAATATGAAGAACCCAGGGTTACTATCCTTGAGGCTTTGGATCTCTGTGATCTGCCACCCCCAGATTTTGGGGAGCAGGTGTCGGGTCTCCAGGGAAAAGAGGACCTCTGTCAGGCCGTGGCTGGGCTCAGGAAAGCACAGGACTTCCAGATCCTGGAAGATGCAGACAGGGGTCTCCGTGGGTTTAACCAGGGGCCCACAGTGTTTTCTGACCTCTGAAAACCGGGACCTGCCATGAAGTGCTGATACCTCCATCAACACTAAATTACAAAGAATAACTTCGGAGGAAATGTAGGAAGCACAATGGTTGTCTATTTAAATAGAAAATCCTGGGAAAAAAATTTAATTAGCTCCTTCAGGCCCACCAATCTGAACCCATTAATTAAAAGGATTTGAGGCTGTTGCTTAATGAACTTGAATGGGACCTAGGTTTAATTATATGTGAATAACAATTTGCACCACCTCTTCTGCCCTGCTGGCATCCGAATATCTCAGTACACGTAAACACTTTGGGCTAACTCTCCAAAGCCTCACCATTTCAGAATGAAGCTAAAGCAAATACCACACAATTTCTTGGCAATGAGTCTTCTCGTCACACTAATTAGGATCGCAGGAAATGCATTACTTGGAAACACCAAAATAACAGTTCTTTGTCACTTCTGTCAATAAGCAACCTTCCTTCTTGCTTCCTGTGTACTCACTACCTGGGACATTATAATGGAGCAGATGTATTAAGGTCAAATAGCACACCTGAGGTTTGAATGACAACAGGATAGGCAGAGAGGGTTCATCACCACCCAAGGGTATTGCATGAACTTCTGAGCGCTTATGGCCTTGCCACACACTGGTACCTTAACCACACTGAATTGCTTTTCCCCTAGTTCCCCACTCCCCCCCATCATTCTGCTCGCTTACAGATTTCCTTAGCACGGGGGCAAGAGAGACACTGCAAGAATGCATTCAAGTGCAGAGGCTTAACTCCTCAGGAGGACACAGCATATTTTATTGATGCTTCATCTGGCTTTCAGAAGCCTAGAATGTAACGAGGATCTTCCAGACGACGAGACATCTCCATGGCTGCAGCTCTGACTCCGTCAATGAGCGTTTCTAAATAGAGCTTTAAATTACATGCTCTAAAATTTAACTTTTGAACTAACACTAAGGAAGAGAGAACAGATGAAGCTCCAGGATTGGGAAGTCCCTACACATCGACAAAGAGTTTAGTTAAGCCACTCAGATTTGTACTCTGTGTGAAAGGAGAAACGAAATTGTTTTAAACCCCTAAGCGGAGTAGTTCACAAAGAATCCTTTAAAGGTGGATAAAGGTAGTTCTGAGACCAGGACAATGTGGTGATTAAGAGCACAAGCTCTGGAGTCAGGCCGACCAGGTTTCCAACCCTGGCGGCATCATTTCCTAGCTCTGTAACTGTGGGAAATTGTTATATGCCTCTCTCTATGGATTATCTGAGGTCCACTGATAATGCATTCTCTCTAGCTGTGGGCCTTAGTCAAGGTAACACAAGCTCTCTAAACCTGTCTTTTCATGTGTAAAGTGGTGAAAGTAATCGTGCTTTATTTCATGGGGCTGCTCTGAGGATTCAAGGAGATACTTCATGGAAAGGATGTATTCCAAGGTTTGGCACTTAGTAAATGTTCGCTAAACGCTAGTCCAAGTTCAAACCCAGGTTCAACTTGACGTGCAGCACGCACACGACCTTTTGTTGTCTAGCTGGAGTTTGCTGTGCAGGAGTTGTGGTTGTGGGGTTTTACAAGCGGTTCGGCACCTGCTTACGTGTATTTATGAGTTCTCTGTGTTTCATAAAGTACCTGGATTAAAAAACAGGGAGGGGCGTCCATCAGAAGAGAGAGGGGACATGGTTTACAGTGACTGCCTCAAGCAAAGGTCAGTCCCATGAGCCACATGCTATGGCTAAGCCTTACTTGTTTATTCTTCACATAATGATTGGGAATCATTACATTTTTGATAATAGGTATCCCTTTTATAGCTTTAAAAAGAATCCATACAAGGCTGGGAATGGAGAAAATTTATTTTCCTGAGAGGTGATGCTTTTGTGTAGCTGGCAAGGTCCCCTCTCTGGACATCTGTCTTCCCTTTTGTACCCAACGCTGATGGAAGAGAAAACAGTGGCCAAAATCTCTCCCATATATGTTTGGCTACGTCCTCTCCTGGGCTCCATAAGCCCCTAACCTACCCTACCTGAAAGACTGTCTCCTAAAGGTCTAGAAGGGCAAAGGAGACAGAGACAATGATACTTGCCAAGCACGTTTAAGCACCCCAGGTTAGTCAGTATTGGCCACTAAATCAAAGGTCATTTCCTGGAGACCAGCTCACTGGGTAGACTCCCAGACTATGTAAGTGGCCTTCCAGAAACAAAACAAAAAATCCAGCAACAACATCAAGACCACAAGTCCCTGCCCTTCGGTCATTTGGAAGCCCCAGCACAAAATCAAATGCATTGCAATTTGCATTGCGAAAGCATATTACCCTGGGGGTGGGGAGGAGGAGAACATTCAGATACATGTACAACTGCAGATGCCGACCATCTTCAGCTGTGCCAGTACGCAACGCCTACCATGAAAAGGCAGCTCAGGTGCACCTCCTTGGAGAAGCTGTCCGGACCACCCCTCTCACCCCAATAGCCCACCAGGCCTACCCCTCAGCTCTTAGCGGTGAGGAGGCATCACAGGCCTGGCTCACCGCCACAGTTAAGATGGGCTCTAACGGTACCGAGGACAGAGGATTTTAGTGATGAAGAGAGAATTCACGGAAAGGGCTTAACACAGGGAACGGTTAGAGAAACGGTCGTTACTGGTGCAGTGAAACCCCATGGTCGTGCCCCGTGATAACATGAATGGGTTGTGTGTATCTGGGTGTGAGGAGGTGCCTTTGTTCTTGAAGCCTCATTCGGAGAGGTTAATGAATCCTATGTCCATACATTCTTCATTCTATATACATATGTGGGAGGGGAGGGGGGAGGATGGAGCGTGTGTGCATGGGTAAGTGTATGCAAATTATTTTCCACCTAGTTGGAATGGGAATGGTTTTTGGGACCTGTCACCAGGACGAAACCTGCTTGACTGCCTGAGGTTGGATACTGCAGGACCTGAAGGAGACACGGAAGACGGATTGCTCCAGCAGTAAGCTCGCTCTTGGGCTCTCTCTCACAGGGCCTGAGGATGTGGGCAACACCACGGAGAGGCAAGCACGGGATATCAGAAGGACAGTGTCCCTTGTTGGGGAGATCTTGGAGATCTAGGCACATGATTCAGGAGAAAAGCAAGAAATCACTCCTAGGGGCATGGCCCCAAGATCCCAGATGGCCAGTGGATTTCTTCTGGACTCCTTCCTTCATTCTTCATACGGTTATCTGAAGGCCTCTACAAGCCAGGCCCTGAGAAGGTACCTGTCAACAGAACAAGCAGAGCCCCCGGGTTCTCATGGAGCTGCACGAGGGTCTGGTCCACTGGTCGTGGCTGCCTTGGGCCCTGGGTTTCTGAGAGAGCTTGTGTAACCACTTCCAAGCTTGTGGGAAGAGCCACGGTTGATAGGGGGGGTCAGACCCGAGGATGGAACAGAACAGGGACAGTAGTACATACTGCCTATCTTCCAACCCCGCCCGGGCTTCTAGGCGAGTCCCACAGCTAAGCTGCTGAGCTGACATGGGAGGGAAACAGGGCCGCCATGCCCCCATCCAAGGGCTGGAGGGGGAAATGGCCAGAGTTGTGGGCAGAAAAGGTGTGTGGCAACAGCAGGAGAAGCAGCTGCTTCTTCCTCTGCTTTCCCACAGCCAGATTTGTTCTCGACTCTCACTGTCAGAAAGGGAGGTACCCGTTTGGGCTGACTCCAAATGCTCCTCCAAGCCAGCGTGGGATGCGAATGCCCCAATCTGTAAGGAAATTCCCCTGGTGAGACTGGGGGAGGTGGGCACAGGGAGGGGAAAATTAGGAAGGAGAAGAAAGAAATCATGTTAAGAGAGATGGGGACTGAAGCCAAAAATAAAAACACGCCACCCCAGTTCCGTCCTTATTTGCTGGCTTAAGTTGCTCTCCTGGAGTTTGCTGGCCCGAATGACTCGTCTCTGGTCTTTTGATAAATAATGAATTCATCCACATTTATATGCCTATTAGAAGAGTCTTCTACATTCAACAACTTCCCAGCTCCTGAGCCCCGACTTGAGGGTTACACTGAATCCCTCCCGTCTCCGTAGGCTCTGTGGGCCCTTCATGAGGGCCCCTCCTCGCACGCAGGGACACAATTCTGCCGAGGAGACAGTTTTCTGGGCTTGGTGCAGAGAATCAAAGATGGCTCATAAAGAAAAATAATAAGTCAAAATCTGATTATGCATCAATCATTTCAATATGTCTCTAGACCCTGAGGGGCACCCGACTTGCTTCCCTCTCCCATAACGAGTCTGAGGAACGTGCAGACCCCATTCATTCCACACACACTTGCGTCTCTGCATCCCCAGTTCCGCACTTTCGACGTGGATTGGAATAAATCACTTTTAAATTGCTCAGAGACACCGAGGAAGGAGTTAGAGGCAGAAAGGGTTATACATGCAAAGCCTGACTAGTCTTTAGTGTCATTATTCCAAAGCCCAAGATTCATTCATTTCACTGCTGCTGCTGGGTTCTGGGTAGAAGGGGATCCTCAGCGACACACTGCCTCATTTTCATCATATTTGCCGACGGTTTCAGCCGTAATTCCACTCGGAGTTCTTTCATATATTCTAGTCCTCTGAACAGGCAATACCAAATGGGATCAGCGACATCTCTGAAAGTACCAGTTTTTCAAGGATAAACAGATGACCCTTACACTCAAAATTCCAGCTGTAATCCTTGGGTAATCTCGGGCAATCTCCGACCTCATGGCCTGGGCCTTTCAGGCCTCTTCTCTGTTGCTCTCCAGACATCAGGGACCTTAGCTTCGGCCTATCTCTCATTCTCTGACAGGGTAAGTGGATGGTCTGTAAGTAAGTGTTCTTTTAAGATCTGTAAGGCTGAGTAAGACATTCGCACAGCTGGGTTAATAGAAGCGTGTGGGGCAGTGACGACAGAGAAGCAGCGCTGCCAACTGTAATTTTAAAGGAGCTTGAGCTTTTCCCATAATCTGATGTGGGGAAAAGTAAAATGAAGCAAAAATAGCATTGCGGCTAAAGAGCCCGGACTTTCTAATGATTCTAAGATGCCCTCCTAAGACAGAAGGTGAACGGAAAGCAAACAGTGCAAACCGGGGAGCTCTGGTGATGGCCACCATCATCAGACTGGAGATGACCTTGTAAGGAAATAAAATCTTAATGAAACAAACCAGATCTTTGGCCAAGGAGAGAAATTTATCAAGTGAATTTATTCACGGCATCACACACATGACTTGGGAGGTAGAAATGATCAAATGCATTTACCTACGGAGAAACTGAGGCAGAAAGGAGATGCAGATTCTTTTGGCTTGTGAGTATCCACTGAATGTTCTTAAGTTTGTATGTTTTTTCATGAGGCTGGTACGTCGAGGGCCTAGCAGAGCTTTCACTTGCAATAAAAAAATCACGAGTCAGGGTTACCTCCAGGGTGACCTCAGTGACAATGGACAAGCCCAACTCTCTAGTCTATTTCCTCCTGTTCAGAATAAAGTTAACAGTAATACCTGCCCTGCCTACCTCTGAAGGCTGTGGTGAGAAGTAAACAGGACAGCATATGTGAATGTGCTTTCCCACACTGAAGTATCACACACACACTGATCAGAAATGCTACAATGCCACAGAAGCTCATCCGCTTAGCCTCTCCCCTCTACCTTGACAAAGAAAATGAAGTCAGGACCAGAGCTGAACAATTCACTATTGATAATGCAGGCCAGGGATCATGCTTGTTTTCTTTGCTCCTGTATCCCTTGCATGATGCCTGGCACATAGGAGCTGCTCGAGACGTATTCGTAAAATTCACAAATAAGAGCTTATTAATAAACATGAATTTTCATGATATGTATTGCAATCCTCTTTACTTATCTAAATAATTTACTGAAGTCTGACATATTTGTCTAATACCTGTGATGTTATCGTGTTCAATACCATAACCCTTTTAATGGATTGCAGTATTTTACCTAAAGAACGTGTAGCATTTAGAGGCAGGAATCAGGAATCTATGCCATAAACGTGTGAAAAGGTGCTCTACCTCACTCATAAAGAGAGAAAGGTAACAAGCACTGACTGATAGACTGTATAATATCTGCGGAGCCATTTTGGCTATAACCTTTAAAACTAAAAATGTATATATCCTTTAGCCCAGCTATTTCTGATACGGAAAGATTTTTAAGATATATACGTTTAATTTTTTTTAAAAAGAGCTTATTAATAAACATGAGGAATACATCAACGTGCCAACCAACCCTTCAAGGCCCAACACTGATCTATTTGCAGGTCCCCTAACCTCACCGGATGCGTTCATGGCAGAATTATAGGAAGGGCAGAGACCACTGGGTGGACACCCCCAGGATGTGAAAACACCACACTCATCATGCTACTGAAACGACCGCTCATCAGTTGCTCCTACCCACCTACCCACACCACGTGGCCTGAATTCTACATCTGTGACATTCAGACCCTCAGCCCCGTCTCAAATTTTATCTTCCACTATTTCCCGACACACAGACTCGCTGGTTTGGTCTCTTGACTCTCCTGGGTGTGTCAGCTCCACCTCCACCACCTGACTCATTGCCGTCTGTGCCAAATGCCAGGTGCCTCCACACCTGCATCCTTCATCTCTCACAGCTCGCACGATGCCTTCCTTGCTCCCTGAGCCCCCAAGGACTCTTCCCTTGTCTGAACTTCTCCAGTGTCCAGTACAAACGTTCTGAACAAGCAGGCGTGATGAAAAGCTAGTTGGGGGACGGGTTCCTTGAACAGGGGTGATTGGAGAGGTGGAGGAGTTAAGTGTCCCAGGCTTGCTGGGAAAGCTGCTGCTCTCTGAGAACGTGTGATACCCTACTTTTCCTGTTTGCCACCATGTCCCCAGCCCCTCACTTGATGCTTCTTGGCACAAAGCAGGTCCTCAGTAAATAAGTTTTAAATGGTAGCAACCTCCTTTCACAATTTGCTAACTTTTAAGCTACAACTAGTCTAGAAAACCACTGCCCAGCAATGACGTGAAGATCAACGGTACCACTGAAAAGAAAGCACTGAAGATTCTGATCCCATTTGCAATGGCGAGAGAAACAAACCTCCGCACAACAATACTGATGCATTTTTACAAAACTACAAAAAACTTACCTTGGTTTCTCGGAGAAGAAACTGCAAGTCCCGTCCACTGAGGATCCCGTGGTTTTTCACGTAACTGGGAATGTTCTTTGTGCTGGAGCCGTAAACAGTCGCGTGCACTTCCGTGTACGTGTGAATGATGTCCAAGTAGAGCTTCTTATTCTAAAGAGGGGACACAAGGAGAAGGTATTTCTCTTTTCGTTCTCATAAAAACCTGCCTCATAGCTGGAGGCCACAGAGACAGGAGCTCTTAACATGGAGATTGCATGAATTTGGCAACCCAATTCCTAAAACTTCTTTCAAAAGTAATCTGACTGGATTTCGAGGGTAGAAACAGTCACATGGATACTGTACAATTCTGCAAGAAGAAACATATCCTACAGCGACATACTACTGAATACCAACGATGGCGAGACCAATTGAAGTATTGGTATTTTGAAGTATTGTCCTAGCCTTGTAAATTACCGGGGACCCAACACTTTGCTTTTGGCTTGTCCTCCTTATGGGGGAGTAAGTTTGGGGAAGGAAAGCTCAGAGAAGGCAGTCAGTTGGATTGGAATATTTATCTGGAGACGCTAAACTGTCCCCGAGGAACGCAAACATCCGCAGCTCTTGCCAGGATTTCTAGTGATGATTAACTCATGTTGTCAGAACTGGATCCCACCTAATTCGGATCATGGGGAGATGAGAGTTTCCCACAGTATACCCTGATTGACTCAGCAGATGCAGAGATAATGAGAATATCCAGGTAGACAAAAGTGGAAAAAATGTTAAATGGAAACTCTGATGAGCCCTGAAAACATTCAAGAGTAGTTTTACTTTTCTTAGAAGCAAAACAAAACCTCTCCTCTGTGTTGGTAGGTACTGAATTTCGAGGCACATTTTCTAAATCAAAACCACCTGCAAGGAGGAAGCAAGCTCCCTTTCCCTTCCTCTTCACGTTTCCGTGTGACTAAGTCACACAAGCTGGATTTTGTGGGTTGTCTTTTGGGGTTTTTTTTTTTTTTGGACATTTGAAAGATTCAAGTTCTGTAATGTTTTCCAGTTGTATAAAAGTGGGACAGGGTTTTGCCCATTTGAAGCCTGTTTTCACACACTCCAGGAAAGTGTAATAATCGCCGGTTTTGTGACTTAAGACCGCAAGGGACACGCGGGTGTGGCATCAGCAGCCGCAGAGCACATGATGGGGAAGCTGGCGCCGAAGAAAGGAGGGGCGGCAACACCCCTGGGGCGCGGGGCCCTCACTCTGACCCGGTAGGGCAGCGCCAGGCATCCCGAGCCCGGTTCAGGGTCTACCCTCTGCCTACATCTCGCAGGTAAGAATATTACAAAGCACTCAACTTTGGGGGATACATGTTTCAAATCCTGTATCCAAAGTCTTCATGACTGGAAAACCAGTACAGTCCACAGTCTCCATTTTATGCACTGAATGATTTTCTTTTGTTTGGAATCAATCAAGTCCACCCCTGCACCCTACTGTGTGAATAAAATGAACATTCCGACTTAAAGTCTAATTTCATGCCACGTTCGGCGTGGCTGGAAGATGCTAAATTCATTACCTCAGAGATGTATACCCCTCCATTCGTGCAGAGGTGACTAGGAACAGTTTATAAACCATGACTCCCATTCAGCTTGAGCCAAATTTAGGATCATCTTCCTGGTGTGAGTTAATTGGAGGGGGTCTGTGACACAGTTTTTGTGCTAGAGGGACCTGATTACTCCTGAGCCCACAAACCCCCTTCTCAGGGGCTCTACCTCCACCCCAGCCCCTGGTAGGTAGGCAAGGGCTTCTGTAACCCTGCCCACCCCCTGCCACTCCTGACCAGCCCAGGATGTGTCTGACCTGAGGGGGACTCATCCCCAGGCTGGGACAGTGTGGCCGGGCTCAGGACAATGAGCTGAGCTAGTCAGACCCTCTCTCAGGAGCTCAGAATCCTGCTCACAGAGAGATGACTGACAGACGGCTGGGTTTTGGAGCAAAAAGGTCATGCGGTGTTGGAGTCCGGGCAGTTATGGACCAGATGAAAGTTCTGGGGAAGTCAGATGTCAGTCTTGGGGGTGGGGGTGAGAAGAGAACCAGGTAAGAGCTGAAAGGAGAAGAGGGAGACAAAGATGCATAATGGGTAATAAGAGGGACCTGGAGTGACTGCGACCCAGACATTCCCCCTGTGAGTGTGATAGAAAGAGCACAGGGGTGGGGAGGGAGGAGGGGAGAAGGAGGGGGGAGGTGGAGGGAGAGGGTGAGAGCAAGGGTGAGGAGGAGAGAGAAGGGTGGAGGGGGGAAAGAGGAGGGGAGGGGGAAGAGGAGGGGGAGGGGGGAGAGGAGGGGGTGGGGGGAGAGGAGGGGGAGGGGAGAGGGGAGGGGGAGGGAGGGGGAGGGGGAGGGAGGGGGAGGGGGAGAGGATGGGAGGGGGAAGGAGGAGGGGGAGGGGGAAGAGTAGGGGAGGGGGAGAGGAGGGGGAGGGGGAAGGAGGAGGGGGAGGGGAAAAGAGGAGGGAGAGAGAAAGATGGGGGAGGGGGAGACAGACTGATGAGGGGGGAGGGAGGGGGAGGAGAGAGTTAGAAGAGGGGATGGAAAGAAAGGTAAAAGGTGGAGGACGAAGGGAGAGGAAGAGAGGAGAGACTGAGAAAGGAAAGCAGAGACAGAAGAGAGAAAAGCAGGGCCCAGAGGTGCTTCTGGGTCCCATCCCATCGGCCCGAGTCTGTCTGGATCCTTAGAATAATAGCAGATGCCCGAACTTCCCCCCCTCCTCCCCAACTCTTTTGTTTGGGCTGCTCTGGGTGGATCCCTCCTATCTAAAGGGAGGCCTGTCAGGATGTCATGCAGGGCTTTTGGCTGGGAACGGGATCGGGGCAGGCATCTTTTCTTTAATAAAGCAAATAGAGACATTTCCCCGTGAAAAACCAGCTGCTCACTAGTCAGGATGGACCAACAGCCCCTGAGCCAGGTCCGCAGTGAGCGACAAAGGAGAACAGTGAATGATCACCCAGGTCCTAACCTGGAGATGAATACTCACTGCAGACAAACTCGAGGTTAGGATTCCCACACCAAATGCCTGGGAAGACACATGTCCTGCCATCCATCCCAGAAAAGGTTGGGGCTCCTTGAAGTTTAACAAGGGGGCAAGTTCAGGCAAAGAGAAAGAAGTATATGCCAAGGCTGATAAAGTCTATGAACTTATTAACAAGAAGGCACGGTAAAGTCTGAAAGCAGAAATTCCCTTCAGAGAGGATTTCTGTAATTTCATGAAGGAGGAAATCACAACAGGTTATTAGAGGGAAAAAGAAATGTTTCAGGTATAACCTTAACCTTTCAAGATGACATGACAATGAAGTGATTCCACCTCAGGTCTCTCGTTGCCACTTGTCAGAATTCTGAAGAAATCTGGCCAGGGTGATTCCCCAGGGTGAGCTGCCCCCTTCCTTCCCAAAGTGAATGCTCACCGGATGCGAAGGGAACCCAAAAAGGCATCGCCAGCTCCAAACCACTGCCTGAATTTCCCAAAATCCAACTGCCTCCCGAACCTCCCCTCCTGGGTTGCCACGGACACTTCCACGCCTTAAGGGGTCATTCAGTGCCTTACTTTCCCAGACCAGAAACCCTACCCCCAGGCTCCCGATCTCAGGGATTGGCATTCGTCTCCTAGCCAGGTACCAGAATCACACTTGGCATTCCACACATCAAATTAGTCACAAAGCCCTGCTGATTCTGCCTCCGTAATATCAAATTGTCTCCTCCTGTCCAGGCTTTGATCCTCGCTCACTTGGACTGTGCCAGGATGAACACAACCAGAGCTTAACAATCTGCCTGCAGCTCAAAAAGGTGATGCAACGAGTCCATGGTTTCTACAAGTGAGCATTGGTGCTGGGACGGGTTGCAAAAGAATCTGTGTGGCTCGATGCCATTTTTTAACCATGCAAAGCAGGAGTAGTCAATGTTATGCATATCAACAATATTTTTACATATGGGCATTTGGAGTGAACTACAAAAATATGCATGGGGATGACAGATACAAACTTCCAGCTATTGATCACTGAGGAGGGAAGGGAGGGTTTGGGGAGGCAGATGGAGCTTTCATGATATTTGAACTATATAATTTTTCTCTTAAGAAAACTATTGGACAATATCAACATCTATACATCTGGGTGCTGGGCATATACGATATATTTCACAATTAAAATAGAAAAATTAAAATACATGCAATCAAGAAAGAACAGAAACCAGTGGTATGACACCAAAGCTTGCACCACTGCCATCTCACTGAAGGACCTAGTTTTTGCCAAAAAGAGGTTCAAAGGATCTCCGTCTCTCCTCAACGGAAAATGCTATCTTTTGTGTTTAAGAAACAAGGATAAATTAGGAGTTTGGGATTAACATATACACACTACTATATATAAAATAGATAACCAACAAGGACCTACTATATAGCACAGGAAACTCTACTCAATATTCTGTAATAACCTATATGGGAAAAGAATCTGAAAAAGAATAGATATATGTATATGTATAGCTGAATCACTTTGCTGTACACCTGAAACTATCACAACATTGTGAATCAACTATACTCCAATATAAAATAAAAATTAAGAAAAAAAAAAAAAAAAGAAAGAAGGCGCTGCAGTTTTGTAAATTAATCATGGTCCTGGCCTGCCTTTCCCCAGCCACGGGAAGGCCCCCAGTGGGAGGGGTGTGTGTGCAAAAGGGACCCTTCCCCTCCTGATTTTGGACATCCAGGCCCACGGTCAAGGTGACACCCCGGAACTGAGGGTCCCACCGATCCAAGAACTGGATCAATATCACTCTCCAGAAAGCTTTCCTCCTCTGACTTAAGAGACCAAGGTCAGAGAAAATCGTCTCCACCATAAACCCCATCACCTACAAATTTGTTGAGACACAGTCCAAAAGGGCCTGCAGGGAGTCACCACGCCACAGCATGCCACGACCCCTGTCTCGGGGGTGAGAGGTGCCTCCGAAAGGTCCCAGCTAGCAGCCTGCAGCCCCTCAATGCTCTCGGTCTTCAGCGCAATTTAAATTCCCATTAAATACAACCCATCAAACTGATTACAATTTCAATCTACCTAAACTCATTTAAATCTACCTACACTCATTAGGAGGCAGGGGATGGGAAGATGCTACGGAAAAGGAGAGAACACGCTGGGGCCAAGGAGCAGGGCTTTCAGTGTGTAGCTGGCGGCAGCTCTGTTTGCAGAACTGGTCGTAAGATATTCAGAGCTTGAATCGAGAGCTTTAGGAAAACAATTCAATCTAAAGCAACACTCGCTTGAGTCCTTAGCAGGGGGAGAGGTAGAAGGCAGAACCGCACAATCTGGAGCCCTTTTCTTTCCCAGCTGGTGAATTAGGGGTACAGGAAGGCTCTTTGGTGAATGGTAGCGTTCTGAGCTTTGGGTTGCAGTGGACATTATGTACTTTCCTCCCCATCAACACCCTTGCTCCCCATGGCAGATATGCACCTCCCTTCTCCTGGACCCTCTTTCCCCTCATCCACATGGCACCTTGTGGCCTCCCATTTAAAAGCTAATAATTCTGCTGCCCTGCACAGAGTTAGTTGGTCCATGGAGAGCGCCTGGTAAGTGCTAAGCCAGTGGGCGTCCTTCCCAGGAAGGGCTGAATGGGTGTGAAGAGCCAATCCCTCTCCAGAGCCAAAGCAGTGAGTTGGAAACCAGGCTGCCGAAGCCAGCATCAGTCCCGTTGCATGAAGGTCAGGCTCCAGACAGAGAAAAAGAAAGTCGTCACAAAGAGAAGGTCAAGTGTGAGAGGGTGCATGTCCCAGCAGGGTATTGGTCCGCTGTTCCAGTTACATCTCTGCCCAGGGCATGCCTGCCCTTCCCTGGGTTCTGAGAGTCCCCCAATCCTAAGCTAGGAAAGTTGGGCTTCTGCCATTTCAGCAGAAAGAATCCTGACAAGTACACTTGTGATCAGATTCTTTATTTTGAGCATCATGGATTTTTAACCATTTTTATAGTAGCTTCCTCTTCTTCCCTGGCAAATACAGGAATTGGTTTATTCCATGACTTTATGAATGAATACACAATGATGAATCATATATTTTCTTTAGGAAACCACAAGGCCATAGAGTATGCCTCACCCCACACTAGCCATGGAAGCCCTTACTGATTGCTACTGTGATGTATCTCCCTGAAAGGCTGGGGCTGGGCTTGTTGACTCTACAGAATGAAGACCTTGTACATCTTTCTCTACTCCAGCCTCCTCCATTCACTCTGGCATCCATCCCCTCCTGCTTGGACCGCTGTCCTCGTCTCTGAGCGGCGCTTCTTGTCTGAATGGTGACACCCCTTACGAGCCTTCTCAGATTCCCCGGACTGCCTGCTCTTCTTTCTCTTTCTCAGCTGGTGCTCACACAAGCCAGGCTCCCCTCCGCTGTCAGACTGGGAAGAAGCTACACCAGGGATGAGGGGAATGGGTTGGGGGGGACCTCTATCCCCAAACAGCAACCCAGATGTATGGGACGCCAGTTCCCTGTGACGTGAACCAGGGCCAAAGAGAAGCAGGAAACGGGAGGGAGCCTCTTTTCTCTCCTCTACAGACTATGCCAAGGTAGAGTCAGTCCCTCCTTGCAAACCTTCCAGGGGGTCCAGAGTGCCCAGCGCCCGTGCTGCTGTGTCTGTGTGGCTTCTGGTGAAGCAGGAGCCAGCCTGCATCCATCTGGTACTTCTCCTGTCCCCTTCCCTTCATCCTTACAGCCCTGGGCTTGCACCTCCTTCCCCAACAAGTAGTAATATATCAATCTTTGTCTCAGGCCCCCTTTCTAGAAGCTCTGGGCTAAGACACTATTTCTAGGATCTCAGTCCTTCAATCCACCCTCCCCAGTGCCACAGTTCCCAAAACCGAAGATTTAGTTCCCCTCTATAAAAGTTTTCAAAGGCTCCTCATGGCAATGAGAGACCACCTCCCCAACGGCACACACGAGGATCTTCACAACCATGGGCTTCTACAGGCTCTCCAGCTTCACCTCCGGCCTTGCCCTCTCCTCCTTTGCTTCAGGTCCCCCTACAACTTACTCCATATTCCCGAACCTCTCCTGCTCTCTCGCACGTGTCTGGCCTGCCATCGCATCGTCTTCCCCTGAGACGCCCTTCTTTCCTCCTTCCTTTTCTCTCCTGAATGGACTCCTTCCCCCTCATCCTTTACAAGTCGGCATTCCTGGGCTCACCCAGGGGAAGTTAGCTACCACCTCCTGTGTACCCTTGGTATCTTCCTGCTTGGCCCCTTTGGGCTGCGCTGTCACTCTATGTGTCCACGCAATGGGACTGTGAACTTCTGAAGGTCAGGACACTGTAGGTTCTGTGACTGCAGACACCTGGCACAGAGCAGGTGCTCGGTAAACCCACACTGGCTGCATGAAGAAGACTAAGAGGGCGCACGAACAACAAGGCACTTACAGGAAAAGATGTCTCAGGCACGGCCCAGCTCCTCCCACCTACTGTAGCCCCGCCCACCTTCCCACCCTGTTTCAGGAGCCAAGTTCTTCTATGTCAAAACCTGCTCCCAGCAAGTGAGCTTAAGGTCCATGACTTCACCTAAGGATGTATTTGAATCAAAATAAAATAAAAAGAGAGTTGCAAACCTTAAAAGATATATTTCATGGTTGATTCATCTTCCTTTCAACATAGCTACCAAGTATAAGGTTCTCTCTTGAGTTGTGAGGTCAAAGAAAGGGAGGGAACAAGAGACAGACAAAAAGAAACTACCTCACCTGCCTGCTCCTGAAGTTGAAAATTCAACAAAGATGAGAAATTCTTTTATTCCAAGATTAGAAGTCAAGTTCTAAAATGCAAATCTCTGTGAATTTCAGCAGTGAAGCAGAAACAATTTACATTACAGAATAATTTCAAGTCTTTGCAGTCCTTGGCTCATTTATTTCAAGTAACCTCCCAAGGTTAAGGTGGGTGTGTGTGGGTCCTTGCTCTGTCCCACTCAGGCCTCGTAGGGCTCTGGAAGACTCCAGGAAGCTAAGATTCTTAAAGCCTACCCACCCCTCACTCCTCCGCCCGCCCCCCAAATCCTTACCTCTCTAGGAGACGAGATGGTGCTCAATAATTACAGGGGGAATAACAACAAGAGGAAACTTGCTCTCATCTCCAGCCTGGCCGGCAGTCCAGCTATGGGCCCACGGGCAATAAAAAGAAGGGACTCTGCTTCTTTTTGCTGTATTGGGCTCCACACTTACTTTTTTTAAAAAGATTTTTTATTTTTTATTGGACTATAGTTGATTTACAATGTTGTGTTAGTTTCAGGTGTACAGCAAAGTGATTCAGTTATACATATACATGTATCTATTCTTTTTCAAATTCTTTTCCCATGTAGGTTATTACAGAATACTGAGCAGAGGTCCCTGTGCTATACAGTAGGTCCCTGTTGGTTATCTATTTTAAATAGATACTTATTCTTGACTGGACCTCACCTATAAATTACAACTCATCTAGAGCAGTGGGTGAATAGTTAGTCGTATGTAAGGCTGCCCTCAAGTATGACAGGAGTGGTCTAGAGCCTACCTACCTTTGTGTTTGGGACGGAGGACAAAAGAACAGAGTGAGTGAAAAGGAAAGAATCTTCAAGAGCCCTTGACTTATTATTCTCCACTGTCTGGTCAGGTGAAGATTTTGGTCTCTGGCCTAAAGAAAGAAACTGGGAGATTTCTGAGGCGAAATACAAGAGTAATGTGGAAAGAGCCATCAGCCCTGTTTTTGCAACTTGATGGATCTACAAACAGGGGATAATATCACTTCCCAGTTCTATTAGACACTGACTATCTGTGCTGGGCTAGAAATGGGAATAATGAAATGTATGTAAAAACTGTTGAAATACATACTCTCAGTTTAAAACACAGAGTGCTAATACTGCCCTGAGCCATCAAATGGGACAACCTAGCGATGAGTCCGGGGGTGGCTAGAGTCTTCGAGTCACCGCCCAGCGCCCCCGCTCCAGATCCTGCCCTCAGAACCAGTTGGCGAGTTAGTATGCTTCCCCGTTCCCAGCACTTGCAGGTTTCCGGGATCTCTCTGCCTTAGCACTGGAGCTTTCTGCTACTTAACGAATGCCTTTTAAAGGGCCCTGGGGCTGTGCCAGCCAGCTTGTAAAAACAAGAAGCCCTTTGACACGACCTCCTTTCTGCTTTGCGACGGGCAGGAGGTCTTCAAATTGTAAAGCTGGCTTGTCTCCTCACCAGTGCAGACTCAGTCACTTAGGGATAATGTTACCCCTCACTCTGCTCCAGCCTGAAAGCCACAAAGCCCCCCCCACCCCCGACTACGCGACTGTGCTCAGAAAACAGGCTGAAAGGTTGAAAACAGACCACTGCGGCCTAAATGTGTAACCAGGCTCTTTCAGGAGCTCCGCTAATCAGTCTGTCTGGGCAGTAATCACAGAAACAGACTGTCCCGTGACAAAGAGAGAGCTGTCACGATGGAAGGTTAGAAAACCAAGAGGTTGCCTGGCAAATCGGAAGCTGCATTTTCTATAGAACCTCCACAGGGTCAGCGACTTGTAGATGGAACGGACTTGACCGGAGAGACTCATCCACTCCTGACCAAGTGGAGGAGATGATATGCTGATGGGCTTTGGCCCGCGCCCTGCAATCCGACGCTGTCTGATGGCAAAGGCAGCCTGGCCGCTGTGCAGGAGTGCCCTGTGTGTCTCCAGGGACGGCTTCTGGAACGCTGGGGCTGGGCACCACCTCGGCAGAGCAGCAGGACCCCCGTGGAAGGTGCGGCAGTGTGCATATGGGCTTGCTTCGCCCCTTATACCAAGGCCCCAGAGGCCAGCAATCAAACATGGGTACCACGTGCCCCCCAAAGTGAGCAGCCAGCCCACACCCCCACACCCCAAGAGGGAAGGAGGGAGGCTGTCCTGGGGGAGCTGTGGGCTGTTCCCCTCTGCTACCTAACCAGGTAAGAAGGGCCTCTAGGGGACCACTTGCAGAGCTTCACGTGCACTCCCGGGAATTTCTGAGGCACACAGATCAGTGCCAGACCCAAGCCCTGCAATGCCTCATGGGTGGAGACTGGGGTCAACAGGATGCCCTGAAGGAGGAATCTTGGGAAGTCCTGCTTTGGCATCTCCCAGAGCTCCTAGAATTTCTCAAAGGAACGGATGCCGGTTTCTCTTGGTGCAGGTGTGGACCCCACAGAAGGGCAACCGACTAAGTCCTACTGGGAAGGGCTCTGTGCAAGGGGCCGTGGGGAGTGTGGGCTACCGGAAATTGGTGCCAAGAGGAAGCCACTCGACCAGTCTGAGGTGGCATCGCCTGTGATAAGGGAACATATTACTGTGGATGAGTGATCTGTGGGAAGAGGGGGGACCCCAAGGACCCACAGTGGTCCTGCCAGAGAGAAGGTCCCGCATCACACCTGCTGGGACTAGGTAGCATTCATACCGGACTGTGCCAGTAAGAGCTTACCTGCCCTCTCCCCACATCAGCCCTCTCCCCACTGTACCTGTTGGGAGAACATCAGCAGCTGGTTTGGAGGGTAGGAAGACGGTCGGGAGGGTGAGAAGGTGCCCTACGAGTTGGAGAAACAAAGATGCCACACCTGCCACCTCCCCTTCAGGTTTCCCAGGCGAAGCTGCACTTAGAGGCAGGAGGGAAGGAGCTTAACTTGAAATGCTGTTCAGAGTTTCAAGTATTAAACTAAAGTGGATACTTCCATTACTGCACTTGGATTGTTCTTGGGGCTAAAAGTAACAGAAAGGTTTTTTATTATTTGAGAGTTACAAGGACCTGCCAAAATTGGATCCAAGGGGCAGAAAAGACTGTACAGTTCAAGGGAGAAGAGTTTTTCTTGCTTGTATTTTATGGGGTCTCACGCTTTCAACTTAATGGTTACATATATAAGGTGATTTTAGGTGAAATATGGATAAAAATGTTTAATTTTAACAGTTGTAAATATATATGTGGTTTAGAAAAACCTAAGTAACATATCCATGTGATTTCATAGATAATAATCACTTAGGACAAAGCTAAAGTAATTATTTTAAAAGTGAGTTCATTTAAAATATTCAGTTAGGGCTTCCCTGGTGGTGCAGTGGTTAAGAATCTGCCTGCCAATGCAGGGGACACGGGTTCGAGCCCTGGTCCGGGAAGTTCCCACATGCCGCGGAGCAACTAAGCCCGTGAGCCACAACTACTGAAGCCCGCGCTCTAGCGCCCGCGTGCCACAACTACTGAAGCCCGCGTGCCTAGAGCCCGTGCTCCACAACAAGAGAAGCCCCGGCAATGAGAAGCCCGTGCACCACAACGAAGAGCAGCCCCCGCTCACTGCAACTAGAGGAAGCCCGCACGCAGCAACGAAGACCCAACGCAGCCAAAAATAAATAAATAAAATAAATTTATAAAAAAATTAAAAATAATAATAAAATAAAATATTCATTTAATTAGTCCAGGTGGTGTACAGATACAACAGAAGTCACGATTTGGTGCGGACGACTGAACTTTGGAAACCGACGCCTGCAAGAAGCGTGCGGTAGAGGGCCTTGTGCTGCAGGTGGGGACACGGAGCGGTGAGGAAGGGTCACACTGTCATTCCACCAAGCACACTGGTGGCAAGGCCACGGCCAGAGGACTCAAGATCACTCTCTTCCCTCCCTTTATCAGACGGCAGGAACACAGAAAGGCGAGAGGCACGGGGCAAAGCGCTTCTGAGCAGGGGAAGTGCAGATAGAGGGAAGAGGTAGGTGCTGGGTCGGTGAGTCAAGAGAAAAAGGAGGTGGGCAAACATCTTCCCTCAGTGTTCTCTCACTTTGCCTAAGTCCAGGGGTGGAAAGCGTCCTCATCAACTGCACTTTCACCCTGCAGCAGCTGTCAACTGCAAACGCCACGTGTGACCTTCCTCCCTGCCGCCTGGACTTCTCCCTTGTGAATTTCTCAAGTTATCCAACGAGAAGTCTTGGGTGGGGCTGTGCAAGGCTATTCAGAGTGAAGTGTTGTGAGGCAAGACATCTGGGTATAAGCTTTAGTTCTTCTGGAACGACCCAGAGAAGCCTGGACAACCTACTTTATCTTCTGCAACTTCAAATTCCTCCCTTGTAAAATGAGGGGCCCGATGATTTGAAGGTCCTTTGAGCCCAAGAGTTGCAAGATTTTTAAATTTATGACTGAAAGCACCTGCCTCTCTGCTCTCCCAAGGGCAACACCCATTCGTCTGCAAAGGAAAGGAGGCGTAGTGGCTGCTGACAGCTGCTCAGGTCCCCTTTCCCACCAGCTCACCGTCCCTAGATGTTTAGCACTAATCGTTAATCTCACATCTGACCCCTTTCCAGAGAGCAGCCCTCTACTGAAGAGGGCAGTGACTAAATGTCAGGGGTTCCAAAAGGCAGACCGCTTGTCTCCAGGTGGGGTCACCTCTCCAATAACTCACTCTCCCCCTCGCCCTCCCCCAAAGAATCAGACCGAGGCTGGTCTCCAGCTGCAAACCCGAGGTGCACCTGGGCCACCTGACAGCTGTAGGGGATCATTTGTTAACACCCGCTCCTTTGGATCAAAGATTATTTTCAGCAATAACCACGAAACGAAATAAATAATAATAACAGAAAAGAAACACAGACTGTGAATATTTTCTTTTCTGAACTTTCTATGTAAAATCTACACAATCATGTCAATAAGGAACAAAAACATGACTGCATGAAAACCAAAAAGTGTTAGATTAATACTTTTCAATCACTTAATATATTTTTCTTTCTACAAGAAGGGGAAAAATGTCTCTCTCTTTTGGTCTCTCTCAGTAACGAAAAACAACATGACACTTTCTGTTTTCAAGTGTCAGCTTCTGTGGATCTGTCACTGACTCCACCAAAATCAGGGCCTTTCATATAGTCATGTTACTGGACAGTGCAGCTGTATCTGTCCATCTATCTTTTTACTCATAGTTTATCCAGGAACGCTTTTTATTAATTTCAAAAAGTTTCTTTCACATGGAGCAAGATGTACGAACAAGCACACACGAGGTGGCTGGCAGAACACACACCTGACCTGGATGCATGCAGGATGAAAGGGAATTGCTCTCCTGCAGTTTCTCACTTTTCCACATGTAATTTCCTTACAGCCAGGAAAAAAAAAAAAAAAAAAAAGGAAAACACCTGTCTCCAAAATCACATTTGGCCACCCTGAAGGGTACATTTCAATGCAGCGACCATGGAGAAATCTGGGAGGCGGGATAAACAGAGACAGCCCTATTTTGTTGGGAAACCAGGAAGAGAAACTGTATATGAGCCAGATCTACGGGACAGTGCACATCTCCATCCTTCGTTCTAAAGAGGGACGGTTTCCCACATGTCTCACTTTCCTGCTAGCCTCTCCCACATTGGAATGAGAAGGGAAGCTTGCGTTTGCTGAATCACACAAGGACACGATTTAGGCTACACTGAATACGCACATGCTTCTCCTTGGACCTTGCAAACATGGGGGTCAGGTCGGGGGAGCTGCAAGACTGTCTCCATTAATTTAATTCTGAATAACAAAAACCACAAGACCAGGCCACCGTGTTGTAGAGAAACAGCAACACACAGTCTGGGACTGAAGAAAAGTTTCCTTTAGTGTTTCACTGATTACTGGAGAATTAATAAAACGATTTGATTCTGTGGTAGTATTTGGAGGTATTCTTCTCTTCGGAGCCTTAATGAATAATCAATCAAAAGCACCTCTTTGGGAATACTGGGAAAGCCAAACAGATTAGGCAGGTCACAAATGTGCCCGCTGGTGCTGTCCCAGATCTTGACTGCAAAGTCTGCACAGGAGGGAGACATCTCCGAATAAGATATAATTTAATGTGCCAACAAGCTCTTTCATCGTTGGACCAGTTACATGTCGGGTGAACAGCACCGCTTCAAAAAGGCTGAGGGCTTTCTGAAGATCCTTACGCTTGGGGGCTCTTACCAGCAGTTGGCACTCGGCATAAGCCCCGTCTCCCAGAATGGATGGCAGACTTGGGCCACCCATTCCAGCCCTGCTTCATCACTTAGAGTACGGACAGGAGGGAATTGGTAATTGCCTGTGAAGAGCCCCCACACTGATCTGAAGTTATTTGGCCCCTTTTGGGGACCCATCCACATTTGTGTAAAATTTAGTAGGCACTTTGGGGTCAAGAATGAAGCAATCTGGATTTGTATCCAGCTCTGTAACTTCTTGTGGGACCTTTGGGCCAGTGGCCAAGCTTCAGTTTTCTTGCCCGTAAAATAAGGGAGGAGCAAACCTGCCCTATTATCTCACAGGAGCGTCCGCAGAAACAAATGGGACTCCTTTATTATTACGTGATGGGGTCATAATTCCCACCACATTATCCGACACACACGCACACACAATCACGCACCCCACTCTCTGCGGGCCTCTGAAAGAACACCCAGCGCTTCGTCCCGGCAGAGACAGGGCCCACCGCTGACCTTGGAGGGTGCGAGGGCCCCCTGTGGAATAGAAGAGATCCTTCACTCACCAACGGGTCTGTTGTCCTCAATGCTGGGCCCCTGACTGAGGGGATCCCACCTCCAGGTGGGCCCTCGCAGGCTTGCTTCCATTGCTGTTTTGAATTTCCAGGCTTCAGCTCTACTGCACAAGGGCTGTGCTTGTTAAATTTCCTCTCCGAGGCACTCAGCCCAGTGTTATATGCATTAATATCCAGGACTTCATGATGATGGATGTGTCCTTTGGTAATAATGTGCATAATCTCTCCCCTCTGAACAGCAAGTGTCAACGCATCTTTGTTGTAAAGGCTGGAACCTGACATGTGATAAACCAGGCCATTTAAAACCCAGGACTCTCCTCTCTTGGGCTCTTTCCTTGCCCTGCTCCAATCAAACCAAGAACCACCTTCCCAATGCCAGGCATAACCTGTCTGCACTTACTAAGCTTTTTTTCTTTTTTTTTTAAATAACTAAATAAATGTATGTATGTATGTATGTATGGCTGCGTTGGGTCTTTGTTGCTGCATGCGGGCTTTTCTCTAGCTGCGGCGAGCGGGGGCTACTCTTCACTGCGGTGACCGGGCTTCTCATTGCAGTGGCTTCTCTTGTTGTGGTGCACGGGCTTCAGTAGTTGTGGCACGTGGGCTCAGTAGTTGTGACTCGCAGGCTGTAGAGTGCAGGCTCAGTAGTTGTGGCGCACGGGCTTAGTTGCTCCGTGGCATGTGGGATCTTCCCGGATCAGGGCTCGAACTCGTGTCCCCTGCATTGGCAGGCGGATTCTTAACCACTGCGCCACCAGGGAAGTCCAGATTAAGATTCTGATTTTGGCACAGCAGAGAATGTTCCCTTCAAAGGACAGCTAACCATTGGTGTTTAAGTGAAGGACCGATTTTAAGAGGGAAGCTAAAAATACCCTTCTTCCCTCTCCTTGAAATAAATCACGTCTCTTGAAATTTCTTCCCTTCATTCCTGACTTTCTGAAAACACGAAGTTAGCAAAATAAAAGGGATCAGCCTAATCACACACATTTGAATCTAAAATGTTGCAAATAAATACATTTAGAAAAGAAAAACAGCTAAAGTGTCCAATTTAGAAGAGTTTGAAAACAGAAACAATTAAAATACACTGGGAATATAAAGCTGAGGTCTCAAGCTTGTCCATCACTTTGGAAACTCTCCTTCTCGCTTTGTGTACCCTCCTCTCTCCCACTCAGTCCGCACCTCTTCCCCGACCCCTCACACATTTCCCAGGCACCATGAGAGTTCTGAAGCTCTGCCCCCAAACCGACGCTCACCATGACCTGCCCTAGGGAGGCACAGGGAAAAGGGTGAGAGAGCCGGGGTCAGGAGGCCTGGGTTTCAGCCTGGGCCCTACCATTTACCGGCTGTGTGCTCCTGGGCAAGTGGTTTCACCCACTTGAACCTGGATTCTTCCGGTGATAACCTGCCCTTCCAGAGAGGCCCAAAAAAGTTACATGAGATGATGTGGACAAGCAAACAGCCGTGCCAGGGTTGGGATTTTTCTTAGGACTTCTCAACCCTATCAAGCCTTTCTTCCATCCTGAGCCCATGGCTCAGATGCGCTCAAAGGGTGCCTTCTTTTTGACACTTTCCTCAAGCAGATCACTAATGGTACCACCTGCCTCCCCCACTCTCCTGGTACTTACTGTGTCTCCCAGCCCACAGACCCTCATCCTTCCCCCTATATTGGGTCCCACCTCCTTAAACAGTGCTTGAGGGCATGGTGTGTCTACGTCCCCAACTTGATTCCCAGTTTCCGGGGAAGGCAAGGAGCTAGTCATATATGTCTCTGAGCACCAGTGTAGATCAACAACATCAGAAGTTGCTCAGTAGGTATCTGCTAAATGGAGTCCAAAAAGCAAAGACCTCTGGGGTCTGAAACAGGACAAAGAGAAGCACAAGTCTGAGAACTGGCAAAACCGATACTGAATAAGAGATGTTTATCCAGCAAAACAAACCGTGTAGAGAGATGGGACGTGGCCCACTTCAGGGGAGACCTAACCCCCAAATAATTTAATGACAAGGACCTACTGTATAGCACAGGCAACTCTGCTCAATATTCTGTAATAACCTAAATGGGGAAAGAATTGGAAAAAGAATAGATACATGTATATGTATAACTGAGTCACTTTGCTGTACTTTGCTGTACACCTGAAACTAACACCACATTGTTAATCAACTATAAAATAAACATTTTTTAAAAAAGGAACTCTGCATTGACTATTTTAGCAAAAATCAGTGACCACTGTGCTAGATTTTTTGGGAGGGGGGTGTGTGATTGAGTTTTCATATGCTAGAACACTCATCGTGACTTAACTTTATCCTTGGTGACAGTCACACTCTTTCATGCAGATACTAGTGGAAACAGAGTCAGATTCAAGTCCTTCGAGAAGTCCCACCTCTGAAACGGGTATGGGGCCCTGCCATGTGATTCAAAATAAAACTTCACTTCTGAAAACAATAGAAACTTTTATGTTGCAAATAACTAAAATAATTTCTTTCTGTATTTCCTGATTTTACAAATTCGGTGAAGTTGACTTTTGCTTTTGGTGTGTGGCTTGTCTGGAGGGTACCACTGCTTCACTGGAATCTCATACAGTGCCTAACCTAACTGATGAAGTGCACCCCAAAGTGGGATGCACAAGGAGATCCAGGGGATGTAAGAAAAAAATGAGAAAATATTTGTTTGTAGTTTTCAAGGTTTTTAGAATGTACGTGACATTATTATAGTATTGTTCATTTTTATCAATAAATTAATATCCGTAGATTTGGGGGGGGGTCATGCTCAAATTATTTTTCATTGACATGGCTGTAACAGTCAAAAGCAAATTGAAAGCCAGGTAGCAATCCAGCCCTAAACAGATGCTTGCAAATAAACTACTTGCCCACGGCGAAATAAAGTGGGCATGTCAAATTCTACTGGCATCTATTTTTCCTAGAAGGAAGGGTTGGAAATAAACTGATAAGCCACACCAGTGCCTCGTCTGTCTTGGTCATTTGCAATTCTCAGTTTAGAAAGAGGAAGTGTAAAAGGAGAATGACGTGATCTTCCAAATTCCAACAGAATGTGAAAAAGGGAAAGCGAGTGTCCTCATTAAAAAGGTTCAAAAGAGAAGGCATTTGATCTCTTGTGTCCTTGACAGAATTTCTGAGCTCAGGGCTACATAGCTTCTCTACAAGAGAGTTACCTAATACCCACTTATGCAAAAACAGAAATATTCCAAATTTATTATAGGAGCAGCTTGCCATATTCCACATTAGTTCTCATTTCATATTTATTCAGGTCACCTTCACACACCATTAACTCAGTTACTCACCATTAGATACCATATGTGCACCACTGCGGGCCTCTGGGTCTCTAGGAAAAACATTAATCACCAGGGAACCTGTCTAGCTGGTAGGTCTGAAAGTTCAGCTGGCAAAGCATATGGAGACAGCAGAGGGGCTGAGGCTTAACTCCACTTAAAAACTGTAAAGTGAGAAAGCTTTCCTTTAAAAAAGGAGCGAATCTGGAAAAGGCAGAGGGGGCCAGCTGAGTGCAGATGTTATCCAGATCTCTTTCCTTAGATGAGTTTCCAGATGTTCCCAAACTTAGCATTTATGAAATTTAAATCAGCTAATTTTAGAAGTAAATATAATATCAGTAGGAATAACTTCGACAGACTGAAAAACATCCAATATATTTAAATTGAGTTTGTAAAGACACTTAATTAGAATATCACCACTGCAAGCACCGATGAACTAATGGATCTAGGCAATGATTTTTAATGGCTGAGAACATCTAGAAAAGCAAGATAACCAGACTTCTGTACCTCCTGATGGTAACCCCCAACCACACCTCCAAAGTAGCCTTGCAAAAAGTCAAACCTGAATTTGATCAAACTGGAATATCTTATCTACCAATTTCAGAAAATAAAGTAGGGAGAGAATCATGGCAAATCACACCATAGGTATGCGATTAGTAAAATTCAGACTGTGGGAAACTCTGCAGGATAAATAACCTGGTTTCTTCCACAAATAAACTTCCATTAGAAGAGAGTTGAGGAACATACCCAATCACAATGTGAGGATCTTATTTGCATCCTGACTGAATAAAATGAAAAAATTATGAGACTAATCTAAGAAATCTGCACACTGTATTCAAGGTTAAGAACTTACTAGTAATTATTTTTAGGTGCAATAATGGTATTGTGGTTAAATTGTTTTGCATCCTTATATTTTTGAAGTACACACTGAAATACTTAGGGATGAAATAAGAAGATGTCTTGGATTTGCTTCAAAATAATCTGGGGACGGGGGATAAAGATGAAACGTGACTGGCCATGAGTTGATAATTGGTGAAGCTGGGTAAGGGGTACGTGGGGGCTCATTATAGTGTTCTTTGATTAGATATTTTCCATGGTAACTACACATGAGTCACTATGTTTTATTCTGAGAAAAGCTTTCAAACACTCTGAAGTGTTCAAACACTCTTTTTTGCTGTCCTTGACTTTTGGGGGAAGAGGTGGCAACTTTTGAGGTTTAGACTCCTCTAAACTTACTACAATTTTAGTTCTTTGCCTCTCTTTTTTTCATCTTTTGTGCATCCTTCCAAAATCCAAGGCTCTGACCCCCATGAAGTCAAGGTAACGATTTTGGTGTTTCCTAATTTCTCATCACTGGGATTGCCATAATCACAGAATTAATTGTACATATGGGAAGTATCCTGATTCCTCAACAATCACCTAATCAGTCATTTTCCCTTGGGGGTTTGCAGGCATAGTCTTCCATTCATAGACATATTTTTTTCTTCTGGCTTTGAAGCTCTAGGGTATACACTGAACACTCAACTCTCTGTGGCTACGAGAGGGCGCCTTCCTCCCAATATTCCTGCCCCTTCTCATTCTCTTTCACCAAACAACTCCTCCGAGTTGTTCAGGACTGGGTCAGGATGAGTGTGATACCTCCTCGCCCGCCAGCATGAGGTGACAAGAGCTTGCCAGCTGCTCTGTTCTCAGCTGAACGGGACTTCTCGAAGCCACGTTAGCGGGCGTGGTGCCCCGTGTGCTGGGCTCTGCCTGTACTGGGACTCTTTATGCAACTTTTCAGTTAATCCTCACGACCACCTTAGGAGGGAGGGACTGCTGCTGCCACCTTACAGGTGGACAAACTGAGGCTTAGAGAGATCAAGACACCTGTCTAAGGTCATCTAGTAAATGACATGGCAGAATCAGGATTGGAAAAAAGCTCTTCACCATGGCTCTATGAAAGGTAGTGTCTGTGCCAGCTTATTTAGTAAAGAGAATATATCATACATATCTTTTATCTGGCCAAGTGATCTTTGACATACTCCTACTGTGATAACATTTTTTCGTTCTTTATTTTTATCTTTACCCCAACTTTTGTTTATCTGGAGATGTCCCACACAGGCATATTTCCTGGGCATCCTCCCTACCCTTCATTTAATACAAAGAGTAGCTCAGCATATATCTCCTCTGTGGCAGAAAGAGCTGGTGGTTACACTCTTCCTGCTTATGAACAGAACTCCACTTTTATTTAGGGCAGCAATAGTTCCAGATAAAAGGTCACGTTTTCCAGTCTCCTTAGCAACTGGGGTAGGTCAAGACTGGGTACAACTTTCAAGAGAACTCTTTAAAGAGGGCTGCCTCACCTGAGATGTACCCTTTCTATCCTTCCCTCTTGCATCCTAAGTGGGCTGAGGACCTAATGGCTGGAGCTCCAGCATCCATACTGGATCAAGAGGTAACTTTGAGGACAGGTGCCATTACTAAGATGGCTGAGTAGAAGGACAAAAACAGCCTGGATTCCAGATGATAGGCCACTAAAACAGCCCTGAGTTGCCTGTCTTACTTAAATCAGAGAAAAACAAAACCCTTAATTTGTTTGAGAAATTATTTTTTTTGGTGTGTGTATAATCTAATATTCACATTTGAATGCAGTTCCAAATTTAGTTAATACACCCACCCACTGCAACATTCCAACCTGGCGAAACTTTAAAGCCAACATTTTATCTATGCAGTTACTCATTTGAATGGCATTTCTTCTAACACCGCTGAGGTCACTCTTCCCTTTCTCATTTTCCATCAATGGCTTGTTCAAACATTTCACATTTTACCTCTGACAGCTGCTCATACCCTGACACTTAACTGTCTCTCTACAGTCTGGCCACAAGCTAATTCTGGACACTTAGAAATAACCCATTATTGGGCTTCCCCGGTGGTGCAGTGGTTAAGAATCCACCTGCCAGTGCAGGGGACACGGGTTTGAACCCTGGTCTGGGAAGATTCCACATGCTGTGTAGCAGCTAAGCCTGTGTGCCACAACTACTGAGCCTGCGCTCTAGAGCCCATGAGCCACAACTACTGAGCCCATGTGCCACAACTACTGAGCCTGCGCTTTAGAGGCTGTGAGCCACAACTACTGAAGCCCGCACGCCTAGAGCCCGTGCTCCTCAACAAGAGAAGCCACTGCAATGAGAAGCCTGCACACCACAATGAAGAGCAGCCCCCTCTTGCCTCAATTAGAGAAAGCCCACACGCAGCAACGAGACCCAACACAGCCAAAAATAAATGAATAAAATAAATAAATTTATTTAAAAAAAATGAATTTGGTCACCTCAAACATTAAAAAAAAAAAGAAAAAAGAAATAACCCATTATTTTACTTTGCATCAATTTTTTGCTCTGACACCCTTTTGAGGATTTCTGCCAGCATACTACAATGTTCCCAAGTGTTTACTGTGATGTGATTCTGGCTGATTAACAAGGTGCTACTTACACCTTATCTCACCTTCCACGAGACTGCTGTCGCTTAGCACAGCTTCTGCTAAGCTGCTCCACATTTTCTCTTGTAGAACCAAATGACCTCATTTTATATGCCCTGAGCAAAAAATGCTAGAGTTATCTTTCTTTTAACAACATTTATCAAAGTCTAATTTTCTGTATTTCTTCTTCTTCCTGAGAATGCTCAATATTCTTCAACTCCAGTGGGTTTGTATTATCTTTCTCTAGTGTTATATCGTTAAGGGTTTTTCATTTTCTTATGGTCATGCCCTATACATGTGTTGATATATATTTATAAATACCCAACCTTATATGTGTCTTTAAAAAAATTATAGACGTATGTCTAGAACTTGGTCTCTGAGGCTTACCTCACCACCTCAAATTTTGGTGGAATAAAAAACAATATTGTCCTCCATTCCCAGTTTGTTGGATGTACATTTGCACATGATGGAGCCCATGTGAATTGAACATGCCACTCAATCAGCAGCTGAGAATTTCTCCAGTTGGGAGCCGGAAGTGAGGGGCTTTAATAACCTTCCAGTCACCCTTTTATTCTTCATTCTCTTTGCATTTAATATACACTGCAATATATACATGCTGTCTTGACATAAATGCTGACCTGAAATTGTTAATGCTCATTGGATATCCACTTGTGTTTTTGGCCAGTTATTGGGATTCAGATTCTCCTGCCCATACTGCTGTTTAATACGTAACATTATTTGGAGAAAGGTAAGAAGTGAGAGAGTCTAAAGGAGGAAGTACAGTCAGTTCTGCTAAAATGCATGTTTCTTCAATATTAATGAGCTTCTACATGGAGGGAAACTAGGGAATGACGTGAACAGAGCACTTTAGTGGCTTCGGCGCATATGCAATTTTTTTCCCGGCACATTAATAGTCTGTAGAATCAGTAACAGCAGCTGAATGCAAAAGAAACTCACTCAACTGCATGCAATAAGCCACAGAGGGACCGAGGGCTGCGCACCACACCTGTTCTCCCTCCTGGCTCAGGGCGGCCGTGGGCTCTGTCTGGGAGGTGCTCCCGTGGGGTCTCTTCCATCACTGGGCATCTTACCGAGCTTCCGTGAAATGGAAGTAGCCTCAAATCATCCTAACCTCCCCTCCTGCACAAGCATACTGATTTGACTTTTTTAAAGGTAAACTTATGTAGTTATTATAGTATTTACTTTTTAGGTTCTAAATGTGTCTTTTTCAACCCTGCTGCGATTTTTATTAGGAGTGTTATTTTTTATAAGGGCTGTGGTTCAGAGTGTTTAGATTTGAAGTGGACTGGTCTGACCCTATTTTTCTCCTAAGTTCTGTTATTTTTAGTGTGTGATTTCGCAGTTGGAGATGTCTTGGGAATATAGATATCATGGTATAGCAGAAGGGCTTGTACATACAACCTCAGAAAGGTATTGGTGGCACCAAAAGTAAACTGAGGAATTTAAAATGAATTCGTAGTTGTAGAAATCAGGTAGTTATTAACCCATTAAATTTTTTTAAAAGCTGAGATGTGATTTTACAAATATTTTGTGCTTTAGAAGATCTAGGAGCTTGGGGTCTTACACACCAGAGGATTGGCCAGGATTAAACAGGTGAACAAAGAACCCTTGAAAAACTGACCCAGTTACATTCTACACATTTACTTTAAAGCCAGGCTATAGGCAAGCCCTCAGGGACAGTGGGAAAGGGTAGGACTAGAAGCAGAGGCTCCCTAGAGGGACAGCTAAAAAGGCAAGAGACTCGGGAAGAGCTGGCATTTGAGTCAGGGGTTCACAACTTTTTTCTTAAAGGGCTAGATAAATATTTTAGGCTTTGTGAACTAATAAACAAATTCAGTAAAGTTGCAGGATACAAAATCAATACACGAAAATCTGTTGCACTTCTATACACTCACTAATAATGAACTATCAGAAAGAGAAATCAAGAAAATAATGTCATTTACAATTGCATCAAAAAGAATAAAATACTTAGGAATGAATTTATGTAAGGAGGTGAAAGACCTGTAGATTGAAAATGACAAGACATTAATGAAAGAAACTGAAGAAGACACAAATAAACTGAAAAGATATTCCATGCTCATGGATTGGGAGAATATTGTTAAAATGTCCATACTACTTGAAGCAATCTACAGATTCAATGCAATCTCTAGCAAAATTTAAATGGCCTTTTCCACAGAAATAGAACAAATAGTCCTAAAATTTGTATGGAACCATAAAAGACCCCAATTAGCCAAAGCAATTTTGAGAAAGAACAAAGCTGGAGGTATCACACTTCTTGATTTCAAATTACATTACAAAACTTTAATAATTAAAACGGTATGGTACTGGTATAAAAACAGACACGGAGATTAATGGAACAGAATAGAGAGCCCAGAAATAAATCCATGCATATATGGTTAATTAACTTATGACAAAGGAGCCAATAATATACAACTGGGAAAGGAGTCTCTTGAATAAATGGTGATGGGACGATTGGACAACCACATGCAAAAGAATGAAACTGGACTATTTCCTTACACCACACACAAAAATTAACTCAAAATTGAATAAAGACTTGAACATAACAAATGAAATCATAAAACTAGAAGAAAACATGGGCGGTAAGCTCCTTGACATTGGTCTTGGCGATGATTTCTTGAGTTTGACACCAAAAGCAAAAGCGACAAAAGCAAAAATGAACAAGTGGGACTACACAAACTGAAAAGCTTCTGCACAGCAAAGGAAACCATCAACAGAATGAAAAGACGACCTACTGAATGGGAGACAATATTTGCAAGTCATATACCTGATAAGCAGCTAATATTCAATATATATAAAGAACTTACACAACTCAATAGAAAAAACCCTCAAACAATCTGATTAAAATACAGGCAGATCTGAATAAACATTTTCAGAAGATACAGAGAAGAAGATATAGAGATGGCCAACAGGTACATAAAAAAAAGATGCTTTACATCATTAATAATCAGGGAAATGTAAATCTAAACCACAAGGAGATATCACCTCACACATGTTGGAATGGTTATTATCAAGAAGACTAGAAATAACAAGTGCTGGCGAGGATGTGGAGAAAGGGAACCCTTGTACATTATTGGTGGGAATGTAAATGGTGCAGCCATTATGGAAAATAGTATGGAGGTTCCCCCCAAAAATTAAAAACAGAACTACCATGTGATCCAATAATTCCACTTCTGAGTATGTATCCAAAGAAAATGAAAATAGTAATTTGAAAAGACAGACGCACTCCCATGTTTATTGCAGCATTATTTACAATAGCCAAGACATGGAAGCAACTTAAGTATCCAATGATGGATGAATGGATAAAGAAAATGTCATACACACACACACACACACACACACACACAATAGAATATTATTCAGCCTTTAAAAGAACGTACATTCTGACACATGCTACAACATGGATGAACCTTAAGGATGTTAAGTGAACTGAAATGAGCCAGTCACAAGAAAAAAAATACTGTATGATTCCATTTATATCAGATACACAGAGTAGTCAAATTCAGAGAATGAAAGTAGAACGATGGTTGCCAGGGGCTGGGAGGGAGAGAGGAATGGGGAGTTGTTTAATGGGTACAGAGTTTCAGTTTTGCAAGATGAAAAGAGTTCTGGAGCTGGATGGTGGCTGCACAACAACGTGAATGTATATTTAATATGTTGTGTGTGTGCGTGTGTGTGTGTGTGTATATATACACACACACACATTTTACACATATATATACACACACACATATGTGGTGTAGACATATACAATGGGATATTATTCAGCCATAAAAAAGAATGAAATCTTGTCATTTGTGGCAACATGGATGAACCTTGAGGGCATTATGCTAAGTGGAATAATAAGTCAGATAGAAAAAGACAAATACGGTATGATCTGCCTTATATGTGAAACCTAAAATCATGTACTTCTCACATGTCACAAATTACTATTCTTTTTTGATTTCTTTTCAACCGTTTAAAAACATAAAAACTATGTTTAGCTCAGGGGCCATACCAAAACAGCTGGTGGCCTGTGGGCCAGAGTTTGCCAACCCTGATTCAGAGCTCTGAGATGTGTTAAGGATGAGATTAACCACTGTATTATAAATAACAACTGGATACGAAGTGGATAAAGTGGACCACGGCAGTACTGACAAGAGCCTGGGGCAGCCAGGAAGACAATTTCCAAAGCAAATCTTTTAGTGAAGTACAGCTCAATAGCTAGGTTAGTAACAGGTCCTTGACAAATTTTTCCTTTCAGTGATTGATTTAAATAAGAGGTATTGTGTTTTATAAGAAAAATAGAAAGTTCACTAAATTATTTACTATTGTTTAAAAGTAGATAGAAAATTAACGCTGTATCAATATGTTAATAGCTGATCACAGCTACTCTCCTTATTTACAGCAGATATCACTGTTCATTGTTTCTTATTTAACAAAAGAGGAATAAGTAGTTGATCAGCTAAAAGAATCCTTTAAAGTAGACAAAAATGAAAAGTGATACCTATATACCAGTCATGTTTTATTTTAACTTAAAACTGTAATGCAATCACTACCATTTCTTTAAAGTGTTGTGTAAACTTAAAAATACTTGTAGAGCAATGTAAATGCAGCCTCAAAACTCTTAGGAATTTTCCCATTATTTTACTATTGCTTCAATCATCCATAATTGAACAGAGAATCATTTTTCAGAGGACTCACTTTGACCAAATCCTTCCAAAGCTACAATCTAAGTTTGTACAGAAGTGACCGTTCTTAATTTTCACAATTACATATATATCGGTTGACATAATATTTAATGAAATTATGTAATTACAACACAAGTATGTGGCATAAACAGGTTTGGTAACAGACACACCTGACGTTTGAGATGCACACAATTTTAATGGTGGGTGCCTCAAATTCCAAGGGCTGTTGGCCTCAGCACATTTGACAAGGAAATGGCAGATGTAGGTTACTCAGGCCTTTGAGAAGTGGGGGCCGGTCAAGAGAACTTTTGTTCTACTCTCAATTTTCCAGTATATCCTCAAGTCTCTGGAATACCTTAGAATCATCTGGGAGGCAGAGGCTGAAAAGCTCTATCTAAGTTTGGTTCCCCTACTATCTATATCAAACTCACCTAGAATATCTGTAATCCTCACGCCCTGCACAGCCTTCCTGCAGCCAGATCTCTAGGGGTGGTACCTGCTTTTGCCCAGTTCCTGGGTGATCCTGATGCACGCTACATTTGAAAACCACCCTTTAAAGAGGCTTGCCTGGCAGCCTCAGCCTTCCCATGAGACACAGTCGTGGTGGTCAACCTTGGCCGCACACTGTTATCACCTGGGGAGCTTTTATCAGGCAGACAGAGATTCTGATCTAACCGGTCTGGGCACTGGGATTTTTGACAGCTGTCTAGGTAACTCAAAGAGCGGCACTGGGGGCTGAGAAACATCGCCACACTCCAGGGCTGCCATTACTGATGGGGCCAGCTCATAAAGACACTTCTAAACTCCCCAGAACCTAAACTTATTTCATACCACCAGCGTTTATTAGGCAAATAATGTTTTTCATTAAAATATACATTTCTAATGTGTTTTTACCATAAAAGACCTATGTTCATACTTAAGCAGGGCCGAGGGAATGCACGCAGCTAAAAATCAACTTCTAAAGAACAGCAAATTGAAATGATGGACAGAACAAACCTCTAAAGGCCAAGTTCCCAAGAGTTGATTGCAAGGTTTGAAGAAGCTAAGACTAAGATATGCATTTGAGAGCCTGGGCAGGATCTGCAAAAAACGTTTGCATTTCTGAAGCCAATCGCTCTTTCCAGACACTTACCTGGGTACCGGGAATCACAATCATTTTAGAAAGTCTTATAATCAGGCCAAAGACATGAATTCAAACTCCCCATGATTCAAGAAGAATTCAAGAGTTTCAAATGTGAACAAGACCACCGGTGTCTGCCCTCAGGCAGCCTGCCACCCAGCCCACAGCTGCTTGTTGGTAAAACAAGTCCCAATCCCATCAGAGGCAGCACTCGCCCACAGAACCACTTTCTCTGGGTTTCCAGGTGTTGGCAGGCTGCCCCCGTCTGCTGGTTTGCCTACGTGAAATGTAATTCTTTGAACTCTATACCCAGCTGGAGGAGGGGAGCCCTCAAAAGTTACAGATGTTTCCTCCCAAGGATGAGAAACCGCTTAGACTGAGACCTCTGTGTCTATTCCTGAGCTGTGACTCATCTGTCTTTCGGGTCATGGCCAGAATAATGCTTCTTTCTTATCTTATTCGTGAAAGAACAGAACTAGAGAGGGAACACTTGGCCCTGGAGACAAGTAACGCTAGCAAGTCATCATAAAATAAAATATTCAGAACAAATGCATAGGCATTTCTGCGAGGCCCTGAGCAAATATTTCTAAACTGTTTCATCAAGCCCTTGTTAATTCATCACACAGCAACAA
The DNA here is from genome assembly GCF_949987535.1 of Balaenoptera acutorostrata. NCBI lineage: Eukaryota > Metazoa > Chordata > Mammalia > Artiodactyla > Balaenopteridae > Balaenoptera > Balaenoptera acutorostrata. The sequence goes on along the minus strand of NC_080071.1, from coordinate 115,270,521 downwards.
CCTAAAAATAGGGAGAAAGAATCAAGAGAAGCGTGAGAAAAGGATGGATGAGCAGGGGAGAGAGGAAGGAGCAGAGACCAGAGAGAGAAAGGGAGAGAAAGGCAGCGATGCAGAGGAGGTAAGGCAAGAGGCTTGAAGCCAGGGGGACCCACACGAGAGCATGGATTCAGAGTGGAAAGGACTCAGGAATCACCCAGCCCAGTCACCTACAGAGAGCCTCAGTGCCCCAACCACTGACGGAGGGACTAGTAGATGCCAGGCACCCCACTAAACGTTTTCATGTCTAAAAATGATCTCACTCCCTAACACCATACACAAAAATAAACTCAAAATGGATTAAAGACCTAAATGTAAGGCCGGACACTATCAAACTCTTAGAGGAAAACATAGGCAGAACACTCTGTGACATAAATCTCAGCAAGATCCTTTTTGACCCACCTCCTGGAGAAATGAAAATAAAAACAAAAATAAACAAATGGGACCTAATGAAACATAAAAGCTTTTGCCCAGCAAAGGAAACCGTAAACAAGACGAAAAGGCAACCCTCAGAATGGGAGAAAATATTTGCAAATGAAGCAACTGACAAAGGATTAATCTCCAAAATTTACAAGCAGCTCATGCAGCTCAATAACAAAAAAACAACCCAATCCAAAAATGGGCAGATCTAAACAGACATTTCTCCAGAGAAGATATACAGATAGCCAACAAACACATGAAAGGATGCTCAACATCACTAATCATTAGAGAAATGCAAATCAAAACTACAATGAGGTATCACCTCACACCGGTCAGAATGGCCATCATCAAAAAATCTAGAAACAATAAATGCTGGAGAGGGTGTGGAGAAAAGGGAACCCTCTTGCACTGTTGGTGGGAATGTAAATTGATACAGCCACTACGGAGAACAGTATGGAGGTTCCTTAAAAAACTAAAAATAGAACTACCATACGACCCAGCAATCCCACTACTGGGCATGTACCCTGAGAAAACCATAATTCAAAAAGATACATGTACCACAATGTTCATTGCAGCTCTATTTACAATAGCCAGGACATGGAAGCACCCTAAGCGTCCATCATCGGATGAATGGATAAAGAAGATGTGGCACATATATACAATGGAATATTACTCAGCCCTAAAAAGAAACGAAATGGAGGTATTTGTAATGAGGTGGATGGAGTTAGAGTCTGTCATACAGAGTGAAGTAAGTCAGAAAGAGAAAAACAAATACAGTATGCTAACACATATATATGGAATCTAAAAAAAAAAAAAAAAAAAAAAAAAGAAACAAAAACGGTTCCAAAGAACCTAGGGTCAGGACAGGAATAAAGACGCAGACGTAGAGAATGGACTTGGGGACACGGGGAGGGGGAAGGGTAAGCTAGGATGAAGTGAGAGAGTGGCATGGACTTATATATACTACCAAATGATATCTAGTGGGAAGCAGCCGCATAGCACAGGGAGATCAGCTAGGTGCTTTGTGACCACCTAGAGGGGTGGGATAGGGAGGGTGGGAGGGAGACGCAAGAGGGAGGAGATATGGGGATGTATATATATGTACAGCCAATTCACTTTGTTATACAGCAGAAACTAACACATCATTGTAAAGCAATTATACTCCAATAGAGATGTTAAAAAAAAAAAAAAAGCTGATCTCAAGGAATCCAGATAACTGTGTCTGTTGTATATTACTCTCCCCATTTTATAGTTGGGAACACCGAGGCTTAGATGAGTTCAGTGTCAGGTGAAAGAGCTCACAGTGAGTAAGTGGCAGGGCCTGGAAACGAATCTTGGTCTGTGTCTGAAGCCCATGCTTGTCATTGCTGAGTCCTGCCTCTAGGGTTCTATAGACATGTCTATGGCCGAACGGCCTGTTCAATCTGACTTTGGTAAGGGTAAACAAGAGAGAGACAGAGACTGATTTTAGAAGATGAGAACATTGCCACAGGCTCTGCTTCCCCCAGCTCACACACTCTGCCCCGGCCACATGGTCCCCAGCTCCCCCTGTCCCGCTTTAGGACCTGGGTGCTGCACAAGCCACTAGAGAACCAGACGCCACATCCTTTCCCTCCTGCGAGGTCTTTAATGCACCCTGTAGTGATAATGCTCTAGTGCCAGTTTCACAGGAGAAATACTGCCAGGGTCCAGATCCACTGTCACAGAGCAATTAGAAAGGGTGAATTTGTACCTGAGCATCAGTAAGCAGGTACCTGGCATACTGGCTTACCTTCCTGCTAAGGCCAGGGAACTTCCTGTGTCTAGAGGCCTAAGTGCGGTTGGGAGTGGAGGGCTAGAAAAAGCACCTAGGCGTGTGCTGGGTGCCGTAGATGCCACACGGGTTTTGTTGAGGACTGTGCTGGAATGAAGCCCGTGGTACCTGCTTGGACACATCTGCTGATCAGGCCAGTACGAGCATCAGCCCGTTCTCTGTAAAAGAGCAGCTGGCAACAGTTCTCTCTAGAAAACATGAGTAGAAAGCAGGTGGGGAAGAGAGGACCGAATAAAGAAAAACTTGATCAGTTTCGATGGTGGGAGCCCTCGGAATGACCAAGTCACATCAGGTAGGGGAGGAAGGGCCCCGGAGCACACAGATTTTTTACTTTGTCTTCCTCAATATTGCCGACGATGTGTTCTACCTCCAAAGTGTCATCTGACTTTGATAAAGAGAAAGGGGTAAGTGAACGTACCACAGACACAAAATCCACTTCCCTTCCCTTCTACCTTGTTACAGGAATCCCAGTACCCTTGAGGATATTTGAATCCTGACTGAAAAGCCGATCACGACCGTCCGTTCCTCCACTTTCCCTGCCACCCTTGTGCCCAAGGATGGCCATGTGACCGCAGTCAGATAACGAGACACATCAGGGGAAAACGAGCAGGGATGCTTCTGTTTCTGACACAGGAACAGATGCTCCAGCCCCATCACCCTCCTCTCTGCTTTGACCACAGATAGGATGCGTGCAGCTGCAGGAGTTTCTGTGACCAAAAGCCAGCGTGCTACGGGGGTCGAGCAGAAAGACAGAAGTAGCCTGGGTCTTTAGTGACCCTGAAGTGGAGAATTGCCCCTGCCCTGGGCTGTTGACCCCCAGATGAAAAGTAAACTCTTGTCTTACCCACTGCTGGTGAGGTACTCTGCTCATTCCAGCTGAATGAACTTCTAATGGGTCTGAAGCAACAGTTAGCATGTGATAGTTTAAAAGGTATTTTTTCAACTATATATTGTTTGATTCTCCTGTCAACCCCATCAAGTAGCCAAAACAGATGCTGTGAGCCCATCTGAAGGATAAGAACATGGTTTAGCAAGTGAAGCGATTTGGTCAGAGCACCGAGATGGTTAGTGGCAGAGCAGGGGTCTGGGTGCGCTGAGCTCACATCACCTCACACGGTGTTGGTAGGAAGACCCACCCTACCAATGGTTGTAAACTGAGTTCCATTTTGGGGGGCATTATCCTTGGATTACGATCCTGCAAGTCAGCACATGCTCACAAAATATAAGTAAGCAAAGCTAATCTAGTATTTTGGGCCCTGGCTTCAGCTGAAGGATGGGAAGAGGCCTGCTTGTTCCAGCAGCACCCAATAACCCACTGGGTAAGGATAAGGCAGAGTTTTCTCCTTCCTACGGCTCCATCAGACCAGGAGATGTGCTGTGCTGAGGGGTCACTGAAGAGGAATTAACTATCTGGTCTAAACGGTGAGGGATTTGTCCACGAAAGTGGCTACACCTCGGCTTCTCCTTCAAGTTGTTACCAAACAGCCACTGGTGTAATTGTCCAACTGCCAATTTATTCCATGTAAACATCATCCCTGAGTTAAGAAAATAAAAAGACACTGTCTGATTTAAGACAAATTCTCTATTATTAACTCCAGCAAACACTCTGTATCAATTCTAGCAAATGATCTACATATTTTAAAATATATAAAGAGGAAAGGGAGGGAAAGAAAGAGAGAAAAAAAAGAGGGGAGGAGAAAAGGTGAGAAGAAGGGGAAGGCGAGAAAAGGGGCAAAGGAAGAAAAGGGTGGAGGGGGAAGAGGGGAGGGAGACAGGGAGGGAACAAGGGAAGGAGGGAAGAAAGAAAGACAGAGAGAGAGAGGGAGGGAGGGAGGAAAAGAAAGTCAGTCTTTGAACTGGATGTATCCTCTCTCTGGCAGGGGTTCAAATTCCATGTCTCCCAGACCCAGTTTCCTCCTGGTAAATGCAGGTAATGGTACTGCCTTATAAAGCTGGTGGAGAGGTCCTGCCTGTCTGACATTACTCACTTGCAAGTTCAGTGGCATCATCTGGAGGCCCAGCCAAACTCTGGCAGGCTTCCAGGACCTGGACCGGTCACCAATTGGTTTGGGTCAACAGGACTGTACTGTTCTACTTCATTCCCTGTAATGGGAATGGTCATGACCTCTGGGGTTGTGTTGAGGACAAGCTGCAGGACCCTACGGGGGAGCCCCCTGCCGACTCCCACTCTGCAGGCACGAAACTCCCCAGCACTCTGGACAGAGGATGAAGATACTGGGTGAAAGCCAGCGCTGTTGGCTTCCTAGGCCCCTTCTCTCCCACCACTACCACCCAGGGCCCTCCCTCCTTCACTTGAGCTGTGAGTTGTGACTTCATTAAGGAAATCAGATGGAGTCCCCCAGCCCACACATGGACCATCACTCATGCCTCACAGAGGCCATCCTCATCCTCAAAGTCCCGACATCTTCAAAAGCCATTTGGGCTCATGGGAGTACTCTTCCAACTAGTTTTAAACTTAAAAAAAATAAATAAATTTATTATTTATTTATTTTTGGCTGCATTGGGTCTTCGTTGCTGTGCGCGGGCTTTCTCTAGTTGGGGCGAGCGGGGGCTACTCTTCGTCGCGGTGCACGGGCTTCTCATTGTGGTGGCTTCTCTTGTTGCAGAGCATGGGCTCTAGGCGCATGGGCTCAGTAGTTGTGGCTCACGGGCTCTAGAGCGCAGGCTCAGTAGTTGTGGCACACAGGCTTAGTTGCTCTGTGGCATGTGGGATCCTCCCGGACCAAGGCTCGAACTCATGTCCCCTGCATTGGCAGGCGGATTCTTAACCACTGCACCACCAGGGAAGTCGCTAAACTTCGTTTTAAAATTTCCCTCACTTTTCACTTGTACGGGTCCGTCTTTCTGTCTCTCCAAGCTCCCCAAGAGCAGACATGTCTTTGTAAGTCCTGATATGCAAGTAGGTTCCTAATGACTGGTTCTAGAACAATTGTTTTGCATATAATGAAAATGGACAGGTTTCACCTTTAGAGTTGGGACAGAGGCAAATGGTTTCACCCATTCAGTTCCACTAGTTCTACATATGGGATTTTAGGTCTCCACACAGAATCCTACAGAACTTTTCCTTGAAATTTATCAATGCCATCGTGGATATAGTCAGGCTCCTGGGATTTGAGGGAATGGGCAGGAGAAAGAGGAAGAAGTTACGGAGAGCCCACTTCTTGGGAGGCGGTCAGTGTAGGGGCTGCAGTATTCAATACTTCAAATCTTGACTCGGCCACTTACTACGTTCGTGCGGGACCTTAATCTCTGCCTCAGCTGCTCACTCGAAAATGGGGTTAATAATAGTATTGACTTGATAGAACTGTTGTGAGGATCATGCCTGGAACATAGGAAGTGCTCAAATATTCGCCATTATCGTCAACACCTCCCCAAGGAGCTCAAGCTAGTTAAATAGAATCAGGGAAGGGAGACGCAAAGGCCAGCCAGCTATAAAAATTCCAATCGACAAGGGATAATTCCAGCGTTCCCTGGAGCTCTGCTGTCCCCGAGGCTGGACCAGGATTCTTGAGCGGGGGGAAGGGAGTCCCGAGTTATCTTGAATACAGATGGACTCATTCAGTACTGAGGGCTGCACAGCCAGATTTTATGAGCATATGCTACTTATATGATTTTTATTTAAGTATGAAATTGTATATAGATGCTAAATATGACTTGAGAAGCACACATATAACTACATTAAAAAAAAACCTTCTCAATTGGTTTATCAGTTTCTCAATGGTCATAATACCTCTTCCTGTAATAAAATGATGAATTCTGCTTCCAGAAACACTGTACATTGTAAATGATGCTCCCAATCTGTATTTTTGCTATAAAACCCTTCCACCAGCTCTGTCCTTGCAGGGCCTGTTTCAAAGTCTCAATGACATGGCTTTGTGCTGATGTAGAAGGTTATACAGGGTAAAGTCCACAGCTTCAGTTCCTACCGAAAATTATTCCTCGAGGATTCCAGCTGGACTGGGAAGCCACCTGGGTGCCAACTCACAGAGGCACCTCGTAAACCTGGTCCCCGTGGCAGTGTAAACAGCACCAGCAAGAGGTCAAACTTCCTGCAACCAGCCCAACACACTCGATCAACTTATTTGACTACCATACTCAGATTTATAATCTGAGTTGCTCCTAACCTCGTTTTAAAACAATACTTCTACCTGGCATTTTTCTCCAAGAAACAGTCAGAAATCCACACTTCTACTTCCTTCTACTGCCGTGAGTTTGCTTTCTTTGCTGAGTTTCTAAACAAGGGATGATATACGGACCACAGGGACCCCATGTAAAGGCATTCTCTTTTCGCTGTGTCTGAGCCCCTCTCTGGCAAGGCTGATGGGGAATGAACTTCATTCTCCCAGGACGAAGGCAGGTAGCCTCAGGGACCTGTACTCCTCAACCAAACAGACATCCAAGTTCTCCTCCCCCCAGGAAGCTTTCCTTGAGGGGGGACGGTGGTGACGTCCTGGTCAATCTCTCCACGGCTCTCAAGTCTCCTGGGACTGCACATCTTCAGCTGGGCTGAGATGCTGCAAGCAGGTGGGTGGGACCACCGCCCCGCTCAGCCTCTGCTCTCAGGATCTCTGCGTTTAACAGGGTAGCTACGTCCTCCTGGCCCAAGCAGCTTCAGCCTGGCGTGGCCGAGTACAGATGTGTGCCGTCTAGCTGTGACTGCGCTTTTGGAAGAACTCGAACGATGCCTAGAAGTCTCATCTGAAACCATATTCCTAGAAGCTGTCCTTAAATAATGTTCTATTTGAGGGAAACATTATATCAATACGATATCTCAGTTGTTCTTACAAATCTGTGCCTCACATTCGGAATGGCACGCCTTTCAGGCTGTTATAAATTCACAGGCATTATGTCCCTCTCTCCTTTCGAGAATGATCTTAACCCCTTCTTCGCTTGAAAGGCACAGCCTCCCAGCACTTTTGTAACTCCCCTCTGCACGGTCCTCTGGCCGCGCCCCATGCTGCTCAGCAAGCACATGGGCACCTGAGGCCTGATGGTCACCCTGCTTCTCCCTGCAGCACGGCTTCCACACGCTTGGCATCGCTCAGTGGCTTCTGCCCACAGTCAGCCGACACTCTCTTCTCTGCTCTCAGACAGCAACTTCTTCACCCATCCCTAAGCACCATTGTTCCCATACCGGTTGCCAAACTATTAGGGTTGGAGTAATAGTAAAAAGCCTCGAGGCAAATTACAACCACAACAGCTGTGTTTACTAAGAGCTACAAAGGAATTCATCCCAGAGTTATGAGAACAGGCAGGCAGTGACTCGGAACCTTCCAGAAGCACCTGACCCTCAGGATGATCGCTGGCTGCCTCAGCCTCCTGATACCCCAGCCGGTCCTGGGTTTTGGAGGGGACCCTCTATTGGGCATGAGGGGCCTCTTTTCACCCACAAGACTTTGATATATTTTCTTCTCCCAGCTGCGGTAATTTACACTCAACTGTTTATGCCTCTGTGGGAGCTGCCAGTCACCGACAAGAGTAGGCAACTGGATGGTGGTTCTCCGGAGGGGCACCAAGAAAACTACTCTCCACCCCTAGGGCCCTGAAACAGCGCCCTAACCACCTGCGACAAGGCCTGAAATTCCACCATTCATCGTTCACACTTTTGGACCATTCATGACCTCTCAAAGTATACACATTGCAGTAAAAGGAATGGCATCAAAAGAACTATCATCCATACCTTAAGGTGGATTGGTTTTTTCTAAACGTTTCCGAGGCTTTATCACCTGTGAAACTGACGCCCGTAAAATTGAGGTTATGTGGAAGTGCTTTGTAACTTCTCAAACTCCAACAAATTCTTATTTGAATTACTGGATTAGAAGGCAAGCATTCTTGAGAGACTTCAAACTGGAACTGGTACCAGGTGACGGCACCCTTGCACGGATTAATTTAGGCAACTCGCTATGACCATGGAAATAAGAGGGTGGGTCCCTGGGGGATGGGCCTGGGGCTAGGAGCACAGCACAGGATACTGCCTGGTTAAAACAAGGGCACACACATCTTCTACAGCACGAGGCGGTGCTTGGCTACATGGCAGCCGTCCACCACGCGTGGAAAGGAAGCGATTAAGGTTTTACTGATCTAGGCAAATTTTGACTACCTAGTGCAGTGTTTCCCAAACTCGCCTATTTAAAAGAATCACCTGGAGCAACATAGCATTCCCAGGTCCTTTCCCTGGAGGTTCTGATTCTGAGGAGGGCCCCTTACATCAGGACGTTTAACAAATTCCCAGGTGGAACTTATGATCAGGCAGGTTTGTTTAACACTGACCTAGATTCTAAGCACTGACTTAAGCTTTCCTGCGTTTCCTTGGAACAGAGGCTGGAAATCATTTTAGCAAAAACACACCCATAAATCACTGCTACCCTAGAGGACCAGGCCAAGTCCTTGCATGGCCCTACAACAGAGCTGCTGCTTCAACTGTAGCCCTGAGAGGCTCTAGCAGTTGGGTTGAAAGGAGAGGTTTTCACTCCCGGGTGGGAAGGAGCCTGAAGACTTTATTACATTATACGTGAGCAGTAAGCCGACTGGCTCCAAGTCCCAGATACACAGTCGATGGCCATGCATTCTTCCCAGCCGCCCCAATCGCCAACCCAAAGGTTGAAACTCCGTTTCAACTACAAGACCACTTGGCAGAGGTAGCTCTGGCAGTATGTTATCAGGGCTGGGCTCTGACCAGAAGAAAAGCTCAAAGCCTCACATACAGATTTCAAGGACCTGGGCTTCCTGCTGGAAGCACAGGCTGCAAATGGCCTTCGTCTTCCCCTCAAACTCCCCTTATGCCTCACAACTTGGCAGACCTCCACACAGGCCATTCAAAGGATGACGTGGCCCGGATGAAACGTGGAATTCATTCTTCCATTCAGCGTTTTTTCTGTCACTTCACCCTCTTCAGAGGAAACCTACTCCCTGAAAGCAGGAGACAGAAAGGGTGGCTTATTCCTAGACTCCCTAGGGCAAGGTCACAATCTCAAATACCTCTGGGGGCCAAGCAGACCATGGAGGTTAGAGATGGCCCCAGAAGGGCTATCGCCCCTGGAACATCCCCGAACCCATACGTGGAGGCAGCCGCTACTCAGCTCTGCCACTCTTTGGCATGTGAGGAGCTAAGAGTCCAGCGGGCCACACCACCCACATTTTCAAGAGAAACTGGGGATTCTGGCTTTTCAGATGAACCTTCCCAAATGGAAAATTTCCCAATTTAAAAAATGTTGTGCTGGGCATTCCCTGATGGTCCAGTGGTTAGGGCTCCATGCTTCCACTGCAGGGGTCACAGGTTCAATCCCTAGTCAGGGAACTAAAATCCCGCATGGTGTGCGGTACGGCCAGGAAAAAAAAAAAAAAAAGTTGTGATGGCTAAACAAAAATGTTCATGGGGTAACCTACATGGCAAAAGAATCTGAAAAAGAATATATTCTTTTTCAGAAACATATATATACGTATGTCTGTGTGTGTGTGTGTATATGTGTGTATATATATATATATATATATATATATATATATATATATATATATATATGTATATAAAAAACTGAATCACTTTGTTGTACACCTAAAACTAAAACATAGTAAATCAACTATACTTCAGTAAAAAAAAAAAAAAAAAAAAAAAAAAATGTCCTGGGGCTTCCCTGGTGGCGCAGTGGTTGAGAATCTGCCTGCCAATGCAGGGGACACGGGTTCGAGCCCTGGTCTGAGAAGATCCCACATGCCGCGGAGCAACTAGGCCCCTGAGCCACAACTACTGAGCCTGCGCGTCTGGAGCCTGTGCTCCGCAACAAGAGAGGCCGCGATAGCGAGAGGCCCGCGCACCACGATGAAGAGTGGGCCCCACTCGCCACAACTAGAGAAAGCCCTCACACAGAAACGAAGACCCAACACAGCCATAAATAAATAAATAAATAAATAAATAGATAAACTGAAAAAAAAAAAAATGTCCACGGGGGCTTTTTGTCCTTGGAGTGCCTTCTCCTGTCTCCCACCTTCCTGCCCTTTTCCACCCGCCTTCAACGAACACATCCTCTCTCAGCACACTTCAGGCAGCCCGACGTCCCCTGGTACCAGGGACACCTCTCCAAAGCCCTGCCAACGTTCCTGCAGCCAACAGCAGCGGGGTGGTTAATGGCTTCCCAGGAGGACTGCCTCATCTCTGGACGGCACTGACGGTTGTTACGCTTCGCCTGATCTTCCTTGAAAGCTCGGCAAGTTCATGAGCAGCGAGCAGCCCGTTTACTGTCCTTTTTTGGGTCATCCAGGACCAATCTGATTCCTCATCTGTTTGCCGCCCCTTTGGAGTTCTCACCCGCCCACCTGCAGCCTCAATCAGGCTTGTTGTTTCCAGGCCAGACATGCCAGTCTCTTCAAGCAGTCTTCCTAAAGCATGCTCCGAGTCACCCCACATGGTACTCCTTCCAATCAAAAGGCTCTGACTTCGCTAGCTGATAATAATAACAGCAAAAACTAACAGATACTAATGAATACCAGGCACTGTGTTAAGAGCTTTGTTATTTATTAACTCATGCGATCTTCCTAAGTACGCTAAAAAGGGGTGCTATTATTACCACCCATTTTACAGATGAGAGAAGAGAGGCGCAGGGAACCTAAGGCACTTGCCTGCAATCACACAGCTGGTCAGGGCAGAACCAGGATGGAACCCCCATCAGAGTGACGGCCACACCCTGGAGCCCACCAGGTGCTCTCAAATGGATGGGAACACCAGTCCTTCATTCTTTACCACTGAAGGTCTGTTATCCACTCTTGGCAGCTCCCCACACTGTTGACTCACATAAGTTTACCGTCAAGGACTTCCTGAAATCTCTTTTACACACACGAATGCTGTGTCCCAGCAAGCCCGTCCTTTTCCCCAGGCAGTCGGTTTTATGGATTCTGTGCCTGGCCTGGCCCAATTATCCCGCTGCCCTATTTCTGATGGCCCATAAACTTGTCCTGGAGGTGATCTTCCCTGTGCCTTTGCTCCTGAAAGAATCAGAGGAGGCCAACAAGGAGTTCGGATTACAGAATCACGGAACTCTGGGGAACAAAACCAAAGAATATCCAGGCCTCTACCTCATTTTGCAGATGAGGAAAGTGAGACCCGGAGGGCAAATGAATTCCAAGGACACGGAGCCAGCGAGCGGTGCAGCTGAAATTAGAATCTGGGCATCTGCTTTCCCACCCAGGGTTCCTCCAACTGCTCCAGACTGTCTCCAATCCGTGTCTCTGGGCTTAAACGGAAGGATGACAAGGAGGATGTGCTCTCTCTGACCATCGACAAGAAAACCTTGGTGGGTTTAAGATGACAGCGGAGAGCTGGCCGAAACAGGGGGCAGACCACTAGGACGACGACATGGGGAAAAGGCCACCCAAGGCTCTCTGAGCTTCGCGTTCACAAGTTCACTCCTCACACACCCACGAGCTCACATCAGACGCCACACAGGGTTAGCTACGGTCAGCACGTGGCCCACGCTATTTTCGAAAAGTCCTTAAGTCTCTTGGACTGCAGCCCTTAAAATCCGAAAAGCCACTGATTCATGCCTGATGTTCTCTTTGCATTTGGTTTCTCTTCCTTCTCCTCCCCCCACCCCACCCCCAAGCTTGTACTTGAACGTGGGAAAAGGCTCTGCAGACTGACTGCCCTTTACCGTGGGCCAGGCGCTAAGCCAGGCAGGACGGCATGCACAGGGGACTGAGGCTCGGCCAGCAGCCGCCCTGGAGCGGCACATCTGCACGGGGACATGGAGGTCCTGCCTCTAGGCAGGTGTGGTCTCGCAGGGATGGTGATGAGGTCTTTTCTGATTGACTCCCCGACCCCAAGGGGAATAAAGTGGGGGAGATACAGGGATGCTTCTGAATGCTCTTCTGGTTGCAACCAAAACCGCAAGCTGCGATCACAATACATTTTCCAGAAAAATCTCACCAAGACGGAGCCCAATTTCATTATTTCAAAATGTACAGGCCGATTTGACTGAAGGTAGGTTTAAATGTATCTGGTTTATCTCTACCTCATCTGGGAAGAAAAGTCTGGCCAAGTACCTTAAAGAACAGGATGACAAGGTTAAACCTCTTACAAAAATGTGTTCTTTTCAAGGATTTCAGTACGTCCTTTAATGAAAAAGGTCTTCGGCGATTCATTAAAACAATATACTAAGAGCAGTTAAACCCTATTACGAAATAAAACGGCATTTCTCCAAACAACTCCCATTTCCAATTTTGCATTAATTTGAGCCCAAATCAACGAAATCAGTGAGCTAGATAATGACACAGTTTTCGGTATGGGATTCTATCTCAGACTCAGAGGTCACCTAGCCTAGAGACTTTCAAGATTTATTTTTGGTTGTTTAAAGCAGTTGAACCCTTTCTCCCAGTGAAATTTGACTGGAAATCCAAATCTATGCCACAGATAAACCAGAGCTGCTGTGGTAAGTGGGTACCATATCGTGCAGCCGCCCCTCTATTTCCCACAGGAGCTGGTCCCCAGGGCCCCAGCGAACACAGGTGAATAATTATTGATCTCATCCAGGGCTTAGCAAACTTTTTCTGTAAATGGACTCAGAGTAAATATTGTAGACTTTGTGGGAACACATAAGGTATCTGTCACATATTCCTTTGTTCTTATTTACTTACTGTATTTCTTATAACTTTCAAAATGTAAAAACCATATTTAGCTTGCAGGCCATAGGCCCACAGGCCACTGTTTGCCAACTTTGATTTAATTTAATTTTTAACAGCCTTACTGAGGTATAATTGGCATATAATAAACTGCACATTTTTTAAACTTGTATCCACGGCCACATGTGCTTTCTAAAGGCAATATAATGGCTTCTGGCAACATCATAACAATGAATGTTTTCTCTCCCAGATGCTTGGTTTCTGAGGCACCTTGTACAGAATAACATATTCAAAAGCCTGTTTCCTCCCCCCACATGGTCATCTGTTCAAATTTTTGCCCTCCAAGGAAAAAACTGCACACGTTTAAAGCGTACAATTTTATAAGTGTTGACATACGGATATAATGTGAACCCATCACCACCATCAAGATGGCAGATATACCCACCCTTCTCCCTCAACCCTCTCTAGGCAACCACCCATCTGCTTTCCGACACCACGGATTAGTCTGCATTTTCTAGAGTTTCGTATACACAGACCCATACAGCAGAGATGTTTTTTTATGTTTGGTTCTTCCATTCAGTGTAATTATTTTGAGGTTCGCCATGTTGTTGGGTGTATGAATAATTCACTCCTTTTTACCAATACCTTCTTCGTTCATACAAGGGAGGAAAATGAGGACGGAGGTGCTGCTCCAAATCCCAAAGATGACGGCAGAGCCGGCCCAGAGCCGGGGCCCAGCCTCCTCCCAGGTCCTCTCACTACTCATTTCACCAGGGGTTTTGAAAACCTCTTGACACAGGTAGAGCTCCACTCCTTTTCCTTCAAATCCCTCCTTCCAGCGTCCCTCAGACAAGAGCACAGGGCAACGCCCAAAGCAAAGCGCATTCCGAGTCGCACCCTAAACTCCACATATAGATCAGCGTTCAAAGAAATCAAAAGGAGATTCATCCACCCACTAGTTACCGCATGCCAACCATGTGCCAGGCACCACGCTGGGTAGAACAAAATCATAACGATTCCTGTCTTCAAATCGCTTAATTTCTTAGCAATTAAGAAGAGACTGACAGAAAAAGATAAATATGATCACAAAATGATTAAAATTACATAAAAGGAAGAGGATGTTGTGATACAGATGGGGAGAGGCGACGTTTGGTTGAGGGCATACACGTGGGACAAGGGGGCCCTAGGAGGCGAGGGTTGCGGGTGCCAGGGCAGGGAACAGCCTGCAGAGGCTGAGCCCCCGGGGTGGGGGAGTGGTACCCGAGGCCTTGCGTAGCCAGCGCCTGGGGAGCACAGGGAGAGCAGTGGGTGCAGAGCACATGTGGCTCACTTGCAGGGAGCCTGCTCTACCACCGACCGACCGGATCTCACCTGGAACGCAACGTACTCTAAGCTTACAATGAAGCCATTGGAGGGGTTTGAGAAAAGGAGGAACACAATCCAATTTACATTTTTAAAAAGATCACATGGGCTGCTGCTGTGTGGAAAATGGATTAAAAGGAGTAGGAAGGGGCTTCCCTGGTGGTGCAGTGGTTAAGAATCCGCCTGCCAATGCAGGGAACACGGGTTCAAGCTCTGGTCCGGGAAGATCCCACATGCCACAGAGCAGCTAAGCCGGTGCTCCACAACTACTGAGCCTGCGCTCTAGAGCCCGCGAGCCACAACTACTGAGGCTGCATGCCACAACTAATGAAGCCCGCGCACCTAGAGCCCGTGCTCCACAACAAGAGAAGCCACCTCAATGAGAAGCCCGCGCACTGCAACAAAGAGTAGACCCCGCTCGCTGCAACTAGAGAAAGCCCACGTGCAGCAATGAAGACCCAGTGCAGCCAAAAATAAATAAATAAACAAACAAACTTAAATGGGGCGGGGGGCAGGAAGTTAAGATGAGAGAAGGGAAAGGTTGTATTACATTGCTGTTTGCAGTTGTATGGATTTATATCCTATAAGATGCATTATAGGCTTAGAAACTTGTTCTCCTTCATTTGTGCATTTGCACTTACGTTTTGAATGGTTGTTAATTATATCGAGATGCTTAAAACATTATTAAAGACTAAATGCAATATCATCTCTTTTCTAATGCACTGCCTAGTATGCCAGGAAATGTCTCAGAAACAGAATTTCAACTTACAGTTGATTTATCAGAAACTTGAATATAGGGTAAACATTGAATGTGAGAAGCAACCATAGTAGTGTAACATTTTTATTGAAAAAAAAAAAAAGGTAGTTCTGTGGGATATCTGTTTGAAAATTTCATTGTTTAATAATTGAAATGTGATAATAAAACTATATTACAAGTAAAAATAAATCATCCTTTTCCCTGTTCTGGGGCCTGTGGGTATGGGACTACGTGTCATTTTAGGGGAAGCTTTAAAACCACAATCTTTCATAAAGAACAGACTTGTATAAATCAACTATACTTCGATAAAACTAAAAAAAAAAAAAAGACTTGTGGTTGCCAAGGGGGAAGAAGGGTGGGGGAGGGATGGATTGGGAGTTTGGGATTAGTGGATACAAACTACTATATATCGAATGGATAAACAACAAGGCCCTACTGGATAGCACAGGGAACTGGGATCTATATTCAATATCCTGTGATGAACCATAATGGAAAAGATTATGAAAAAGAATGTATGTATATGTATAACTGAATCACTTTGCTGTACAGTAGAAACTAACACAACATTGTAAATCAACAATGCTTAAAAAAAAGTAAATTAAAAAAAAAAAAAAACACACAGTCTTTGTCATCTAGGTAAAAAGAAATTTTCTAAATTCAGGTGAGACTAGCTGACTTCGGTTGCTGCCAGGGCAGGCTAGGACTGGGGCAAGCCAGGACCCTGGGGTCTGGAGCCAGGAACACTTGGAAGTGCTCAAATCAGGCGTATTTACTCTGCAGAACTGGCTGCAAGGCTGTTGCTGAGCTCCTCATCTGTGTGGCGAGCACTCGGGAGCAATGTTTTACCTGTTGCACCAGTATTTGTCCAGGGTTCCTGCTGTGCACCTAAGTCACACATGCAGACCTTGCTTCCTGGCTTCTGAATCCTGCTCTAAGCATGGACTCCCCGATGGGGGTGGGCGTGAGGGGCGCAGACAGCCCCTCCAGCAAGTGGCAGCAGGGAGGCAACTTTCCAAGAGGGGTGGGGGCCAGAACCTTGATCCTGGTTCTGGATTTGTCATGCCATGGGCTGCAGAACCTCGGCCAAGTCCCTCCATCTCCTTGAGTCAGTTTCTCCTCTAGAAAGCAGCATGGTGAAGGAGGTAACAGCTGCCCTTGCTTCCTCGGAAGGAATCATCATGCACCTCCCTAAATGATGGCTGTGAAAGGCCCAGAGACGCGTAAACACCGCACTAATAAGGCTCGCTTTTATTATCAACGCGTTAGTTGTCGAATAAGCGGTAGCCTTTGCTGATTGCCTACTACTAAGAGGTGCCAGGCCCAAGGCTGGGGCCTCTGTCTTTATAGTAACAGAGATTTTAGTAAAATCACACTTCATTTTCCATGGATTGCTTATCCATCGGCTTGAATTATACAGAACATAACCAAGAACCCCCAAAACAAGCTAAAAAGACCCCTGATGAGATCCAACAGGGACTGTTGGCCAAATGTGTCCTCCCAGAGAGACTTGGTTTACGTGGGACACGGTGTAATTCAGGGGTCAGCAAACTTCTTCTATAGAGGGCCAGATAATAAACATTTTAAGCTTTGCTGGTCCTACAGTGTCTATCACAACTATACAACTCTGCCACTTTAGTGCAAAAGCAGCCATAGGCGATGGACAGGTGTGGCTATGTCCCAATAAAACTTTATTTACAAAGACAGATTTCACTCAGGGGCCAGAGTTTCAAAATTGGAATCTGAATATCTGGGCGCAGGCTTGTATTCGCCAGTTCCCCACAGGCTCTACCCTGCACACCCCCAATCTCACATCCCCATCAATTCTCACTATGTTTCCAATCTGACCCCAATAATGATATTAATAATGGCAGCAAAAGTTTATTTAGACTTACTCTGTGCCAGGCCATTTTCTAAGCACTTTACACATATTATTGCATTTAATCACTACAGAAACCCTATTGCCATCTTCCCCAGGAAAAATGAGGCCAAGTGAAGTTAAGCAACTTGCCCAAGATCAGGCAGAGGTGGCAGAGGCAGGATTTGAACCCACATCTGTGTTCTTGACCACTACACCCTACTGCCCAGTAGGCACCAACTGTACACACCAGGACGGCAGATGACCAGGAAGACACCGGGCCTACTACTCACCACAGGTCTGCCCCCCTCGAAGGGGCCAGGCACCAGAGACTAGCAGTAGCAATGTTTGCAAATGTACAGAAATGTGCTTAGTGGGAAGTGAGACTTGGGGGGGTGCCTGGAATCAGGCACTATAGCAGTAAAAAGTAACATCACAGCTGGCAGCCTCACAGGAGGAGCAGGAAGGCCAAAGTAAAGAGGAGAAAGGGATGATTTACTCACTGATTGGCCAGCTACTCAGGGCCAAGCACTCTCCACAAGCCCAAACATCCCAAGGCCTTGTGCTTTGATCAGCATCACCTGTGCCTCACCTGGGTGCTTTCAAGAAATGCGGGATCTCGGCCCCACCCCAGAAGGTCTAAATCAGAGTTAGCAGCTTCTAACAAGATCCCAGGTGACTCCTATGCACTATGAAGGCTGAGAAGCCCCGCTCTACCTCGTACTTGTTACTGCTCCCATTTCCCAGGTCAGGCATCTAAGGCTCAAAGTGGTTAATTACCTCTCACACTGGTGAATTGCAGGCTAACCTCCGAACTCCAGCCTGTGGTTCAGCAGCTATGCTTATTCCCTGGAGGGGCTCAAAGCAAGGCCTTCAGAACAGTTACTTTAGCAGCAGGTGTGTATCAAGAAGTAATAAGAACATCATGGTGGGATCATAAATATGTAAAATGCTGACCCACCATCAATAGAAGCGTCAGTTGTGCTCAGGATACTTTTTTTTAAAGAAACATGGAAATAAAGAATACAGTTAAGCAAGATTTCAATTACTTCTAATTTCTAAATTTTCAAAATCCCTTATTTTTACAAAATTGCCTAATTTTTCACTCCCTGATGACTTAAGGTAACAGGATGTTGAAGGACTTTGAATTTGGCCACACTGGACAGACTTCTCTCCTTCTAGACACATGTGTTAGCTGATGCCAATGACCAGACTGCAGCAGGGTAGACAGGGAGAACCTAGAACTGTGGGCTATCGGGCTAAGAAAGAGATTTGTACTGGGAATCAGGCTGTATGCCGTCCCATTTGATGCTAAGGGTCTTGGGTAATGATGCTTCCTAAGTAGGCATCTTTGGGTTCTGGAATCAGACAGCAAGGTCCCGTCTCTCCCAGCCACCTCTCCACTATGTATTATAACATGAGGACAAGACCACAGGGTACCTCAGCCATGAACTGGGGGCCAGTGGGGGGAGCTGAAGAGTTAGCCCACGCCTCCTTAGCCTGTATATTTAACAGACTGTATTTCTTGATAGGCACTTGGAAGGCAGGGAAGACATATTTTAGAAGACACCCTTCATATGACTACAAGGAACAGAAACAACTCAGGATATTAGAAGGGAACAGAGTGTGATAGACATTTATGATCTGGAAAAAGAAAGCTTCCAGAAACTCGAGCAACTACTCTCTCTCTCTCTCCAGGCTGCGTGGGTGGTTTCTGTCTGTCTGCCTTCCTACCTGGCCCCTGCAAAGCACCCCACATTTCTCACGGTGGTACCTCTCCTCCCTGTGGTTCTGCTGCATCATCCTCTCAACAACACCCTCTCCCCTTTCCAAATCAGTCCTGCTTCCTCATCACTGGACTCCTGGAAGGCTTTTGGGTCTCATCACACCTCTGGACGCATCCTTTTGACTTCTGCACCCACGGCTCACTGTCCTCCTACTTTCCAATGTCAAGTGAAGAATCCCATTGATCTAGCTTGGCTTTCTGAGCCAGAATCACGGTAGCCAACCACCAATGTCCTTCTGCCTTGGGTCAGAGGACAACCCCCTGGGCCAATCGGCGAAAGGTGGAGGGGTGATGGGGTGGCATTCCCCAATCACGTGCCTCGGCAGGTGGGGAGGAAGTGGAGTAGGAGTGATAGCATAGCAGCTGTCTTCAGAATTTCAGGGAGCCCTAGAACCTGAGGGTGAGGGAGGACGGCCCAAATCATCTGGTCCAAAGCTGTGCCAGCCCACGTGCCCCCGCTGCAATCCCAAACCTCCCAGGACTGACAGTCTTGCTCCCCGTCCCAAGGATGTCTGGTGGGGTGGGAGGAGAGAATGGGCAAAAGATTGGAAAAAAATACACCAACCTTCCTGCTAGCTAAAGCCAGCGTTGAACGTGACTGATTTCTATGCACTAGGTACTACGGGATGGGGAAGTTTTGAAGAAAGAAACTAAACTCTCATATACTGTGCTGTGTTCAAAAGTCTGAGATGATGTCCTGAGAATTTATGTGAAAAGTTTACAGGATTTTTCATTGTTTGGGGTCTTTCGCATCAAAGAATGCTGGGTAATAATAATGTATTAAAATGGAAACAACACCCCAGATTTTTGGTATTCAAACAAATTCTAATGTAAACTCACCACTCACTCAGTCTTTGGTAATACTTGAGTGATGCACAGCATGGGGAAGGTCAGGTCACCTGTGGGGTTTTGGAGGGATTTCCAACCCTAAACCACTTGGGCCAACACGGTTACTACTTTTGGGATTCTGACTGGCATCTAGAAAATCATCCTTTTACTGGCAGCATTACTTTGTCCAAAACGCCTTCAGAACCAATTTATTGTTTTATTTTTCTAGGGAAACTGAAAAAGCTGCCAGAAGCACCTAGCAAGAAGTTGCACTTGGGTCCAAAACAGAAGTGTATAATTTCAAGGTCAAGTCCACGTGGACATGCAAACTAGTTTTTTTGAACAGGTACAGGAGGGAGAAGGGAGTTACAATTTTTTTTTTTTAAGAACCCAAGTCTTCCTAAAACCAGTGCCATGATCCATTCTCTTTACAACGGAGCTGAGAATGAGAACATCCAATGTGCCCTTTTCAACCCAAGTTCACCTGAATGTCAGCTGAAAAATGCTCTGTTCACACAGGGCTGATTTTGACACAAAGGAAGCAAAGATATATAAATTCATGGGAACATCTTAAGTAACCATTTATAATCTCAATTGATTTTATTCTACTTGAGAGGAGAAAATGTGGAATAATACATTGGGAAATAAATCTCATTAACCAGCCCTAGTTTCTCAGGCTTGGCACTACTGATATTTTGGGCCAGATAATTCTCTGCTGTGGGGCTGGCCTGTGCAGCAGATGTTTAGCAGCATGCCTGACCTCTACCCAGTAGATGCCAGGGTCCCTACCC
Organism: Balaenoptera acutorostrata; assembly: GCF_949987535.1. Classification (NCBI taxonomy): domain Eukaryota; kingdom Metazoa; phylum Chordata; class Mammalia; order Artiodactyla; family Balaenopteridae; genus Balaenoptera; species Balaenoptera acutorostrata. The sequence continues at coordinate 115,250,244 of NC_080071.1, read as the reverse complement.
TCGATCATGACAACCAACATTGTCCCTAGACATTGCCAGATGTCCCCTGGCGGGTAAAACTGTCCCCAGTGGAGAACCACTGTACTGAACTAAGACAGGATTCTAGCTGTTTATAGCAAATAAAGTTATCTGGAGATAAATCAGCTTCCCCGGAAATAAATCAGCTTCCCCGGAAATAAATCAGCTTCCCTGGAAACAGGCTGATGTGTTGTCCCTTCCACATAGTTAGCATTTTAGAACTGCAAAGGGGGTGGCAATGTTTTCCCTTTTCTGAACACGGGGTCAGAAAACCAAGAACAGGGAATCCTTCACCTGCACATCATGTGTGCTCTCTCAGTGATCAGATTTCTAATTTCCTAAGTAAGGGAGACAGGGTAACATGAGCACAGTTCCTGAGCATTCCAGAAAGTGATTAATTTTTATATTTAGGAAGAGGCACGTTTTCAAAGTCCTGGAGACTGTTCCATCTTGTACAAACATGTCCTCCAAAATACTGCAAAATTTGCATACTAAGGCGGACTTTCCTTACAAAAAGACTTGCATGCCATGTCAACAGGTCAGGCCCCAATCCGGTTCCTCTTCTCTCATACCTTCCCCAGATGGGGCCTGGAAATAAATAACCCAGGAGGACCAAGGGGCCCTCCAAACAGTCCAGTGTTCTTGGAAAACCTGGCTCAGCCTGTGGCCAAGAATGTTGTTTCAACCAAGATGTCCCCAAGTAAACTGCCTGTGGCCAACCCAGGCAGGCATCTCCCTTTCCCACGTCGTGGAGTACCGACCACAGCACTGACCACAGCCAAGAGGATGCAAGGGCCACTGCCCTCCCCAGGCAAAGGGAGCTGCCTCCCTTTACAAACCATTTCACAGAGGGCAGAGGAAATGAGTCACTTGGCAAAGGGTCTCCTTGTGCAATGCTTTGCTCCAGAAAGGTATCCAGCCCCTGTGAGGCCCTGGCTTCTGGAAGCAAGCAGAGGATGGGAAAGGAGCCGGAATGCATCACTTCCAAAATGCAAAGAGTGAGGGCCACTGCTCTGCAGCCACTGTACACATGAGCAGGTACATACAGCCTTTATCAGACCCCCAAACGCCGATCAGCCCAAATCCCTGCATGTTCTGTTTTACTTCTAAGCAGACCCCGTCAAGCCGTGGGCACTTGGCTTGATTACTCCCTGGATCAAAGTTAAATTATGCAACAAGCTTCTTTTCAGAGCGAGAGGCACGCACAGACTGACTCACCTTCCAGAAGCTATCCACTTTGCCGTACACAAGGGACTGGTTCTGCCTCTTGATTTCGTTAATGTGGTGGATATCGCTGGAGTTCAGGTGCTGCTCGACCACGAACCCCAGGAAGCTGTTGTCTGGCGTGTGAGCTAGTGTGGAAAGGACGGGACAGGGCAGTTAGGATTCAATCGGCAAGAAGAAACACCAACAATTACAAATGTCATGTAAGCTGTCTCAAACATATTTAAATGTTTTCATTTCACCCTGTTCTCTTACCTGGGAGGAGCGAGGGGTGGCCTGCTCCCACCCAGCCCCAGCTCAACCTTCACGGAGAACAATCCTCTCCAGGATGGATTAACCCAAGCCCAATCCTGCTTTTTTCAGTGGAAAGTCCATCTGTTTAAAAACCATTCAGCTGGGTTCTCCCCTCCTTCCTGTTTGCTCAGCCCAAGGCTACTGTCTCCCTCATCCAGGTTTTACCAACTAGTGGCCAGAAATCTGTAGGGAGCAGGGCTGAATCCATGGTCCTCAACAGGGCCAGTGGACCCTGCTGCTCTCATCTACTCCAGCTGCGTGTTCACCATCCAGTAGGGCAAAAGGGGATTTGGGGGGCAAAACCCCAACCCTGCACCTCCTCCAAGAATCACTCACTAATGACAGATGTAATTCTGGGGCTGTGTACTGAACGGATGGATGGGACGAAGACAGAATAAAAGGCGAAGCTCAATGGGACCGGAACCCCCCCCCCCCACAAAAGCCAACCACCCCAAGGAACCACGTCTAGTCTCCAGGATAGACTACTCTGGAAGAGAAGAGGCATTTTCCTTTGGATCGCTCCTCCCTTGAGTTCTAAACTTCTCTATTTTAACACTTGACCAAGGGAGAAAGCAAGCCCATACCCTTCACAAACATCTTGTGCCTATAATTTTAAAAAGGAATTTCACCAGAAGGCCACAATCAGAAAATGAGTCTTTCTCAAGGAAACATAGACACTCCTCTCCTATCCAGTCATCTGGCCAGAGAAATCTGCTTTGCAGGAGATGACCAAGCCTGCAGAGGCCTCACAATATGAAATGAAGTAACTGCTCGGCTCGACTCTGACCTTAATAGAACAACTAAAAATAACTTAAGTGGAGATAGACTGGATAGTCAGTGAAATCCACACAGCGCTGCCCGTGCCCTATTCATTCACCGGTGGGTGGTCGACAATGGACAACCGGAGGAAGCCGTTCCTGTGTCTTGTTTTGGTTTTCTCAGGACTCTCCCAGGTGGGAAGCAGGGACAGAAGCCCTTAAAGATGCTCTAGGATCTGAAGGTCCGGGCCCCACTCATGCACCCGCAGGAAGATGAACCAGGAAGCCGGGCGGAGAGCCGTGAGCTGTGGACGTGAACGAGCTGCCTAAGTACTCGTGACCACCATCCCGTCTCCCAGGCTGCTGCCTAATGGGGGTGACAGACGAGGAGATAATAGGGCTGTGACTGGGGAGTCGTGTGTGGTCTGGCCAATCTGTTATTTCATTTCGGCATTTTTGAACAAGTGCCCAGAGGCAATGGCAATGGCTGCAGTTGGCTGGAAAGTAAATTACTGAATAAGTTCTACTGCCAACAAGAGGCAATGGTTGCTTTCATTTTTTCCTTTTGGAGGAGATGGAGTGAAGGGGGTTTGAAGGGGTCTGGGGGGAGGGGAAGAGAGCCTGCGTGCACTTGAAATGTCGATAAGGCAGCTCAAAAAATCTCTTTTTAAAACTTTTGGTTCATCGTAGAAATTCTGAAATAGAATCTGATACTTTAAACTCTGAAATTGTGGTTTTATCTTCAGAAAATTTATGTGGTGACTAAAGCACCAGGCTTTAGATACTCGTTTCTGCAGTTCAGTTATCTAGTCTCTAGGTGGGCCTGTCTTAAAAAAGGAAATAATCTATCATCTGAAACACTAACAGGTTAGAAAAATACATCATATACTAAGGTATGTTCAAAAATAAAATGATCATCAAGACCCAAAAAAGAAAAAAAACTCGTATCTGTTTATACTTTTGTGTCAAATGTTCCCCACAGCTTGAACAATGAGAGGGAGAGGCAGTAAATAATCTACTCAAAAAACTTGTGGGGTGGGACTTCCCTGGTGGTCCAGTGGCTAAGACTCTGCACTCCCAATGCAGGGGGCCTGGGTTCGATCCCTGGTGAGGAACTAGATTCCGCATGCTGCAACTAAGACCTGGCGTGGATGGAAGGAAGGAAGGAAGGAAGGAAGGAGGGAAGGAAGGAAGGAGGGAGGGAAGGAGGGAGGGAGGGAGGGAAGGAAGGAGGGAGGGAGGGGGAAGGGAAGGAGGGAGGGAGGGGAAAGGGAAGGAGGGAGGGAGGGGGAAGGGAAGGAGGGAGGGAGGAAGGAGGGAGGGAGGGAAGGAGGGGGGAGGGAGGGAGGGAAGGAGGGGGGAGGGAGGGAGGGAAGGAGGGGGGAGGGAGGGAGGGAAGGAGGGAGGGAGGGAAGGAGGGGGGAGGGAGGGAGGGAGGGAAGGGGGAGGGAGGGAAGGGGGGAGGGAAGGGGGAGGGAGGGGGAGGGAGGGAAGAAGGGATGGAGCGATGGAGGGAAGGAGGGAGCGATGGAGGGAAGGAGGGAGGGATGGAGAGAAGGAGGGAGGGATGGAGGGAAGGAGGGAGGGAGGGAAGGAGGGAGGGAGAAATAAATAATAAACTTGTGGGGAATGGTGAGGTTTTACCATTTTATGACTATCATTTGGTACTAAATTGACTATTTGGACACTATATGAGGAATAAATTACACATACAAGCTCTCCTCTAAGTTTTCATCTACACACCTTACTTCAACTCCTCTCTCTCATCTGCAGTATTAAACTTGGGGACCAACAACCTGCAGGAGCAGCTTAAGAAGCTCAGGTGAGACTTAAGGAAAAACGGAGGTAGCACTTAGAAACGCACTGCCACATCTCAGGAGCAGCAGGCAGGCCAGCCGTGTCTCTTCCCCAGCCACACTGGACCCACAGGACACCGACTGCCTGTAACACGAGGGGATGCTCAGCTGAGACTCGCCCGGCAGGTGATTCGGAAGTAACCACAGAGCAGGCGTGCATCGCTCCCAAGGAGCCGGCCAGCAGCTGGGTGTCTTCCTGGCGTCACCCCCATCACGAGCCCTGGTCTGAACACAAGCCTTCCTAAAGTTGCTTATAATAAACCAAAAGCCGAAAGTACAGGCTGATGGATCTGAAAGGACCTTTCTGTGGAGATCTACCCTCAGGCCAAGCTTTGTCTTTTGTTTTGCCTTCAGATGGGAACACAGACTTCAGCTGTGGGAAGGGTATTCAAAGCGAAGGTATTTACATTTCAAGGTAAATCAAAGAAATCCCATCATAAATGAGACACAGGAAATCTTGTACTTTTGGAAATCACTCCAACCCAGGTGGTAAACAAATGTGATTTTTTTTTAGATAACTGACAATCTGAGTGCTTTATAGTGACCATTTCATTATATCTTCATGACAACCCTACAACATGTTTGTACAGATGAGAAAAGAGAGAGAGAGTTACTTAAACTACCCAAGTTGACACGCCAGGAAATGGCAACGTTGGGATTCAGAGCCAGACCAGCTGTTTCCAGAGCCCAAGCTCCTTAAAGCACTTTAATATACAGCTTCAGAGTCCAAATATTTTATTTTCTGGACTCTGTGAACCAGAGTGGTAAACATGCTTTGGAGGAAAATAATATTGTAAGGTAGACCAAAATACACATGAAAGACTAATAAAAAAAATATATATATACTATACACACACACACACACATATATATATATATATATATATATAGAGAGAGAGAGAGAGAGAGAGAGAGAGAGAGAGACTTTCCTCAGCTTCTTGAGCAACATATTATATGTATGTGGAAGCAAGCTGATTTTTTCTACATGGTACAAACTGGAAGGGATTTCCTAAATATTAGTAATGATCTTTAAAGGATTTTAGGACATTTTTTCTTATGAAGAAAAGCATTATTTTAAGTACTTGGAAAGCACCTATTTACAAGTGATTACAAACCAAATCAGGTTGGTGAGTTTCCTGAGCTGACTCCTGCAATGACTTCTTTTAAGAATTACTGTTAGTTTAGCTGGAATAGTTCATTCAGTGACAAACATTTTTAGAGCACTCTTTCTATGAACCACATTTATATGCTAGATATTGTGGAACTACAACATAAAGATGAGTTTCTGTCTTCATGGAGCTTACCAACTACTTAATAAATCAGGTATACACTATATCTACCAAGCAGTTATAATGTCCTCGTTTGAAATGTAATTCACAATTTTTATTAAGTCAAACTGAGCCTTCTTTCAACAGCATAAATTCTCCTAGGTCTGATTTTTCAACCAGTTAGTTCTAAACATCTCTTAAGAAGTACAAAATTCATTCTAACAGATGTCTGCCAGCCTTTAACCACGGCTGGCCCTGCAGTGTTGGGGACCCCCATGCCACCTAGTCACCAAGGGCAGAAACTGCAGAGCCAGCTGGGTTCCCTCTGCAGCCTCACAGCGAGCCAATTCACCAAGTCCAGGGGAGGTCAGCTTCTCAAAAGCCATCACCTCTTTCTCTCCTCTTCACCTTTCCTAGTTCTGACCTCATCAAATCTTGTCAGAACTTCAATAGATAAGTTTTTCTTTAAATAGAAACAGTTTTCCTGGTTATAATAGAAACACATTCTCAGTGTATAACTTTTTTTCAGACAACAGAGAAAGATAGTATAAGGAAAGAATGATGTCGCCCATCATTTTACCACCTAGAAATAACCACTATTAGGCTCCTTTTTTCTAGACTCATGGATCCTTTTTAATCCTCAAACCAAAATTGGGTCTTACAAAATTGGATCTTTTGTGAATTTCTTTTTTCTCTTACACCAAGTGCTACAGGTATCTTTCTGGGGTAATAACCATGGCTCATCACCACTTGTTAAAGCAGCACAATACCTCAGTGCCTAGACTCACCCCCTCAAGACGGAATGCCCATGGTTCTGGTCTGCCAGCATCACTTAGTGGAACTAACTGCATTTCCCACAGCAGCCATGCAATTCTGTTCCATTCGGGGGGCTTGAACTGGCGCCAATCCTGACCTCTTATGTCCCCCACTCCCCATGCCTCCAAGGATGGGCACATGATCCACAGGACTCAACTTGACGAAGGCTCACTTCAAAGATGGGTTTACCATCCAAGTCCCGCCTATCACAGCTGCTCCATGGTGAGCGCGCTACTTTTGGAGTCAACATCTTGCTGCTACGGTTACTCAGCTGGCAGGGTAGAAGTCTAGAGCTGCAAACGTCATCTCCGCGCCCATGTGAGGAGAGCCTGCCTGAGAATGATGCCAAGCCAGAGACATGCAAAGCCGAGATAGGGAGAGTAAAGAGATCCTCCAAGCCCTGAATCCAGCTCTGCCTAAAGCCGGTTTTAACAATTCCCAGTGACAAGAGCCAACAAACCCTTGTGACCAAGCCAGTTTGACCGAAATCCTGTCTAATACACCCTACCATTTTAGGATGTTTCCAATTCTTGACTATCTAAATCAATGACTATCGAACATCACTGCACCCGCGTAAACCCTGCAGTGGATTTCCGAGTAGTCTCCACACCTCCAGCCTTGCCCCTTCGTCCCGTTCTCACTGCCTCCTAACTCCAATCCATCCTTTGTGTTGCCTGACAAGGTATTCTTTGAAACAAATATGTGACTATGGCACTTTCCTGCTGAAAAGCTTCACTTCCCTCAGGGGGAAGCAGCGCCCAAGTATACCTGTCATTCCAGGTCACCCTTCCACGGATATCTCTTCTTCATGACCTACCTGGGGTTTTTAATGCCATGTTTTTCCATCTTATCTCATGCTGGCATGTGTCTGGCATGTCTATCACTTCCTCCTGCGTTTAAGTCTCAGCTCTCATCGCCTCTTAGTTGAAGGGTTCCCTGACTCCCTAAGACTGAGATGAGTACCCTTCTTCTGCTCTCTTAGACCACGAAGAGTTAGTCCTTATCACACGTCACTGTCTCCACTTATGACCATATGCTCCTTGAGGACTGAGCCACGTTTTATGTGTCTCCGACTTCCAGGAGCCCAGAGCATAGTAGGAACTGAGAAAATATTTTTTGAATGAACGACTGATTAAGTCAATGATGAATGCTTCATTACCTGGTGTGACTGACTTTGTAGGCAGAGCTCTGTTGCTAGGCAGCAGAGGTCATGCCTGAATTACTTCCAGCATCATGTTCTTTGCACACAAGCTCCCAAACCAAAGTCCATTCTTCTCAGGATTCATCATTAGCTAAGGCAGCTCACCACTCTATCCTAGAACCTAGCTCAGGCCTGGTGTAGTATAGATGTTCAATAAATATTTATTAAATAGATAAATGAGCATATCTTTTTATCTAGGTCACAAAGTAGATGTTGGCAAGAAGGGAAACAAATCAGTGATCTAGGCTTTAAAAATTCTAACATCACAGGTTTCTCAGTATCATCATTCATTCAACATTCGGCACATTTACTGAGCACTTACTATGAGCCAGGCAACAACTTAGGAGTTAAGGATATACTAGTGAACAAGATAAGCATGGATGAAGCTCCCCTTCATGGAGCTTATATTCAGCCAGGGAGGAAGACAGTAAACAATTAAACAAATAAAATAATTCAGTTTTGTACATAAAAAAAATAAATAAACACAATTTGGTGACCAATATTGAACTCTAGTTAATGATGTCATGCTGAAACATCTAAGGGTTAAGTGTTCTTTTGTGCATAAAAGGAAAAAAAAATTGGATTGATGGATGGGGAGAAGATAGACATATAGATGGATAGGTCATAGAACAAATAAAGCAAACTGTTAACTGTGGAGTCTAGGCTTTGGGTTTCTATTTTACATTTCTTTCCATTTTTTTATATTTCAAAAATTTCATAACAAAACAGGGAAGAATACTGGCTGCTGTCATTCATGGCATTCACAATTTTGATGCTGATTCTGGTGATGACAAAACCTACATGACAGAAAAAAACTCTACTGAAAAACAGCTACATCACACAAGTAGTCATCTGATTTAAAAAAGTGCACGTAGTGATGTTTTGCTTCAAATTTCGTCAAAATTGATTTTGTTTCCCAAATGGTAGTGATGCTAGGCTCTTTGAGGGACAGGAGGCTGGGATACAGGCTGGGGAAACTATTATGTACAGCTGAGTTGAAAAGATGAGCATCTGAACTGTTGACAGAAGGCACACCAGAGTAAATTTTTCAAGTGTCAAAAAGCAGCTTAGGAGGGAATGGACCCCTGAGAAGAACATTATTCCTGAAGGCTGAGTCTCAGACTGAAGGAATCACAAGGCTGATCCTGTTACTCACTGGTCAGCACAGATGTAAAAGGCAAGAGCCCTCCTGGTCCAAGTGAAAGGCCAAAAAGGCTGCTTGAATCACAAATAGCTCCTTTGCTTGTCAGGCCCTGAAAATAAAGTCGTACACGGAAGCCATGGATTCTCAGCTGAAGCCAACATGTTTGTCATTTGCACTGAAGGGAACTGGCTTGTTTCTAAAATTCCTGTTTTGTCAGGCAAAATTTTTGGTCTACGAGCCACTATTCCCATCTGATCATGCAAATAAACATGGATGCAAACCCCAAGTCCTTGGAGAAACTCAAAGAGTTAGAATGTCAATGACAACGACCACCAGTATGATCTGAACAACTCTTGGAAACCCAACCATGTGAATAATTTCTGTGGGAAGACAAGGGAGAGTAACATGAGTTCACTGGCTTCAAGAAGCTTCTGTACTCTTAGATTTTTTTTTAATTGAAGTATAGTTGATTTACAATGTTGCATTAATTTCTGCTGTACAGCCAAGTGATTCGGTTTATACACACATGCACACACACACACACATTTTTTTTTATATTCTTTTCCATTATGGTTTATCACAGGATATTGAATATAGTTCCCTGTGCTACAGTGTAATCTTAGATTTGTACCTTTCTTATGCTTCCCTACATTGTTGCATGGACTAAAAATAGAACAGGCTTAATCGTTCAATTTAATTTAATTCAATCGATAAGTATATTCTGAATGCCTACTATGTGCCAGACATTCTTCAAGGTATTGGAGTCTCCGCAATGAACAACACAGACAAAACTCCTACTAACACTACTCTCAGATTCCAGCAGAGAAAAAAAGAAAATAAACAAAAGTCCGTGAAGTATAAATGCTAAGTGATAATACAGTTATAGAGGAAAAGAAAGCAGGGAAGGGGTATAAGAAGTTGGGGGAGAAAGGAGTTGCATTTAAAAAAGGGAGGTGGGTCAGGGTTAGTCTCACTGAAGTGACATTTGAGTTAAAGACCTGAAGGAGGGGATATGGAAGTCTAAGGGAACAATGTTCTGGAGGACAGAACAACCGATGCAAAGGTCCTCGGGTAGGAGTGTGCCTGGCCCGTCCAAAAAACAGTAAGGAGGCTAGAGAGAAGTGAGCAAGAGGACACATAGTAAGAGATGAGGCCAGGGGGAGGGGGGTAGCGGGGCCAGACCACTCCAGGCCTTGAGGCAACTGGGGTGACATCTTTCCCTACAGTGAGAGGCTACGTCACTGTGGGCACAGGAGTGTCACGATGTTACTTACATTTTCATTAACTCCATTCTGTGGTTGGGTCTACTTTGTTCTTTACTCTTAATTCAACCAGTATTTGTCACCAGCGATGTTACAACTTCAGGGACTGAGGACTCAGCAGTGAGGAGATGGCGAAGTGGCCTCCGGGCAGGCACACAGGTGTGGGGTGGGGCAGGGGAAAGGAGCAGGGGCGCGAGGCTCAGGGAGGGAAGGCTTTTGGAGGACAGGACACCTCCCTGGAGGGGGAGCGAGGGACACGGTTTCTGGACAAAGGAACAGCACCTGCAATGGCCTGGCTGTCAGAGAAAACTTGGCACCCTGGGAGACCTAAAAGCCTACGGGAGAAAGCACAACATCAGAGGCCAGATGGTATAACAAATGCAAAGGGGCTGGAGGTGAAACAGGGAGGCTCTAATGCCTCCAGAATCCCCAATCTGTTCCTCACTCAACTCTATCACAGCTCCCAGATTTCTACATGTTATCGAGAAACACTGAGCATCTCCCCGCCCGGACTATAATTACACAATATGAGCACCCAGAAGGCAAATTCTCAAAAGGACTAAAAAATTACTTAAGTAAAAATTGGGCTTCCCTGGTGGCGCAGTGGTTGAGAATCTGCCTGCCAATGCAGGGGACACGGGTTCGAGCCCTGGTCTGGGAAGATCCCACATGCCACGGAGCAACTGGGCCCGTGAGCCACAACTACTGAGCCTGCGCGTCTGGAGCCTGTGCTCCGCAACAAGAGAGGCCGCGACAGTGAGAGGCCCGCGCACCGCGATGAAGAGTGGCCCCCGCTCGCCGCAACTGGAGAAAGCCCTCGCACAGAAACGAAGACCCAACACAGCCAAAAATAAATAAATAAATAAATAAATTTTTTTAAAAAATGGTTTGTTTAAAAAAATTACTTAAGTAAAAATAAACCAATACAAACAGACTTCGCCTCGAAAATAGGAAATGTTCTATTACAGTGATATGAACAGTGAGGTTGCTAAACAGACTAATAAACATTACGGAAACTTTTCAACGACAGGAGGTAAATATAAGTCTGAGATGCAGCTTGCCTGAAACTAGGAATGAGGAATCTGGTAATCTCTGCTATTGTGCTTTCAGCCACAGTCTTCAGGGCAAGAGAGGAAAAAAACTCAGTTAGATGAAGATGTTTTCCCACTACTGATGTTTTTACATAAGCCTGACGAAGTTGTGAAAGAGGGTGCCAGGCAGATAATTAGAACTATCCAAATACGGGATAATTCAAGGTGCAAGACACCAGCTTCAGGGTTTTATTTTCTCTTGTAAATGGTACAGGCAGATGTCTTCTCTATTTGATTTGTCTGTGTGGGCAGATTCCTTTCATTCCTTTACTGGGGTATGATGCACCTTGTTTGGGACTGAGAAAAATAAGAGAATACCTTATTTTTTCTAAACTTCCTCAGGAGTTTAGAAAAAGCAGTACGCACAGCAGATTAAAGGCTGTTGACTGAAATAATGCCTAAATATAGGGTCAAGACCCTGGCAAGTCCAGAAAAAGAAACAATTAATTCTCAACAAGAATTAGCAAACGTACCCCAAATAAATACAAAGTCCACTTGATAAGACTATATAAAACAGCCTGGGAAACAATGGTTTTAAAAGTTGAACCTTGAAAATATTTTTTGATATATTAAATGGAAAAAAAGCAGATATAAAATTTTAGTATGTGTATTATAACTATGCAAAAATATACCCCTGAAAAATATAATAATGCTTACGTTAGGATATGGGGGCCTTTTTCCTTGGGGAGGCTTTCCCTGTTTTTTGTTTGTTTGTTTGTTTGTTTATTTATTTATTTGGCTGTGTTGGGTCTTCGTTTCTGTGCGAGGGCTTTCTCCAGTTGCAGCAAGCGGGGGCCACTCTTCCTCGCGGTGCGCGGGCCTCTCACTATCGCGGCCTCTCTTGTTGCGGAGCACAGGTTCCAGACGCGCAGGCTCAGTAGTTGTGGCTCTCGGACCCAGTTGCTCCGCGGCATGTGGGATCTTCCCAGACCAGAGCTCGAACCCGTGTCCCCTGCATTGGCAGGCAGATTCTTAACCACTGCGCCACCAGGGAAGTCCTCCCTGTTTTTATAATAGGGTTATTTTTCTTTTTTTAATTTGATTGGAAAGATGGAAGTCATTTAAATAGAGACTTCAAGAGAAAAATAAAATTTTGCTAGCAGGGTGATATGAAGGCGGCAAAGGTGGCGAGGAATCACGGTGGCACCTTCAGAGACCAGCAGACTGTCTGGTGAGGTCGGGGAGGCCAGGGGAGGGTTGTGGTAGGGGAGAGAAGGCAGGGCGCCCGAGAGCTATGCTACGGACTTTGGACCTGACCCCATGGGCAAAGGGAAGGCACTGTGGTTTTTGAGGAGGAACAGCTTGGTCCATGCTGAGCTTTTCAGAGCTGGCTCTGGGGCAGGAGGAGGGTCTCAGTGCCCAGCTCAGAAGCCACACTAGAGTATGGATAAGCGGGAAAAAGAACAAGAGTTCTTCCTGCCCTGACGGAGGAAGAACTGCACTTCTCAGCTCAGCTTCCTGGAAAAAACCATCGCTCAAAGATCTAGTTAAAAGAGAAATGAAATGGAGGTATTTGTAGTGAGGTGGATGGAGTTAGAGTCTGTCATACAGAGTGAAGTAAGTCAGAAAGAGAAAAACAAATACAGTATGCTAACACATATATATGGAATCTAAGGGAAAATAAAGGTCATGAAGAACCTAGTGGCAAGACGGGAATAAAGACACAGACCTACTAGAGAATGGACTTGAGGATATGGGGAGGGGGAGGGGTGAGATGTGACAGGGTGAGAGAGTGGCATGGACATATATACACTACCAAACGTAAAATAGATAGCTAGTGGGAAGCAGCCGCAGAGCACAGGGAGATCAGCTTGGTGCTGTGTGACCACCTAGAGGGGTGGGATAGGGAGGGTGGGAGGGAGACGCAAGAGGGAAGAGATATGGGGACATATGTATATGTATAGCTGATTCACTTTGTTACAAAGCAGAAACTAACACACCATTGTAAAGCAATTATACTCCAATAAAGATGTTTAAAAAAAAAAAAAAGATCTAGTTAAATGTCCTTACTGTGATCTGACCGCTTGGTTGGTCCCTATAGAAGCTGCTTAGGAAGGTGCTGGGAACAGTCTATGCTGACACACAAAAATGCCCAAATGCAAACAGAATACACGGAGAGGATAGTTCTAGTGAAATTCTGAGATTTGGGGCAAAACAGTGAAGAAAAGCCAGGCTTTTCAGCTTGTAGAAAGTCTACCAACTTAGTGAGGAAATGAGTTAGAGGAGAAATACAAGCAGCCTTAAAGTGAGAAGTGCCCTCTGAATATTCAACAGCATCAACCTGGTCAGAAGCATCTGTCTCAATGCCCTACTCCTAAAGATGCTTCAGGAACAGTGCGGGTGCGTTCTTCTCTTTCCTTACCCTCCTGCTGGGCCCTTTCTAAACAGCCTTCTCCATCCTCTCCCTGTACTCCACGCCTGCCAGAACACTGGTAATCCCGTAATGAGACAGCCGGACTTGACAATGACCTGATTCTACAAGTACAACACTACTTCTGTGGTCTCCAAGCTTTTCCTTGTGCATCCCATCAAGAGGAAACAATCCAAGTACACCCACAGTGTATGTGCACATTATACATCAATTATGTAATGACTACTATCAGCCCATCTATTAAGCACTAGTAAATCTGTTTCATTTTTTAAAAATTGACAAGACATAGGTACACTTTTGACACTTTCATCTTCTACTCAAAGGAATGGTCTTCCCCTTCAGGCCGTGAGAATGGTCACACTTACCCGAAGGAAGATTCTGTGGCAACGACCGAGTTTGACTGGACCCGGACTTAGCCACGAGGAAATTTTCCATCACCCTGTAACTTGATGGATTTTGCCACCATTGATGGTCCCCACCTTGCTCCACTGTCTCATTAGGAGTTATAAAATGCTGATTTTCTAATTTTTCATTCCTTTTGCATTTATCAGCTGTGATTTCCCCATAATTAACAACGTTCTCTCATCAACTATTTGATTATCTTCAAATACAATTTGTCCTGGAAAGGCATGATCAAAGCTGGATTCTTTCCCTTTATTTTTCAGAGTAATGAAGTCGGTGTCTTAGCAACTCGCAAAGGTGATCGATTCATTTTCTGGGTTTTTCTTGCTTGGACTATCATTCTGGATTCATGGATTATTTTCCATTGGTTTGATTCCAATCCACTGCAGTCATTATTTTTTTTGATGCTCAAACTACCCCAGCTTTGGCTCCTGTGTCCTTCTGACTCCACCCCAGGGGTCCTTCTTAGCTTCCTTGCTTCCACGTTAAAGATGCCCCATCTTTCACGGTTCCTGCCCTAGACCTGGAATCACCTATTTATCTTAGAAAGAGGTTCCTTTAGTGGGAAAGGTACTTAGGAATCCCAATCTGAGTGTTAAGGATACTCACTGCTAGTGGATTGTCTTTACTTTTGGTCCTTTTCAAAGTAGAGTTAGGAAACATTTCCTTTTCAGAGAGAAAATATAAGTTCATAGTGATATTTCCTATTCAAGCTGAGTATTATACAATCTTTACTTAAATTCTTTATACACTCCCCCCCTTCCTATATACTGCAAACTGTAGTTCCTACAGTATAACTGTAATAGTTTCAAATAACAATATAAATATTCCCCACTACAACTGTATGGTCCAAAGACTGTGCTTTAAAGTCACTTGAAATAATTATTTTATCTGTGTGAGAGATTAGCACCAACCTGACACAGATTTGTTGTTTCATTTTTTGATCTCTTTTCAATCTTTAGTGAATTCTTTTTTCTTTTTAAATTATGTAAAACACTTACATGGTTCCAAAGTCAAAATAAAGTACGTTAAGAGACATCTAGCACAGGGAACTATTTTCAATATACTGCAATAAACCATAACGGGAAAGAATATAAAAAGGAATGCATATGTATATATAACTGAATCACTTTTCTGTACAGCAGGAATTAACACAACATTGTAAATCAACTATACTTCAATTAAAAAAAAGAGACATTTATTTTCTATCCCTGTCCCTGCCAACCCTCCTCCAGTGGTAATCATTTTTATTAGCTTGTTATTCTTCCATTGTTTCTTTTGAAAACACAAGCACACTCATACATGTACACACACTTCCCTCCCCCCATACCCTTCTTATATAGAAGGGAGTGACTCCACATACCTTCCTGCACTTTGGTTTTTATCACTTAACATATCTTAGACATCTCCCTCCAGAGAGTGGAGTCTCCCCTCGGCCCTTCTGCACAGTTACACATGACTTCACTCTATCAATAGACCATATTATTCACTCAGTCCCCTATTAGGAACCTCTGGGTTATTGCCAGTCTTTTCCTAGTACAAATAGTGCCACAATAAATGGCCTTGTACACATACCATGTCTGACCTTTGCTCACTTATCTTTGGGATGGATTCCTAGATATGACCTTGTCAAAGGAAGGATGCCTAGGAAGCTATGCTAGACAGTGACAAATCCCCTTGCACAGGGGCAAGTGCCAGCTGGGCTGCATGCCCACTGCTTTCCCTAAGTCTCCCCATAGGAAGAGCTGCGTTAGCAAACTTTCAGATTTTTGCCAATCTGATATGCGGGACATGGGATCTTGGTGCAGTTTTAAAATGCATTTCTCCTATCATGAGTGAGGTTAACATGTTTTCATATATTGGGGGCAATACATTTCTTTCTTCTCCGAACTGCTTTTGCCCATTTCCTACTGGATTGTGGAATGTTTTCTTCTCAATTTTTAGAAGCTTTTTATACATTAGTGATATTAATCCTCTGCAACACAATTTGCTACGGTGTTATTTTTTTGTGTCGTTGATTTTGCCATACAGGTTTCTTTTTTTTTTTTAAGGCAGACAAATGTTATCAGTTTTGCCCCCGATTCCTGCTGAATTCTGAGTCAGTTAAGAAACCAGTCCTTTCCCAGGTTAACAAGAATTAATCTATTTTTCCAACTTTAGTTATATTGTAAGCAGTGAATTGATTTCAATTCAATCAACCAACACTGCTGAAATCCTCCATTCATGGAGAATAAAAATAAGTTTTTTTGGACTCTGAATTCCAACATTCTAAAAGAGAACTTCTTTCTGGAAAAGCCTCCTATTTCTACGCCCCAGATATAGGGAAATACCATCCCACGGAGGGCATAGATATACCATGTCATTTAAGTAGTTTTGGCCATTTTGGACACAGCTAACATTTTATGTATGTGAAGTGACACACAAGCCACTTATTAGGTTATTTTGTGTCACCTCATCCCAGCCCCTCAAAGTCACACAGCAATGTCGATCCGAAGGTAACTCTAGTCATCTCTCGCCATGCTGCCAGTCACCAAGCCCTATATTAGTTTTTCCCCTGAACTGCGCCCCAGTGACAGGCTACGATAGGATGACAGAGCTCCAGGAACGGTAATAATAATGTTTACGATGCATACAGAATACTCTCACACACCTCTCTGAGCTAAAATGAACATTTAAACATGAGCAGATTTTAAAAATCACTTCCCCATCTGCCACAGCCCTTCTTAATTCATCCTTCCTTCTCATACTTCACACCCAAGGATTAGTCCAATGTGTTCCTGCTGCACTTAGTGAACCCGACAAAAGGTCACCTTCAGATGGCTGCACGTGAGGGGGAAGGGTCAGTACATGGGGAAAAGGCATGGCAGAGGGCCTTGGGTCTTAAAGAAGGAAACAGATTCGCGTCGCAGATCCTAATTCTAGGATGGAAATCTCTGGATTAAAATTATTCCGCTAATTTTAGGAAAATGGAAATCTGCACTCTGAGTGTCCAGATGAACTGTTTAACTCGGGGGACCTTTCATTTCCAGAACAGGAATTCACCTCATCAAGGGGAATCACCAGGGTCTATGGACTTAAACAATAAATTCATTTTTGGCATGAATACTACAGGATTTGGTATTTGGGTTCACAGTCCTCAGCTAGTTATAAATGAAATGAAGCTACAGGCAGGTAGACTGATGGCAGCAACAAGAAATGGTGAATGTGGGAAAGGAACACAGAAAATTGCTGAAAGGCTACAGTTGGGGCCAGCGGATTCATCAACTTTTAGCCTGTCCACTACATCACTTTACAAAATAATCACTGCTCGTGGCAACATGGACACCACGTGAGCAAGAGAGGGTGAGATTTCATCCTAGGCCCAAGGTTTAAGAAACCAGTAAGGTATGAAACAGTTTTAAATCGTTCCATTTTGAAAAGACTGATGTTTTTTTCTTTACAAAGTTTGATGCTTAAGTAATGAAGGTTTAATTATTTGGAAAATGTATGCACATGGAAGACCTCATTCCTCTTGAATCACCAAGTGGACCCTAAACAGTGTCTGTGTCGCATGAAGCATGTTTACTGCCTGCCAAAGTCCATCCAAAGTCCTTTCCCAGATGGTTTCCAGTGATACCTCATATTGCATATTTTTCTCCAGAACATTTCTAAGGCTTTTTACGAAATGTTCACATAGCCTTTCAATTCCGGTTTAAAAAAAAATCCAGTTATTCCCAAGAAAAAGGTTCCACAGCACCCATGTCTACAGCTAAGGGCTCTGGGAATCACAACTGAAAATACATGGCAGCCTCATTTCTCTCCCCATTTGTCTTTGGCGGCATTCTAGAAAGTAGAGGTGAGACACAACTACTCACGGAACATGGTGTAAAACTGCTGCGGGTTCAGGTTCCACTTGCCCCAGGGGGTCTTGTGGCCTTTCAACTGGGCATAGTTGGCATGGTTGAACTCTGGTTCTGTGCCGAATGAGTCCAGGACACGCAGCATGCACCTGAAAGATAAAAGACGCCATGGGTAAAACTACAACCTTGACCCCAAAGTCAAAGAAACAAAAGCTCTACCCCCTCAGGGACCACCAAGGATGGACAAATCCTTTAAACTGAATGCCACTGGGCAAGAATTGAGAGGTTTTACACTAGCATGTCTACCAAACATCCCCACATGTGACTTCCGAGCCAGAGCCATCACACAGCTCATACGATCTGCTTTAGATGAGTTGACTAATCACAGAAGATGCTCAAATACCAGCGAAATAAAAAGTTCCCGAAAGCTGGAACCGCAGACTGCCATGGTCACTGCTGTACCGCTAGCCTGGGCTGAGCATACAGTGGTGCCTGATGAACAACTGTGGAAGAAATAAAGAACTACCATTTTTAGAGGTTACTATGTCCCCCCAGATTCATACGCTGAAATCCTAAGGAGGTGGTATTAGTAAATTGGCCTTTGGGAGGTGATAAGGTCATGAGGGTGGAGCCCTCATAAATAGGAATAGTGCTTTTATAAAAGAAATTCCACAGAACTCCCTAGCGCCGTCCACCGTATGAAGATACAATGAGAAGTCTGCGACCTCACCTGACCACACTGGCACCCCGACCTCACACTTTCAGCCTCCCAAGATGTGAGCAATACACTTCTGCTATTTATAAGCCATCCAGGCTGTGATGATTTGGTACAGCAGCCTGGGAAGACTGAGACGGAGGTCTTATTCTGCTTAGAGCACATGGCATGTCCTGTTCTCCTTCAACAATTATTCAAGATTTTCATCAACTAACTACAGTGCGTGATTTTAGGTAAAGCTTAGAATCTCACTCAATAGGCAGTGGTGATTTTTATGTATTTGATAGTAAGAGGGCATTACTGTTTTCTCCCAGAGCTCAGAAAGAAGTGAAACTGAAAATGTTTTGTTTGGCTATTCCACAAAAGCCTTAGAACAGCATCAACCAAACCTGGTCTATTGCCTGTTTTTGTATGGCCTTCTAGCTAAGAATGTTCTTTACATTTTTAAATGGTTAAAACAAAAAAAAGGGAGAATATTTTGTGATGCGAAAATTATATGGAATTCAACTTTCAGTGTTCAAAAATAAAGTTTTATTTGAACTAGCCAAACCTAGTTGTTTCTGTGTGTCTGTGACTGATTTCACACAGTAGCAGGAGACTTTGGTAGCTGCAACAGAGACCACATGGCCAAGCAAAGCCTAAAATATTCACTCTCTGGCTCTTTACAGAAAAAGCCTTCTGACCATTGTTTTGGGGAACATAAAGAATGACCAATCGGAAGAAAGGAATCAATACTAAAACAGAATTTATTGATTTTGGTTACATTTATTTCATCACTGATTCTCAAAACACTGATGTAAATTTAACTCATGACTGGCCAATGAAAAAGCACTATTTTCTGTTGTTATGTATCAATAATTATTCTGAATGGCTCTTACTGGACCAATAAGCATAAAAGTAAATAAAGATAGAGCCCACATTTTAGAATCAGATGATGGCAATGACTTTTAAGCATCTGATTCACTTTCTTTCTTCCTTTCCCCACTAGGAGGAAGTCCATCTTCCAATTATTTTTACATCAATGCATATTGCAGAAGAAAAGAATGCAAACACCAGATTGGATTTTCCAGGAAGAGCAACAGTAAACTGTCATTTTAGTGTGATGATTTTCACATCAGAGATCAGCACCATTTGTCTAGACAAGGAAGAAAAGAAAGAGGGGAGGCAAGGTGGAAGGAGGGTGGGCCAGGACCACAAAGTAAAATACAAACTGACCACAGAAACAGTGTCCTTCTTCTGGATTCCCATGTGGCTCTCAAGGAACATTCAATCCTCACAATGACTAGATATATATGTATAAATAACTGAATCACTTTGCTGTACACCTGAAACTAACACAACACTGTAAAACAACTATACTTCAATAAAAAGAAAGAAAACAGCTGGGATGATGGTGGCAGCGCTGCAAAGGTCACTACAGGAGAGGGGCGGAGGGGATGGAGGGACACACACTGACAACTGGGGCTGGGGAAGGTTCAGCTCCCACAAGGGGACGGAGCTGGGATTCAAAGGTGAGAGCGCCCTGAGCAGGCACAGCAGGGAGAAACAGGCCACCCTCCACTTGTTTGTAATTGACTGACCGTCTCTAGCTTGTGACTCTATTTTTAACTTGGAGTTTTACTGGTGTTATTGTAAATTTGGATAACTAAAACAAACCCTGATGAGTAAAGATGCCTGGCGGGAGCCTAACTCCCGAAATCTTGGACTTTTATTACATGGGGCCTATATGTACGCTATGTGAGGCTGGCTTCTGCTCAATGGAAGGCTACGGAATGAATGATGGGCTGCGTGAGATACTTATAACTCTACACGCTTATACTTGAAGCTTTGGTTTGGGAGTTGTCTATTTTTTTTTAGCTTCTCTGGGTTTGTCTTATAAACCCAAGGCAGGAGACTGATCTCTGTCTGTAACAGAGGAGGCTGAACATCACAGTTTTCTCTCTTCAGTCACTTTCTACACCTGTGTGTTCTGGAATTGGGTGTGGGCTGTTAGTATTGATGCTCTTCCTCTAATGTCTTTTGTGTGTCTGGAGCATCAAGAACAGACTGATGACTTAATAAGATATTTGCCTCGCTGCCCGAGGCAGCTGGCCTCCTAACAGGGCTGGCTGCAGCAATGCCAAAGGATTCCTGGAACATTCTCTCTGCACTAAGCCACACTATTACGAGATGGACGCTCACAATCTCCTTGTCAGGACCTACTTTCTAATTTGGAGTTTGATGTAAAACACGGTATATCTTGGATTATCTGCATCTCACTTTCCTGTGTGTTCTCCATACTCAGCAAAGGCCTCACAGGAAGCAAAATGGATATGAGTTTTGCAGTACCTAGCAGAATATTAGTCGCATGTAGTTATTTAATAAATGTTTCATTGAATGTCCTGGGTCCCTATATAAATTGGACAGAATTTATAAATATTTTTCCAAGATCAACAGGACTCATAGATTTGCTCCTAAATAAAAAAACCAAATGATAACTTTACATTTAATAGAATTCTTATCATCTTCCATCACCCAAGATGAATACAGAGAGCACCGACAATTTCTAATCTTTAAAAGGGAAAGGAATGGGCAAGAAACTTTCTAGAGGACCTGCTTGGCCTTTGGATGAGATCTTAGCTGCATCAGACCACAAAGACGGCAGCACTAAAGTCCTAACAGACCTCCTGCCAGCTAATATCACTAACACAGATGATTTATTAAAGAAAGGAGGGATAAAACATTACACTCTTCCATAAAATCCCCGCAGAGAAAATATGCCTTTTCATCCAACGAGAACCAAATACCAATGAATGGCGACCATTTTAATAATAAAATCATCCTTTTTAAGTGACCTAAATGCTACCACTGAGAATATATTTCCATCCAAACAGCCCTTCTTAATCATGAGAATATGTAAGTCTAGGGACGCTCAGTTCCTTCTGCACATTTATCAGACGCCTGCCACTCACAAAACGCCAGAGAAAAACATCTCTTTCTTTTTTTTAATGCTGTAGCTAAAAAGAAAAAAAAACGTTTGTTTATTTACAAGGCCTATTAGCAAGAAGAAATATGGCTACTCCCATATAGTGGAGAACATTTATGGCAGCCCATGATTCATGAAGATTTCAAAAAAGCAACAAACCAAAAAACAGGAAAAACCTGATGCAGAAGGTAGAGTGCTATCCTGGACCAAACCCAGATTTTTAAAAAAATTTTTTTTTTTTTTATAGCTTACTTTATTTATTTATTTATTTATTTTTGGCTGTGTTGGGTCTTTGTTTCTGTGCGAGGGCTTTCTCTAGTTACGGCAAGCGGGGGCCACTCTTCATCGCGGTGCGCGGGCCTCTCACTATCGCGGCCCCTCCCGTTGCGGGGCACAGGCTCCAGACGCGCAGGCTCAGTAGTTGTGGCTCACGGGCCCAGATGCTCCGCGGCATGTGGGATCTTCCCAGACCAGGGCTCGAACCCGTGTCCCCTGCCTTGGCAGGCAGATTCTCAACCACTGCGCCACCAGGGAAGCCCCCAAACCCAGATTTTTATCTTGCTTTTTAAAGAAACTGCAGGCACACCTCACTTTATTGTGCTTCACATTTTTGCACTTCGCAGATACTACATTTTTTACGAATTAAAGGTTTGTGGCAACCCTGCATTATCGGAGGTTGGTTAGCATTTTTTAGCAATAAAGTATATAAACTTTTTTTTCCCTTTCCAGTTTTATATTGAAATATAATTGACACACAGCACGGAATATGTTTCAGGTATACAGCATAATGATTTGATTTATATACAACATGGAATGACTACCACAAGTTTAGTGAACAACCATCATCGTATAGATACAAAATACAATTTTTTTTCCTTGTGATAAGAACTCTTGGGTTGTACTTACTTATCTTATAGCTGCAAGTTTATACCTTTTGACTACCACCTCCCAACTCCCCCTCCCCTGACCCCCTGCCTCTGGTAACCACAAATCTGATCTCTTTTTGCATGAGTTTGTCTTTGTTTTCAAAGTATAATTGATCTATAGCACAATGCCAGTTCCTGGTGCGTAGTATAGTGATTCCGTATTTCTGTACATTACAAAATGATCACCATAAGTCTAGTTACCATCTGTCACCATACAAAGATATTACAATATTACTGATTATATTCTCACACTGTGCATTTCATACCTGTGAAAGGATTTTTTAAATTAAGGTATGTACTTTGGGGTACATGTGTCCTTTATACAATGGAATATTACTCAGCCATAAAAAGGAACGAAACTGGGTCATTTGTAGAGATGTGGATGGACCTAGAGTCTGTCATACAGAGTGAAGTAAGCCAGAAAGAGAAAAACAAATATCATATATTAACGCATATATGTGGAATCTAGAAAAATGGTACAGATGAACCTATTTGTAGGGCAGGAATAGAGATGTAGACGTAGAGAACGGACATGTGGACACATGGGGGGAAGGGGAGGGTGGGACGAATTGGGAGATTAGGCTTGACATAAATACACTACCATGTGTAAAATAGATAGCTAGCGGGAACATGCTGCATAGCACAGGGAGCTCAGCTCGGTGCTTTGTGACAACCTAGATGGGTGGGATGGGTAGGGGGGTGGGAGGGAGGTCCAAGAGGGAGGGGATATAGGTATACATATAGCTGATTCACTTCATTGTACAGCAGAAACTAACACAACATTGTAAAGCAATTATGCTCCAATAAATAAATAAATAAATAAAGGTGTGTGTGTGTATATATATATATATATATTTAATACATAATGCTGTTGCACACAATAGACTACAGTATAGTATAAACATAACTTTTATGTGCACTGGGAAACCAAACATATTGTGTGACTCACTTTACTGTGATACTCGCTTTATTGTAGTGGCCTGGAGTCAAACCCTCAGTATCTTCGAGGTCTGCCTGTGTATCCAAAAGGCAATGAAAAGTGAGTAGTCTCCTCTCAATGAATCCCTTTCCTCTGCCCAAGACCATTTCACTGCCCAGTGAGAAAATCACTGCCACTGCAAAGAAATTCTACAACAATGGGTGCTTCCCCTGACTCTGTTTTTGAGAAGATTCTTAATATTTTGAATTTTCATTTTTTTCTTTTCCATTATGGTTTATTACAGGATATTGAATATACGTTCCTGTGCTATAAAATAGGACCTGTTGTTTATCCATTCTGTATATAATAGTTTGCATCTGCTCATCCCAAACTGCCAGTCCATCCCTCCCCCACCCTCACCCCCAACCCCCAGCAACCACAAGTGTGTTCTCTATGTCTGTAAGTCTGTTTTGTAGATAAGTTCATTTGTATCATATTTTAATTAATTAATTTTAAAAAATCAACTTATTTTTGGCTGCATTGGGTCTTCATTGCTGTGCACAGGCTTTCTCTAGTTGTGGCAAGCGGGGGCTACTCTTTGTTGTGGTGTGCAGGCTTCTCATTGTCGTGGCTTCTCTTGTTGCGGAGCATGGGCTCTAGGCACGCAGGCTTCAGTAGTTGTGGCATGCTGGCTCAGTAGTTGTGGCTCGCGGGCTCTAGAGCGCAGGCTCAGTAGTTGTGGTGCACGGGCTTAGTTGCTCTGTGGCATGTGGGATCTTCCTGGACCAAGGCTCAAACCCGTGTCCCCAGCATTGGCAGGTGGATTCCTAACCACTGCGCCACCAGGGAAGCCCCCGTGTCATATTTTAGATTCCACATGTAAGTGATATCATATGGTATTTGTCTTTCTCTTTCTCACTTACTTTGCTTAGATTTGATGATAATCTCTAGGTCCATCCATATAGCTGCGAAATGCATTACCATTAAGTGCCCAACATACAAACCTCCAAGTTGCAAACTTTCAAAGGTGAGAGCATATTATAAACCTATTACAGTACAGTACTATATAGCCGATTGAGTTAGTTGGGTACCTAGGCTAACTTTGTTGGACTTATGAACAAATCGGACTTACGAATGCGCTCTCGGAATGGAACTTGTTGGTATGTAGGGGACTTACTGTATTTCATTCTTTTTCATGGCTGAGTAATATTCCATTTTAAGTATATACCACATCTTCTTTATCAATTCATACGTCGATGGACATTTAGGTTGTTTCCATGTCTTGGCTATTGCAAATAGTCCTGCTATGAACATAGGGGTGCAGGTATCTTTGAGAATTAGAGTTTTGTCCGGATATATGCCCAGGAGTGGGACTGTCGGATCATGTGGCAACTCTAGTTTTAGTTTTCTGAGGAATCTCCATACTGTTCTCCATAGTGGCTGCACTAAATTACATTCCCACCCTCAGTTTAAGAGGGTTCCCTTTTCTCCACACCCTCTCCAGCATTTGTTATTTATAGACTTTTTAACGATGGCCATTCTGACTGGTGTGAGGTGGTACCTCACTGTTGTTTTCATTTGCATTTCTCTAATAATTAGTGATGTTGAGCATCCTTTCAGGTGCCTACTGGCCATCTGTATGTCTTCTTTGGAGAACTGTCTATTCAGGTCTTTTGCCCAGTTTTTGATTGGGTTGTTAGATTAATCCCTTATTGAACACATCATTTGCAAGTATATTCTCCCGGTCTGTAGGCTGTTTTTTCATTTTGTTTATGGTTTCCTTTGCTGTGCAAAAGCTTATAAGTTTAATTAGGTTGCATTTGTTTATTTTTGCTTTTATTTCTATTGCCTTGGGAGACTGACCTAAGAAAACATTGCTACGATTTATGTCAGAGAATGTTTTGCCTATGTCTTCTTCCAAGAGTTTAATGGTATCGTGCCATGTATTTAAGCCTTTAAGCCACTTTGAGTTTATTTTTGTGTATGGTGTGAGGGTGTGTTCTAGCTTCACTGATTTACATGCAGCTGTCCAACTTTTCCAACACCACTTGCTGAAGAGACTGTCTTTTCCCCACTGTAGATTCTTGCCTCCTTTGTTGAAGATTAATTGACCGTAGGTGTGCGGGTTTATTTCTGGGCTCTCGGTTCTGTTCCATTGATCCATATGTCTGTTTTTGTGCCAATACCATGTTGTTTTGATTACTGTAGCCCTGTAGTATTGTCTGAAGTCTGGGAGGGTTATGCCTCCTGCTTTGTTCTTTTTCCTTAGGATTGCTTTGACAATTCTGGCTCTTCTATGGCTCCATATAAATTCTAGGATTATTTGTTCTAGTAATGTGAAAAATGTCATGGGTAATTTCATACGGATCAAATTAAATCTGTAGATTGCTTTGGGTATTATGGCCACTTTAACAATATTATGAATTTTCATTTCTTTCAATTCTAAAGGACTTCCAATCTGGAATAAACTTGGACATTAAAGTTAATAACACTAAACTATAAACTAACCTGAAATGGAGAAACCTAGGTCAGGCCATTAAGGATGCATTTATTGGTTAAGTTAAAGAACACATCAAAACATCTCTTTACAGAATAACGATAGAAAAGAAACATATGAAGGGATTTCCAAGTTGTACTAACTGAAAGATTTCAGAGTGCTCTCTTAGGAAGGTGATTCAAAATGTAGGTCAATATATACTACCAGTTGGTAAAGCTGGTAGTAATTTCATGATTTTTACCCAAATTCATGACCATTGACACTATTAAATAATTATGAGGTTTAGTTAAATGTATTCACCTTTTAAAATTTATTGGAAACTTTTATACAAATAAAAGACAGTATCAACTGTAATAAATGGAAGACACAAAAAAGCATATTACTCTTCTTCCCTTTTTTTGTGATTATTTTTTTAGACTATACTCTGTTAAAAGTTACTACAAAATAATGCCTATAATTCCCTGTGCTTATCTATTTTATACATAGTCATTTGTATCTCAATACAATACCCCTATCTTGCCCCATGTCCCTTTCCTCTCCCCACTGGTAACCACTAGTTTGTTTTCTGTATCTGTGAGTCTGTTTCTGTTTTGCTGAATACATTCATTTTATTTTTTAGATTTGGCATATAAGTGATATCATACCACATGTGTCTTTCTCTGTCTGACTTATTTCAGTAAGCATAATATCCTCTAGGTCCATTGATATTGCTGCAAATGGAAGAATTTCATTCTTTTTTTTATCACTGAGTAGTATTCCACTGTATATATATGCCACTTCTTCTTTATCAATTTGTCTATTGAAGGACACTTGGGTTGTTTCCATACCTTGGCTATTGAAAATAGTGCTGATATGAACACTGGGGTGCATATATCTTTCTGAATTAGTGTTTTCAACTTTTTGGGATATACACCACAGCAGTGGAATTGCTGCATCATATGGTAGTTCTTTTTTAGTTTTTTGAGGAACCTTCATACTGTTTTCATAGCAAAGGGTACTTGGACCCGAGGTTGCCTCTGAGCAGAGCGAGGGAAACAATTGTTGGTGCCTGTACAGACAGTGCACTGGAGACAGCTCAGATCTCTGTGGTCAAGCTGCACAAGCTGAGAGCCTGCACCCTCTGCCCTTGCTTCAGCACTCCCTCACCCTCTGGGGTAAGGGTCCCAGCGCTGGGAGAAGGGAAAGCACACACTTAAAGGACCAGAGCCAGCTTGGGCCTGAACCTCAGGGCTTCTACTTCAGCAACTTGGTATCAGACTCCACCCCTGATAGGGAGGTGATGGCCACCGAGCAGAGAGGAAGCCCCACCTCACACCCGCCTTCAGCTCTGGCCCCTTCATCTCCAGCCCAACCCATACCAAGGTGGTTTGCCTGCTGAACGTTGAGACTTATAGCTACTCTCATGCAAGTGTTAAAAGTAGTGTTGGAGATACAGTAGTATCAAACTAAGCCTTTTTTAGAAAGATTGAAAGGAAATTGAAAAACTTAGTAAATTTCATTATATAATTCAATGTTATTTAGTGTCATGCTTGTGTACCAGGTAAAACTGTTTCAATTACTAAACCATGGTCTCAAACCCGCAAGAGGGAAACAGTGAGATCTTCTACTAAGTAATAAAAACTGTACACAGAGTAACACATGCACTCTGGTGATACTAAGCATGAGGCTTATCTTTAAAAGTACAAGACCCCAGCATTCAGACAAGCTACGCCCAGATTTCTCTTCTAAGGATGACAAGAATACTGATGGGGGAAAGGGACAGAGAAATAAGTCATCAACTCAAACCTAAGGAACACAAGAAATGACCCTGTCCATAGTTTATCAAAATCATTATTTGACTAAACAGATGAGATTAGTGTAGGCAGACTGACAGAGGCAAGCTAAGTGTTAGGGAAGGTAAAAAGGAGGTTGGATACTTATTTTCTATTTTTAAAAGAAATCAATGAAAATAATGAATAGCACTTGAAAGTCAAAAGGCACCGAGGAGAATCTGAACTTCAATTAGGAATGAGAAATGCTCTACACAGGGAAGCAGCCGCATAGCACAGGGGGATCAGCTCCGTGCTTTGAGACCACCTAGAGGGGTGGGATATGGAGGGTGGGAGGGAGACACAAGAGGGAGGAGATATGGGGATATATGTATGTGTATAGCTCTTTCACTTTGTTATACAGCAGAAACTAACACACTGTTGTAAAGCAATTATACTCCAATAAAGATGTTAAAAATAAATAGAGACAATTATAAAAAAAAGAAAAAAAAGGATAATATTTGATAAGCTTTTTCTACCAGCAACCATGTAACCCTTGTTAAAGAAATAAAAAGCTCTAAAAACTTAAGAACAGTATGTAGCACTTACTGGTAATGAACCCAGGATGGTCCGAGAGTTTTCTTGAATTGAGCGAGTCCTACAATATCAATATAAATGAGCTCAACAATTCTGTCTCCTACAGTTGGGCAGCCAGATCGGTTTCCTACAACCTTCTTCATTATTCTAGAGAAAGGACAGAAGAGAGGAAAAAAAAAACCAAAAACAATTTACTGCAAGGTACTGCACACTTAGCAACTTCAATAGGTAAATAAACATCCCAAGAATCCTTATCAGGGAGGATGGCATGGCCTTCCCAATCAGCTGCCTATCCAAATTCTGCCCACTCACCACGTCCATCCAAAGCCTCAATTCTGACTCTTGCAAAAGCAAATGGTTGTATACAAACACAGCCTTGGAAACCAAGGGAGATCTGGGTCTCAATCTGTCTCCATTTAATTTGCTGGTCAAGAAGATTAGGGAGGTCTTTAAGTACTGGTGACAGGGCCAGATGTGTTTTATTTAAAGAGATAATTGTAGAAGCAACATGAAGCAGTGGTTCCCAAACATGTCTGCACATTAGAATCACCTGGGGATCTTTTCCAACTTCCCAAGCCCAGACCATATCCCAGACTAATTAAATCACACTCCACTGTCTAGCAGCTGTGAGATCTTAGAAAGTTACTTAACTTCTCTGAATCTTTCCTCATTTAAACACACACACACACACACACACACACACACACACACACACACACACACACAGGATTGGATACAGAGAAGATGGTAGGACAGCAACCTCTCAGGAACTCTTCAAGTAGTTAAATTAGGTATTCAGTGGAAAGTACCTATGTATACTAGATACTCAGTACCTATTAGTTTCTCCCAAAGAGACTGTTCTTATCATATAGCCCTTACTGACCTCCTAAATGTCTTCCATTTCTAGCCTCTACAATATAAACTTCTTTCTGTACTGTCCTGTACCGTTTGCAAATTTCTTTTATGTCTAATTTTTCCTTCTGACTAGACTGTATTACAGAACTGGCACTATGGTTTATACTTTTTCATTATCCTTCCTTCCATCCACCCACCCATCCAAACCCACCCTTGCACTCAGAGCCAACATGCTTGATCGTACATCAATTTCACATGGGTGGGGCAAATAAGTGCTACCCATACTGCCATTCACCCAGAAATCAGTCATCATTGGTCTTTGTATCCCTGCTCACACCCTGTAACAGTCCTTCACCAGATTATGGACACCCTACTCTAAAGGGCAAGAGTCATCAATAGGCCTCTGCCCTAGAGCTCCATACTGACTCTGCTCCAGGCACCCTCTTCTCCACTGGGTTTCTGAAAGAGGTAGGTTCCGTATAACCAATTTCTTCCCAAGGATTTGAAAATTTTTTCTGTAAAGGCCCAGGTAGTAAACACTTGCATCTCTGCAGGCCACACATTCTCCGTCACCGCTATTCATCTCTGCTCTTGGAGAAGGAAAGCAGCCACGGGTGTGGCTTTGGGCCCATGATACTTGATTAACAAAAAACGCAGAGGACCGCATTTGGCCTGCTCAGCCATCATCGCTGACTCCTGGTCCTCCCTGTATTCAGTGGTTCCCAAACTTGCCTGCACTTTGGAATCACCTGGAAGCATCAACAGATACTTATGCCTGAGTCCTACCCCCATAGGTTGTCATTTAATTAGTCTGGGATATGGTCTGGGCTTAGGGAGCCTAAAAAGATCCCCAGGTGATTCTAATGTGCAGGCATGTTTGGGAACCACTGCTCCACGTTGCTTCCACAAGTATCTGCTCAAATAAAACACATCTGGCCCTGTCACCAGGGCTCAAAGACCTCCCTAATCTTCTTGACCAGCAAATTAAGTCTCTGCCTGGTAGATCCCTAATACGCCTTTTCGGAGCTCCCTGGGGAGTGCCTATCGCCAGAGCTCCCATTGTATTCCATTTCTTCACCCCCCCACTCATTCATGTATGCCTTCACTCATTTGTTCAGTAAATAGTTATGGGCACCCACCGTGTGCCAGGCACTGTTCTAGGTGCTCAATACACCGTGGTGAGCAAAAGTCACGGATTCTGCCCTCCCTGTACTGAGCACCTTCACCTCAATTAGAACTAATCACACTGCACTTAGTGTCAATATTGTGCAACGTATTAGTGGTAATTATCAAAAGGCTGGCATCTCCTTGGCCACACACTGGCCATCTCTGTATGTCCCATACCAAGAAGCAGCCCACAGAGAGTGCTGAAGGAATGAACGCTCAATGTACAAAGGCACCCACTTCATACTCTGTGCTCCCCAGCGTGTTTTAAAAGAAGCAGGAGGAAGGCAACAGGAGGCAGCGGTTAAAGGGACAAAAGTGGTGAAGGGCTCAGAAGACCTCAGGTTTATCGAGTTCTGAAAGGAGCACTGTGGTTCGGTGGTCAAGAGCACAGGCTTTGAGGTCAGACAGACTGAGGGGTCAAATCCTGGCTCCGCCACGTATTCTCCATGGGACTTTGAGGAAATCTTTTTTGGTTTGAATTTCAGTTTCCTCATCTTTAAAATGCAGAAAGCAACAGTGCCTACTTCCAGGTTTGCACTAAGGATTAAATAACATAAAACATGTAAAACACTTAGTAACTGGTGCACGGGAAGCGCTCAACAAATGGTAGCTTTTTTTTTTTTTTTTTTTTTTTTTTTTACTATTTATTTATTTTGGCTGCTGCGGGTCTTAGTTGCAACACATGGGATCTTCGTTGAAGCATGCAGGATCCTTAGTTGCAGCATGCAGACTCTTAGTTGTGGCATGCATGCGGGTTCTAGTTCCCCGACCAGGGATCGAAGCCGTGTCCCCTGCGTTGGAAGCGTGGAATCTTACCCACTGGACCACCAGGGAAAACCCCCAAATGTTAGCTCTTAATAGGCATCATCAGTGTTATGGTTGTCATAACTGTTGATACTACCACTGTAACTAAAGCCCGGCTCATGGTTTCAGCGTATGGAAACCATTTAACAAAAGAGAGCTGACATTATTTTACGGATAATACTGCTTTCATCCCAATACTGCATCTAATCCGATGTGGACCTCAGACTTAACACAAGTGACCTCTCTGGGCATCAATGTTTTAGACAATAAAGTAGGAGCAGGGTGAGACATACATTGTCTTAACACCTCTTCCATTTCTAGAATACTCCTTCAAGCCATTTCTCTTGGAACAGTTGACATATTGCTAGATGTTAACTTGGGTAGACAGTCTCCATGGGCAGTTATCCAAAAAGGAGGGAAGGGGCTCTAAGCATTTCTGTTTAGCCAGTTGTGTCAATCTAAAAGGGATTAAGAGAGGGCTTGAGCTAGAAGCACATTTCAGTGAAACCAAAAAACCCAGGCAGAGTTGAAAGTGGGCTAACTGAAATAGGATTGGATCAGGGCTTTCAAGAAACTCATTCTATCCAAATTAAATTGCAAACAGGAACCTGTCCCGTTTGAAGATTTAGAAAGCTTGCTGTTGAGTAGGGAAGGGTATGAGTTTCAGCAAGAGACAGGGAATTAGGACAGTCAATAATGTTTCCTGCTGCAGATGCTGGAAGCACCTGTAACAGCAAAGAATAAGCTCCTTAGTTTGAATTTTCTGGCATTCATTTATCAAGCCTCTGGAGCCTGCAGCTACAACGAAAACATATTAGCCTTTTCACAGTGTATGTATTTAGCTTCTGAAAATAATCTTCTTATCTCCTGTTTCGTGAATTATCACTTTCATTTTCCTCCACAAGAAGTTACACACCAATAGAGGGCTTTAAGAGTTTACAATTTCTTTTTTGTATTCTGATTTTAAAATTGAAAAATAATCTCCTTACTCCTTGAGCTCCGCCAGTGAAGCTGAAATCCTAATGTCATGGCCCAGTAAGTACAGAGATGTAATTAAATCACTCCACTGAACTAATTCACCAAGAGGGCCACCACTGAAAGCTGTCTCTGCAATCTTAAATCCAGATTCCTTAGTCAGGAGGCCCAGGTGAACAAGGACCTGAAAAAAAAAAAAAAAAAAAAAAAAAAAAAAGAAGAGGCACATACTGATTCCGGTTGGACAAAGTACAAACTCCACAGTAACCTACCAAAAAGCCACCACCAATTCCAAAGTCATGTTTACGTTCTAATGAAATCTCAACATGGGGTAAACAATTTTTCTAGAAGGTACAGAGAAAGGAAGGAAATGATTTTTCATTGTTGTTTTACAGAAATAAAGTCATTACTGCATTTGGTATGGCTATGAGTGTGAGGTAGGGACAGATAATCCTGCTTTCCAAAAGTGGGGTACATTTGGAAAACTGGAATTAAAGGAGAATCAAGTAGGACAATAAAATATCTTTTAACTATATTGGGCTTTTCTTCCACAGCTGGAATATCCTTAAGCTTTTAACACGGAAAATTTCAAACACTAACAAAAACAGACATGACAATATAGTCAATTCCACTGTACTCAACAATTATTAACTTCAACAATGATTAACTCCTGACAAGTCTTATTTAATGTACATCCCTCATTTTCTCCCAACCCCTCTAGCTTATCTTGAAGCAAATCCTAGACAGCCCATCCTTTCATCTGTAAATAGTTCAGTTGGAATTTCTAAAAGAAACAAACTTTCACTTAAAAAATGTAACCGTAACATCACCCCAATGCCCCTAACATAGCTATTAAATCCTTAGTATCGTTCAATATCCAGCTAGTCTATACACTTGCTCAATTGTCACTTATTTTTTTCAAGAGCAGTTGGTTGAGTCAGAAGTCAAATAAAGTGCACAAATTGTAATGTCTCATCCATCTCTTCTTTAACCTACAGTGGTGCCCGATTATCCTTTATTGGGGGGATAGAGGCTTGTAATTTATCTGTCAAAGAAATTGGGTTGTATTTGCAATAGAGTCTCTCACACTCTAGATCTTGCTGACTGTGTAACAGATTCTTCTGTCCCTTGTGTTTATGGTAAATTAGTAATCAGATCTGCAGCCATGATCAAATTTGTATTTGATTTTTGGGGCAATACTACTTCACAGGTGGTGCTGCGTACTTCCAGTGGTGAGAACAAAATCTGGGTGTTTCTGTTTTGTGATGTTAGCAGCTACTGATGATCACTAACTAGATGCAATAATCCATTAGGGGTTGCGAACGGTGATATTCTATCATTCCTTCTGCATTTATTAGCTGTAATACTTCTATGAAGAGAAACTACCCCTCACGAAGGACAGCGTACAGAGAAAAAACCTGGTAAATACTTGATTCTTTCCTTTTACTTAACAGTTTTCAAAATAACTAATTTGTTCTTTAGCGTACTCTAATGATGACCAATGAGGATTTTAAATATATATATATATATCATGATAAAATCGTGAATATAAGTATACTTGATGTGTTTCAATAACTGCAGTTATTATTCTTACTGATTACCAGATTGTGCCATCTTGGCCAACGGGAGACTATTAAAGTTGGCTTCTAAGTTCTTTGACAAAATCTTAGTAGTCTTTGATAGTTTCTTTGCACTCTGACACGACAAGGCGTTCCAAGCTCATCTTGTACAACGTCTGTCTCAGGCCTTAATCAGCCATTTTTCCAAGAACCTTTTAGACCATTTAGTGAAAATGGTATTTAAAGATCAAAGTCTGGCACCTAGCATACTCTAGATGATCACTGTTTATAGGCCTTTTCAGTGGACATAGCTAGAAAATTTATTTTTCCTCAAGGATAAAAATAATCATGAGTTCACACCGGTTTTTCCAATTTAAACCCAGGATTACAGCAGCTTTATCCATTTTTATAACATTATCCATCTCACATCTGTTACTTCCTCTCTCCCACATTGAAAATTCCACTTCTCCGGGACACTAACATAATTGCTAATTTGCTTTATTCCAATACACATAATGGATTTGGAAGGAGAATATCAACACCACCACCTCTTACAGGATTAGAAAAATTGTTTTAAGATATTTTTGCAGTTTTTTTTTTATCATTTGTGATATGCCATCAGAAACGTTCAAAGTACTGTGCTCTGAAGTCACTAAGAATAGCCCTTCTCTGTGTGCTTAGAGTAAAAGTGGACACGTGGTCAGTTCATTTGCTTTATTTTTTCCTTATGATTTTTTTTTGTAATTAAATTGTTTTGCACTTAAGTAAAATGATTCCAGTGTCAAATCTACAAAGCAAGATATATTCAGAGAAGTCTAGTTTCTATACTTCTTGCCTCCACAATACCCCCTGACTCCCCTTATTAGACCTTCTTTTATTGTGATAAAACATACATAAGCTTTACCATTTTAACCATTTTTAAGTGTACAGTTCAGTGGCATTAAATACATTCACATTGTCGTGCAACCATTACCACCATCCATCTCCTTTATTTTTAATTGCATGCTTTGCTCTTCCATTTAAAAAATCTGAGCAAGAAGCAGATATGTATATCATATATACATTATATATGTGTATATATGTGTGTGTATGTATATATCTATAGGTACACATGTAGGTGTAGATACAGATATATAGATAAATTCCTTCTTCCTTTTAAAAATAATGTTCACTATTCTCCACCTACCATGTCTTCATGTAACAATATATCCTGGAGATAACTGCAGAGGATTATACAGAAATTACTCTTTCTTTTCATAGCTCACCTGGATCTATGACCACATACTCTTTCCTGGAGGACTATCTGATGCCAGGATGTCTGGTCCTGCTGTCTCATAAACTCAAGGGATCTAAGCAAAACTGACTCATTAAACTGTGACTTGGGGTTCTGCAAGTGTATCTGGATTTTTGCCCCAAAGGTATCAAATTAGTCAAATTAGGAATACCAAACTCATTTTTCATTTATTTTTAGATATGGGAACAGATTGTTTACTTTTCTCGTTTATTCTTCATCAGAATAGTTAATCTAAAGTCATGGCCACTTGATGTATAACTAATAGGGTATAAGATCTTCATGCTCAGGGATATTACAGAGGTTTCCCAAGCATCTCCTCATGAACTTCAAAACAAATTGGCTCAAGTTTAATTTATAGTATCTCTCTCTCAAGAACATAAGCAGAAGCACCACCAAACAGAACAGCAATGAAACTCACCAGTTAGTTGCCCAAATCCCAGAGCTGACAAATACCAAGAATATGAAATTGTCATGATGATGTATCAGGAAGTTCTTCAAGATTGTATTCGGGTAAAGAAGAGAGAATTAAATTTCCTGATGCCACTGAGACAGAGTCAGAGGGTGCATAGCAAAATCTTACAAGCAGACATTCTGCCTGGCTTCACCCAAGAAAACATGTGTGCCAGTTCCTGCTAAGTATAATTATTGTAACTGGGGAAAAGGACAGCCCAAAAAATGGCTGTACAAGAAGAGACTGCACAGATTCACCCTGAGGGAATATCATTTGAGACATGACATTTCTCTTAGTCTTGTCTCCACGAAAATCAAATTTTCAAGAAAACTGGCATCCAACTGAAGTGAATTAATCAGAAACTCACTTTCTTCCGCTTTCTCTTTTCAAGATTCTGCTTCTCTGCCAGGGACTTGATCGCTTGGATCCACGCATCAGCCATTCGCCGGATCCGTAGTCTCATCCATCGGAATTCTTCATGCTTTTTCATCATACTGTAGAGAATATTAAAATCCGTACGAATTTCTGCCTAGAAACAGAAATTTAATAAAAATGAGTAGAAGATAAGAAGTCCAAAAGCATAATGGTTTTCATGATGTGACATTTGAAAACTTGAAAGAGATGGTCAATTAAACACAGGGCTTCAAAAGTCTGGTCTGCTGAACAGCTTTGCTTGAAGGTCCCAGGACTGCAAATTGAGACAAAGGCCTCTTGACTGCTGCTCTGCTATAAGGGACATCATTAAAAAATCAGAAGTGGAGGGCTTCCCTGGTGGCGCAGTGGTTGAGAATCTGCCTGCCAATGCAGGAAACACGGGTTCGAGCCCTGGTCTGGGAAGATCCCACATGCCTCGGAGCAGCTGGGCCCGTGAGCCACAACTACTGAGCCTGCGCGTCTGGAGCCTGTGCTCCGCAACAAGAGAGGCCGCGATAGTGAGAGGCCCGCGCGCCGCGATGAAGAGTGGCCCCCACTTGCCACAACTGGAGAAAGCCATAGCACAAAAACGAAGACCCAACATAGCAATCAATCAATCAATAAAGAAATCTTAAAAAAAAAAAAAAAAAAAATCAGAAGTGGAGAAAGGCAGCACAGACTTGCAAAGCCCTGAGCTACGTCAAAAATGCATATTTTACAGTGAATGTGCTTGATACACCTCGAAATTCTCTGCACCCGAATTTATTGGCCCCTTGATCTACTGCAGGGTAGCGGACTCCTGGGAAAACTGAAGTCAATTCTTAACTGCCATTGTGTAGGCCGTCAAAAAGCCTCATTCTGTCTGCAAAGTTAAGTAGGGAAATAAATGCTCATCCTCTAGTTTTGTCCCAATCCAAACAAACAAAAGTTTATTATTTTCTAAGGAATTTAAAAGCCAGGAATACCATTTTCCTATAGTAACTGAATAAAATTTCAAATTCAAGCCAAAAGGGCTTCCCTGGTGGTGCAGTGGTTAAGAATCCTCCTACCAATGCAGGGGACATGGGTTTGAGCCCCGGTCCAGGAAGATCCCACATGCTGTGGAGCAACTAAGCCCGTGCGCCACAACTACTGAGCCTGCACTCTAGAGCCCCCGAGCCACAACTACTGAGCCTGCATGCCACAACTACTGAAGCCCGCGCGCCTAGAGCCCGTGCTCCGCAACAAGAGAAGCCACCGCAATGAGAAGCCCGTGCACCGCAACGAAGAGTAGCCCCCGCTCGCTGCAACTAGAGAAAGCCTGCATGCAGCAACAAAGACCCAACGCAGCCAAAAATTAAAAAAAAAAAAAAATTCTAGCCAAAATAACTTAAAAGTCAGGAAGACTATTTTTCTAAGAAAGCTGGATGCAGCCAGCAATTGAAATAACAGAGAAAAATAATAACACTAGTATTTTTTTCATATAACATCTAAATAAAACATTCACTAAATCCATCTTTCAGCAGTTACCATAGTTCATTCTAACACTCATCTGACCATGTCCTTGACTCAACAGTTTCCCAAGAATCCCACGGTCTAAGCAAGGCTAAGCAAACTCTGGCTCTTGGACCAAATCCCCCTCGCTGCCTGTTTTCCTATGTAAAGTTTTAACAGAACACAGTCACGTCCACTCATTTACACATTGCCTAGGGCTGCCCTGTGCCACAGGTCAGAAAGATGAAAATATTTACTACCTGGCCTGTCACAGAAAAAAATTAGCTGATCCCTGGGGTGAAGAATAAAGACTTGAGCTTTTAATACAAAGCTTTTCACAGGCCCTACCTACCTTTCCCATTTCGTCTTCATTCCAGCTCATCCAAACCCCTATGGCCTTGTCCCACTGAAGCAGACTCTACTCCCTGAAAATGCCGGGCTCTTGTACAGGCACCTTTCCCCCTGCCATCAGAGACATCTTTCTCTCCTTGACCTGGTATAACCTCATTCATCGCTTTAAATCCAACTCCAAGGTCGTCATCTCTTTCCACGCTCTCCTGACCCACGCAGGCTGAGATCGCCACTTCTTTATTAATTTCCATGGGCCTGTGTTTCAGTGTTGACACAGCCATTATTTACAACCATCTCCCTCGTTATTAAATCACTGGGCGCCTCCACGTCTGGTACCAGGTCTTATTCGTATCAGTAGCCTATCACGTAGGAACCCTCAGAGAACTGCTCAATAAATAAGCATATGCTAACTGGCTGACTGACTTGGTCACTCAGACTTCCACAGGGCTGGGGACAGAAGTTCTTCGGTTTACCGTTATTTCAGATTACAGCTGGCAGAAGACTCCGCATGTATCACCTGGCATCATACTCAAATCACAAGCCTAGGGAGAGGTTTCCAAAATCACTTACCAATGAATTACGATCAGCTTCTTCGTAGGGATTTTTTGCTCTCCAAGGTAAATGAGGACACCAATTTTCAACCTGAAGAACAGAAATCGGAGACACTAAGTATGCTGGTGCATCTGTAAATGAATTAATGTCTGTGCAAAGCTCCAAGCACAGTTCCTGGTACACAGGAAGTGGGTTAAGTGGGTTATTACTATTATCGGTCAGATTCCCACACTTCTAGCTAGCAATCCAGAGGCAGGGCCCCTCTCAGATGAAACAGTAATCAGCCAAGGTCCCAAGGAGCGTATCATGACACTTCACATCTGTCCTTCAAAGACTTCACAGTGACTGATTCCTTAATCATTTAGTCCTTGAACTTCTACACAGAAGGAGAGGAGGGTCTTACAGCAGAAAGTTAAAAGACTTGAACACTGCTGCCAGGGAATGGGAATGCAAAGGTGCCTCTGTACTATTTAGCAAGAGGACGGGAATGACTTGTTATCTGCTATGGTGTGGCGGGCAAGGAAACGTCAAGGCATCTGAGCCACAGAACTCCATCACGTATCTCCAAATTAGGAATGCAACTGAGAGTTTAAGGCTAACTGATCAATGCTTCCCCTCATTTTCTGGCTGTTCACTTCACACTAACTCAAGGAACAGTGTGATAAAACCTATTGGAAAGAGAGATGAAAGAAAAAAACAAAACCCCTCAGCAATCTTGTGAGAGCCATTCTGGAAGATGGACTCTTCTGTCAATGCACTGGAGTTTAGAGAGCTGGGGGAGGAGGAAAAAGAAAGGGGAAGTGCCAGATTTTACAGGAATGACTTCGACAAAGGTTACCAAAGAAAATTAGGCAAATTCACACTTTCTAGTAAATGAAAAATGCACTGAGCGATACTGATGTCTGACCTCTTTGTCAAAACTGGCCATAGAATTCCAAGATAGCACGTCACCCATTTATTAATATATGAGGTTATTAAAGATGGCTAATAAACAGGTGCTGAAAATAATGTTTCTGTGGCCAGGTGGACCTATAAAAATGAAGAGTGCAAGAGGGCGGGGGGCATCCTTGGAGGGTCACGGGGGAGGCAGGGATGTGTGTGAGGTCAGAGCTCCTGGGTCAGCAATGCACAGTCACACAAGCTGGTTGGGTCTCCAGCTCCAGGTGAGTTTTCAAAGAAACAAAGCAGTTTCACTACTCTAGAAATGTCTCTTAAAGCAAGGTGATTTTGACTAGGACCCGAAATAATTGGGCAATCTGCATAAAGCCCTCTGCCACTGCAAATGATGTGAAAGTAACAAGCAGAGGGCAAAAGCTTGGGGGAGGGTGGAATTCCTGGATAGGAAAAGTACACGATATTCTCTTTTCTTTTTGTGGAGTGAAATCAGACTTGACCATATTTGTGAATGACTTCAGAGACTCAAAAGGACTCCTCATAAGAAAAGTTGCAGTGGTTTTTAACTCATAAAAAAAAAGAAAATACTAACTTGCCTGGAATGCCTATGTCTTAATACTGAGCCCTTATACAGCAATATCACCATGAAAGGCAAAATCACCAAGGAAAAGCACTCTATTAATACAAATGAGAAAAGTGAGGGAGAACCAGCAGAAAAGAAGCCTCAAAGGGGATGAAGCCTCGGCTGGTCCCAGCAGCACTGCACACATGTGTGCCTTGTGTTCTCAGGCCGGACTGAGTGATTTAATTCAAATTAAATTTTTGTAAATGGACTCAGTAAGACAGTGCTTTAAAGCATATTTGTAACATGAAGGCTTCAAATGGATTGTAGACTTGACTGTGAGACCTTCCACTGCACAGAAAAATGCATGAGGATGAGAAAGCAGGGTATAGATCTGTAGTCAACCCCACACTAAATAAATAACAAAATGTACAGAGCAGCATGTCAGGATAAAACATGTCCTCATGAAGAGCATGATAGGGAAAGATGCAACACGACTATGAATAAAGAAAATCAACCAAAAGGAGAGACATTAGTGAGGTCAAATAAAGGAGAGTACATTCACTCCTCTGCCCTTAGAAGAATCTTCTGAAATGTACTCTCATGAAAATACAGTCCAAGGTGATCTTCTAAAATATGACTTCCCGACAGAATACTCAAGACTTTATTTTTAATTCCTCTTTGAAACTGATCTTTATCTCAGTTCTCCTTACGTTAAGTCACTGGATAATACTGGGCAAGATTTCAAGGGCATCCCTGAAAGAATGGGAAATGGAGTCTGCCTATTTTAGCTTTTAGCAAGAAATCTTACCGTTACATATTCACTCATAATGGAGGAAAAACCAATTCTGAACATCTTGACACAGGAGTACAGTGGGTTCTTAGGGTGGCTGTTTTTGTACACAGTGATAGGATAACTGGTTAACAAAATTCAATTATACATAAACCAATTACTCCACAGGGAGAGGGGGGAAAAACAAAAAA
Source organism: Balaenoptera acutorostrata (assembly GCF_949987535.1). Classification (NCBI taxonomy): domain Eukaryota; kingdom Metazoa; phylum Chordata; class Mammalia; order Artiodactyla; family Balaenopteridae; genus Balaenoptera; species Balaenoptera acutorostrata. The sequence continues at coordinate 115,209,998 of NC_080071.1, read as the reverse complement.
CAAACACATTTCTTTCTGAAACCTCGGAGGATTACCAGGATTGGAAGAAAGCCAGCACCGGCAATACTTCCACGTACTGAAACAAACAGCCCTCAGATGAGCAACATTTTCCTAAATAAGGACATCATTAATAACACTCAGGGAAAATCTTGCTCAGGGCCAATAATTCAACCTCCTCGTCCCTAACTGTTTTGTCTGATCTACCTTGGCTCCTTCAGTGAGTATAACCACCCAGCACAGCATCCTACCAAGAAAGCTGGACCCCAAAATGAGCCCACTGTCTTCCTGATCTGGAAGCTCTTCTATTTCAACTCATTCTTACCATCTCTTTTCCTGGCTCTCAGAACCCTAGTGTCCTATGTCTGCCTGTGGTCATCTCCCTTCATCTACTGCCTTGGCTATGCTTTTTTCCAGCTGTGACCTTGGTGCTCTCCTTGGGACAGGATCTGTGGCACTGGACCCTCCCACTGTCTACCCTGACCTCTACCCGACTCCTGCAAGCTGGCAAGTCCTCCATCAAGCCCTCTGCCAGGGAAGGGACTGGACAGCCTTAAAAGAGTCCACAAATCACCACAGTAAGTCTAAAAATTGAAAACCGTCTGAGTTCACGGCAACACACACACAACAATCGATAGAGGAACAGAACCATGACTCTATTAACCTTCGATTTGAAGGCAAAACTTCTACAGGAACTAATCTTTTTAGTGCACTAGACTCAGGCTACAAAATGAAGAGGCAGCAGAAACAGAAAAGACCAGCCAGGCTAGACCTTTGGAACATTAAGGCATCTTCCACAGAGAGGGCACAATGAATCACTTTTCTTGAGCAAGGAGATCTAAAATTAACCAATTTTATTTTTGACATTCCTCCTCCCAATGATTTAAACTTCTTTGACCTGAGAAGGTTTTGCAGCTTCATCACATACAGTGTGAATCAAAGCAAAGTTCCTAAACAGACCTCAGGTAGGTCATACTTACTTTCAAGTTCCGTAGGATGGACAATTCATTACATTTAAGAAAAAAGAAACTGCTTATAGAGATTCCTACAGCTCGAGTTGGAATTTAAAGGGGGAAAAGAAGTAATAAAATTATAGCAAAAATGAGTAGGAGATTTAACGTATATATGTGTGTACTTTGGCGTAAGTGGCCTAACTCTCTGTAGTAACGTTCTGTGTTTTTGAAAGAATAATAATCAGACTCCGTTATGGCCTCTTCTCTCATGCTTAATGTGAAAGGTTTTGCTTTAATGGATCACTGACATATAGAATTTCATGCTGTTTTTTTCCTAGAGTAAGTGCAATCAAAACTAAATGAGCAAAATGCATAAGAAAAGTCTGAGGTTATCTCTGGATACTGGTGTCATGGGTGCTTTGCATTTTCTTCTTTATGTGAATCTTCATATTATGACTTTTTTTTTTTAAATGAACATTTCTTAATCAAATAAGTTTTAAAGGCATTACATTATATAAGCATACAGTCATTTATTGAAGGTTTACAGTTCAGGGAAAAAAACAAATGAACTTGACTGCATCCCATCATTTAATCCCCTGAAGTGCCCTATGACGTGGGTTCCATTGCCAGGTTACAAGTGAGGAAAGCAAGGCTTAAAGGGGCTGAGATCTTGCCGAGGTCCACTCACTAGTGAGCAGCAGGGCTGTGTGATGACTGAGATCTGTAGGCTCCTGGACCAGGACACGTCAGAACCACCTTAAGGGCCAAGCTCAGTGAAGGGCAAGGATACGAGAGTTGCTGAATGTGGAATCCACCAAAATGAATTCTATGCCTAACTCCACAAACAACTAGGGGGATAGCCTTAAACTATTTGACTTTCAAGTTTTCTCATCTACAAAATGAAGGTGCTGGCTTGGGTGACCTCTTAATAATTCTATTAGCTATAAGATCTGAAAAAGATGATTGGACATCCTCCTGTCAGGCTAGTTGGTTACATACCAAAAGGATACCACTGACTATATCTATTCATTTGATCCACTGATGATACACACATATATACATCCACACATATTTGTTGAACTGATGACATATCAAATGTAGTTACTCATTAAGGGGTATGCTTTTAAAAAAGACTTCTTTACCCCACTCCCCTCCCCTCCCTGGCCTACTCCCCTGTCTTAAGTTTTGAACAGGAAATGCACATGGTAAAGGATGCCACACATGTGAGTGGTTCTGCTATCTGGGCTCATCCTCTCCATCAAACACCTGAGATGATGAGTATTTGGGCCAAATTGCTTGTTAGGAAAGGTTGGGCCTGTGGGGTGGGTAGGAGACGAAGAAGAAAGGCGACAATATGCCAGGAGCCAAGCGCTAGGAAAAGCGCTTCACACACGTCATGTCCTTCGGTCTCCACCTAATCCTTTGGGCAAGGCTCATCGTGACACATGAAGACAGAGGTGTAGGGCAGCCCCACAGCTGGGGACGGAAGTGCTGTCTGTTCTGCCCAGGGCCGTACACCTGGCAGAGAAGCCAGACGTGCGGTTCCTGCAGTCCCACGAGCACAGTCAGCCTTTGATATGAGAGTGTGATTGCCTAGATCTTCTCTACAAAATCCTTCCGAAAGGGTTTGCTCTGCTCCTACTGCAGGGCCGTGCTGGAAGGGCCATGAAAGTGACGGTAACTCCCTGCCTGCAGCCCTCGCCCCTGATGTCTCTTCCGCGCACAGCAGGGGTGATTGTTTCAAAGCCTAAAGTGGATTACATCCTACACTAACTCAGACCCTTCAGTGGCTTCTCCTCGCTCTCAGAATAAAACCCAGAATTTATCCTCAACCTTACGCTGCCTGCCTCACTACCCCCGTCCCCCAAAGAACTCCCTTCCAAGTCCAAACACACGCCAGGCTCATTCTTACCTCGGGAGGGTTGCCAGGTTTGTGAGGGGAGGGGAAAAGATGCTCAGTTAAACTCGAATTTCAGACAAAGGATGATCTTTCTTTTTGGTATGTTGCACGCAGTATTTGTCATATAGTCGCAGTTAAAAATTAAATAAAACACTCTTTTGCTGAAATTCATTATCATTGGGCATCTTGTAGTTTACCTGGTAACCCCATACCTCGGCGCTTCTGTATCTGCTCTCTCTCTACGTGAAGCACTCTTCCTTCCAGAGTTCCCATGCCTGCCTGCCTGCCTCCCTCCCTCCCTCCCTGCCGCACTACGCTCCAACTTTTCCTCTGAGAAGCCTTCCCTGGCCTGCTTCCCTGGCCACTCTACCTCCTTACTCTGCTTTTCCTCGGCACACCTACCACATGTGGAAATTATCTGACCCGTGGGTTGACTACTATTTGCTGCCCCATCCGAATGTAAGCTCCTTGAGGACAGGAACTTCAGCTGGCCTGTTTCCTCAGCCCCAGTGGAGGCCCTGGCACACAGCAGGTCCTCAATCGTTCCTTGTTACACAGTAAACAAAAAAAATCAAAGACATGGCTTGAGTACTTAAGATATTCATGATAAGGATACTCTTTTCCATTTAAGTGACACTTATCTATTTTCATCGTTTCATTAGGACCTTTCAAAATACCCTGAGGGAAGCAGGGCAGGCTTTACCTTGACTTCAGTGGGGAGAAACCAGTCTGAAAACTCAAGGGAATGTCCTAGGCCACACAGGTAGGAGTTGGATCCAGATAGGCAATCAGGCCCATGTATTTTCTTTTCTTTTTTCCATGTAAGGCATTTTATTTTAAATATAGCAGTTTGTACATGTCAACCCCAAATTCCCAATCTATCCATGTATTTCCCATAATATGTAATGCTGCCCCCTACCACGGGAGGGGTGGCAGGAATAGCACAGACAGTATGGGAGTGATCGTGTGCAAGAGAGACGCGAGGGCTGGGGAGATCGGAGACAGGGCTACTCAGGATGTTAGGGAAGGGGCAGGATTTCAAGAGAAATTGCTGTAAGTTTTCAACATACCACAAACCAGTGGGGTTCTAATGACAGGATGTCAGAGTTTCAAAAATCCATCCCAAATCTCTATGGGACGAGACCTGTCAATTTCCTTTACACAGGAGAGGCAGCAAACGAATTCCTCCGTCGTGAATCACATATATAATACAGAGAGATGCTTCTTACGTTGCACAGTGGAAGAACCGGCCTCACTGGGCCTGCATCCACACTGAGGACACAAGAGCCACAGTCACCCCATTTATAAAGGTAGTCACATTCCAGTGACCAAGGACAGAGTTCCTCTTTTGTGGTAATGTGCAATTTTGCCAGAAGCGTAGATCCAGGCAAATAATGCAGAGTGACAATAAGAATAAAAGCTGGGCGAGAAAACTGTGCCTTCCAATATAATTGACTCATTCCATTCTAATAGTCTAACCTGATCCCTTGCATTCCCTTATAGATAAAATATTAGAGAGCATTATATTAAAATTGTTAATAAGTGCTCAAAATGCCCTTGCTTCATGTCTCAAACTTAATGTTCTTAGCAGATTTTAATGTTACAAATTTTACAATAACGTTTCTTCAAGATTAGAAAGATGATAGCTGGGGAAGTCACCCACTTAGAACAAAGAGACAAAAAAGCTATTGACTATTTTAAAAAATGCTTTAAATAGAGTTATTCATTCAATAAATATGTGTGCCAGGCACTATTATTCCTGTGAACAAAACAGACAAAAAGTCTCTCTGGAGATGACTTTCCACGTACTTGCTCTTAACGTTGGATATTGATGGTCACCCCAGGACCTTTGCACTGAATTGTTCCCCCTGCCTGTTAAATACTTGTGCCAGACATCTGCATCTCTTACTCTCTCACCTCTAATTTGGTGCTCACATGTCCTCCTCTCATCTGCTCAGTAGGGCATATTCTGAACACGCTGTCTAAAGCTGACACCATCACTTCTCATGAGCATTCATGAGCCCCCTCTCAGTTTCATTTTTCTCCATAGCTCTATTGTAATCTAAAAGATATGTATTTTACTTTTTGTTGCCTGTCTCCTCCTACAAAACATAACTTTAAGAAATGTTTGTCTTTTTGTGCACTGTCATATATCCCCAGCACCCAGAAAAAACCAATAGCAATGAAATCCCCTGGTACCCAGATGATGGTCTCTGAGTGTCATTTCCCACTAAGAGGAACCAAGGGTACTTAGAGAAAAGGCTGATTCTAGGTCTAGGGCAGAAATTATATAAGATGAACCTGGAAGCTCTTGTCATACCAGACGAGATCAAAACTATTAAAAACTCCTAGGTTATGTCAAAAAGACTCAGAAGACAATGTGAATTGGCCCCCACTGGTCAAAGAAGGTATAATATGAGAACTAGTAAGAAAATAATTGGAATGGATCAAACATATCAAATATGTTTCAATCAATGAGTTCATAATGATGGTAAAAACCAACAAGCATACAAACAAGCAAGCAAACAAACTACTAGTCACCAATGGAAGATGCTAGGAAATCAACAGAGAACTCAAGACTTCTCTTATGAACTGTTCCGCAGGGTAACCAAATATCAGATGAGGACTCATTTCTCTACACAGAGTATTCCTGATATATTAAAAAGGAATCCCTGATGAACCCAGGCAGTGATAATCAATGGCTGCTAACATCCCAAAAACAGAGAGAACCAGGCATTTATGTGCCTCTTAATAGACGTATTTAATACCACCCATGAAACAGTTTTGAAAAAAATATTAAGCCTGACTCTGATCAAGCCTCAGCTCTACTATCAATTTACAGGAAGTACAAGGGGCAGGGAACCAGGTTATACAACAACACGGGGATATAATCGTCAAAATTCAGAGGACAACAAACTCTTCTAAGGCAAATAAAGTTTCTTCAGTGAAAAATCACAAGAGGAAAAAAATAAGAGGTGAAAGGAAACCTAAATTAAAGGGACTTAAGAGACACCAACAATGGTAATTTATGGTCCTTGCTTGAAACTCTGTTCAAATAAATAAACTTTAATTTACAAGAAATGTGAATACTAACCTGATATTTGATGATATTAAGTAATTCCATAATTTTTAAAATATGGAATGGTATTAGGAGTTATATGTTTTAAAAGAGCCTCTTTTAAAGGTACATAGTGAAACATTCACAGATGATGAGATCTTTGGGATTTGCTTCAAAATAATGAACCAGGAGAGGTGTCAATGAATGAGATTGGCCACGAATTGACAATTATTGAATGTGAGGCATGGGCACATGGGGGTCCCTTACACCCATCTCTTTTACATATGCTTGAAATTTTCCAAATTAAAAACAGTTTAAAACATAAAACTTTACAAATATTTTATTGGTATATAACAGAAGTAAATGATCAGAGACAATATTTAAAAGTTTGTAAAAAAACAAATTGGAGATGACGGCATCAAAGCCCCAGTCTGCCACATGTATTCCAAGCAGCAAAGAGGTGTTGGTTTGGGGTTTGGCAAATCCTGCCATTTACCCTTAAATTTTTGTTTAAGGTAGAGGTCAGAGTAAGAAATCTCAATCTAAATGTTGTAGTATGTGAAAAAAAAAAGAAATAAAAAGACATAAAACTAAATGTTGTAGTATATGAAACTATGGACAAAGAGGGTGTCACTAAGAGGATGAACTTGGGAGAAGGAAGAGGTTGGGGGAAATTGAGAGATCAATCAGGCTGATGACAAATGCTGTTCTGTAAACTTGGGATTGTTTAAAAAAAATCCTTTTTCTAAATATGTCTTAGAATTTAGGTAATAAGAGCCACGAAAACACATAGATGAAAAAGATAAAAGTAAAGGCTGAATTCAAGAAGTACAAAGAACACGATCATAAATCTGTCACCTCCTGTACCGCCAAAAAAATATTATCTCACAGAAAGAGAATTTCCTACGTCAAGGGCTAGACATTTGAAAGGTGTGTGTGGGTATTCTCAGGCAACAGTCTAGTGGCATTTTTAAAGTACTCCCTGACTTGTCCCAAATGTTAGTTATATTTTCTCATTTGGATTTCTTCCTGCAACCTAAACAGTCAATTCTTTACTGCTGCCCACTTTGACAAATTAGTTTGTGCAACACCATTTCCAAGATATCTTTAGCAGCCAACACAGCCCATAAATCCAAATCATTGTACTGGTTATTAGGATTTCATTTCATGCTCACATTCACAAACATTTAAGCTTTCAACCTTTGCTGCTGGACATTAATCTTGGCATTAATCAAGGGATTAAGTACGCTGAATTTAAACTCAAGGTTAATAGCACGCTCAGCCAATATTAGTTTTACATATTGCCAAGGGCGAACAGAAAGAGGAAGAGACCTTTATGCCTGTTGTTTCTGAAATATAAGAAACAGATTCATGAGTAAGGCATGAAATTGCTCCTTTTGTTCCTTTATGAGGGAGTCACACACACAGACAGGCACGCCCACACACACACACACACACACACTCACTCAACCAGTCCAAATTGGCATTAGAAGCAACAGCTTGTACACAGCCTAAGATCTAGCAATCAATCACTGAGCAATTGGATTATTTCAGAGCAACTATACTTCCAATGGCAACACAAGTGCTTAAAAAAAACAGTACAAACAAATTAAGAAGTCTGGCAGGGTATGATGGTTGCTAGTTGCTAGAATAATTGTGTAAATAGCAAAAATGTGTGGGAGTCAAATATATCAGCACCATCTATCAACGTAATATCAATAGGGGTAAAGAAATTTATTCTCAATTTTGTAAAAGCTGAGAGCAGTAAAAGGCTCTGCAGAGGGCTAAGTTAATAATACCTGAAACAATGACATTTAGAGTAATTACTTTATAGGGTCTTGTGTCTATAACGGGAGTAGTTAGTTACATGGCTCACAAAAACAGACACAGAAAATGAACTGCTCGATGATCTGGAAATGCAAGGCTGCTTAACGCATCATTCTTTCAACCCTCACCACTTGCAATGGCTAAGTACCTGGTCTCCATGAGTTGCATGTTCAGGAGGATTGGCACTGTTTCTTTTTTTGGGGGGGGGGGGGATAAAGGATCAAAATGATGAGTATTCAAAACTAGCAATGAAGACTGATTAATGGAAACCAGCTAACTTAGAGCCATATTTCAAACACAGGTGGATTTGAGCATAGAACTGAATGCAAAGGCAATGGCGACAAACGACTTCACTTGAGTTCAGCTTTTGTTTGACGTGAAAGGGTAACAGGAATGGTCGATGCAGAAGCACTAAGCAACTTAATCTCTCAGAGCCTCTAGGATGCGGCTCTCTATTACTCAGAGCTGGGGAGAGGTTGAAATGACGCTGTGTATTTGAGGTGTCAGGCACACAGTGCAGCTCAGTCATGTTTCATTCTTATTGTCTGCCACTCAACAAGGGCAATGACGAGACTTTTAGCATCACACCCAGTCCCTAATACAGCATCAGACATATGACAAACATCCGTGGGGATAATGGAAGGGGAAACACTGATGGCTTTACCTCCTGGGATTTCCCATAAAAGGCTGGTAGACAAGTTGGTGAAGGTAAAAGCAGAAGTTTATACTCCCATAATTCAGCAGAGTTGGCACACTGAGACAACTGGGGGAAAGAAAAATGCAGGAAGAGCGCTATCTCCTAAGATAGGTCCGAATCTAAATGCCTCAGTTCAACCGGTGACTGACTATACAGGAGACATCTTACTTCATGTCCTCTTTTATATCTGTCAAAGCTCTGCACTTAAACGTAGATGGAAACAAGAATTGGCTCTTCGGTCAGGATTAAGAAAAGGAAGTCACCAGTACATCCACTGATCAAGTAAACAAATCAAATGAAGATGTCTCTCTCAATCATTTTACCAACTGCAAGAGTAACCTGGCATACGATACAGGTTAAATGAAGTAACAAAAGACAGAAAGTTTCAAGAAAGCAGGACGAAAAAAAAAAACTAGACAAAATACATCACCACAAAGCCACAGATGTTGTCCAGGATTTACAGACTACTAGAACACAATTCACTGGCTTTAGGAAACATCTCTAATAATTTCACGTTAGCAACGGCAGAGGGGCCCTGCTGTTCCATGCATCCGGTTCACGATTTAACTGTGAACAAGTTGCACATCCTGAGAAAGGAAGTCAAGGGGAACAGCTGAATTTCGATGTTACCAGAGGCCTAGGGATCTAAAATTAAATGAGACTGGTGAATGAGAACCAGAAATTGATTCCCATTCTAAGACAGAATCAAGGTCCCACATAAAATGTCACAGGCTAAGTGACACCCCACAACTGTACTCAAATAATGGCAATATCAAAAACCTATCATGAATAGACACAGAAAACAAACTTATGGTTACCAAAGGGGAAAGGTGAGGGGGAGGAATAAATAAGGAATTTGGGATTAACATATTCATACTACTATATATAAAATAGATAATCAACAAGGACCTACTGTATAGCACAGGGAACTATACTTAATATTTTGTAATAACCTACATGGGAAAAGAAATCTGGAAAAGAATATATAACTATATACAATTGAATCATTTCGCTGTACACCTGAAACTAACACAACATTGTAAATCAACTTTACTTCAATAAAAATAAATAAATAAATAACCACTCCCCCCAAAGAAGTAAAAAAAACCCCACAAACCTATCATAAAAGTGTCAGTTCTACAAATTGAGTATCATTTATTTGCCAGGTTCTACTCTAAGCATGCTCCCATATAGGCTCAGGAATTCTCATGGTCGGATCCTTTAAAAACAAAATTAAAACATGATAAAGGAAGAAACTGAGGCACAAAGAGGGCAACTTTTCCAAGAGCACAGCGTTTAGAAAGCATTAGAAACAGAAGCTGAAGTCAGCTATGAGGCTCTAAGGCAGTACTGCCTATTAAAGTGGCCATGTTGGTTAAATTTTCCTCTATCACAGGGTCCCTATTAAGACGCTTTGATAAAATGGGAAATTTTTTTTTAAAGGCCAGAGTTTCAAGGTAGTTTTCAGATTAAAACTTTGCAAAAGAAGTTCCTAGTTCTTTCCCAGGACCCCTTCCTGGCTTAATTACCTGTATCCATGCTTCCTCTTCCATTAGACTTGAAAGATAATGAATGCATGGCATGGTGACAAGCAAATGAGTCCTCAGTAATTGTTGACAATCAATGAATACAATCGATGTTCAGTAAGTGCTCGCTGAACTGAGTTCAGTGGCGCAAAAAGAAAAGTCTGATCATTTGCATAAGAAGAGAGTAGAACAGGCAAATGAAGCACCCTTCCACATCCCGAAAGGAGAAAAAATAGTTAAAGGTTCTGCAATGAAACACCCAGGCTCCGATATAAAGTCTACATGATCCATCACATCTTCATGCAGCCCCCATCTATCCCACATTCCTCTCAGTTTACCTCCACCAGAAGAATCTCCCTTTCCTCTCATCTTAACTAGGTCCTTCCTTCCCCTGTCGGTAGGGGTAGGGCGGCGGTTGCAAAGGAAGCGAACCAGGTCATATATAATTACAGCCCCTCTCCACCTGGACCATTCTCCCACACCTCCCCAGCTCTGGCTTGGGAGATGAAGACCCAGGCTGGAGTGAGCACGTCAAATCCTCTTCCTCTCCCTTCACCTCCGCAGTCCTCCCCGAGATGCTGGAAGGCGTGAAATTAGCTCAGCTTGTCAATCAGGGAGCCCGGTTAGACTCTGGCTAAATTCTATCGAATGGAAATGGGAAGAAAACTTTTGAAAATTGAACTAAATGAGGAACTTTTTCCTCAGGGCAGGAAAGGTGCCTCTAATTGACTTCTCACTGGAGTGAAGGTTCACCCCTAGCCCCAGGCCCTACTCCTCTGGAGAAGAAAATGAGGAGGCCGGCCCCAGGCCACCCAAGCTCCAAACACACTCAAATACATGCTACAAAGTCAATTTGCCAGCAGCCTCCTAATGAGGAACACCACACACCCAACTCTCAGTGCTTTTCATTTCCAAGAGGCATTTTAACTGTCATTAACTCTGACGGTTCCCATGATGGCCCTGGGGTGGCCATGGAGCAAGCTTGGCAAAAAAAAGTCTGACTGGATCTTACAGAAGAAAGAGAAGTAAGGGTGCAGAAGAGGGACAAACCCCGCAGATTCCAGGGCCACATGCCCTATAGCAATACTGGCTTGGCCTTCATCCCCAAAACTGTCCCTGTCACCTTATACCAGAGAGAAGAGGTACCTGAATCCCATGAGGGAAACTATGGCAAAAACATTTCATTTAGCTTCAAAATGGAGGAATTCTCCTTTCTGCATGGCATCACCAGGGAGCTGTTATTCAACTACTGGTTAAACAGCAAGAGTACCCAAACCAGGGGGCATGAACTTAAAAAAAAAAAAAAAAAAAAAAAAAGGCAGTCAAGAGCCTGCCAAGTGCACATTCTCAGAAATCAGCCAGCGTCCGTTTCACAAGCCCCTAGGGCTGCTGCCCCTGTCCATAAGGGGGCTGGGGAGGTGAAGAGCCAGTGAGTTTTCATTTCCCTACTCAGTTCTCTCCCAGTAACTGGCGCTGGATAAAGTCTTAACCCCACCCTATCCCCACAACCTTTCTAAAGGTGAAATGGAGATCGCTAAAGCACGTAATAAATTCCATGTGGTCTGTAAAATGCCCTGTAGCCCTTAAAAAAAAAAAAAGAAAAAAAAGCTGCTATTTCAATTCAAGGGTACAAATGAAAATGAAGTTCAAATAAAAAGGGAAAAAAAGGTAAAAGTAAATAATTCAGCCTGTAAGTAAATAGCTAACTCAGCCAATAAGCATATGAAAATATGCTCAACATCACTAATCATTAAGGAAATGCAAACCACAACCGGAGTGAGATACTCCCTCAAACCCATTCAGATGGCCACTAAAAAAAAAAAAAAAAACCCAGAAAATAACAAGTGCTGGCGAGGATGTGGAGAGGTTAGAACGCTTGTGCACTGTTGGTGGGAATGTAAAATGGTGCAGCCGCTGTGGAAAACAGTTTGGTGGTTCCTCAAAAAATTAAAAATATAATTACCATATAATCCAGCAACTCTGCTTCTGGATCTATACCCAAAAGAATTGAAAGCAGAGTCTCAAAAAGTTATGTGTGCACCTACGTTCATAACAGCATTATTCACAATAGCTGAAAGGTGGAAGCAATCCAAGGGTCCATTTGACAGATGAATGGGTAACAAAATGTGGTCTATACACACAACGGAACATATTATTAAGCCTTACAAAGGAAGGACCTACTGACACACGTACAACATGGATGAACCTTGAGCACACTATGCGAAGTGAAATCAGTCCATCACAAAAAGACAAATACTGTACATTTCACTTAAAGGAGTGCTTGGAGTAGTCAGAGGCAGAGGCAGAAAGCAGAAGGGTGTTTGCCGGGGCCGGGAGAAGGGAGGGAACGTGGAGTTACTGTTTAACGGGAACAGAGTCTCAGGTTGGCAAGATGAAGCATTCTGGAGATGATGGATGGATGGTGGTGATGGTCGCAGTGTGAATGGACTTAATGCCACTGAACTTTACACTTTTATGGTTAAGAAGTTTTACTACGTTTTTTTGTTAGGTGTATTTTACTACCTTTTTTTTTTTAATTGGGAAAAAAATTAAATAGTGAACTCAGACTATTTTTCCCTCAAGGGAAAAAAAAAAACAAAAAGTCACGCTACCTGGGGACAGAGGAGAGTAATGCAGAAGGAAATCATAGGCCCTTCGCGTGAAAACGATACACGTTTTTCAGCCTTTCAGATTCCAGGCTCAGCTACAGAACAGACCACCCACCCCCACCCCGCAAAGCCAGGAGAAGCTCCTCACCTCACTGAGGTAAATAAAAAAAGAGCAGGCGGACCCATCCACTCCGTATTCTGCGTAGCAGGGGTCCGAGCGCCACATATCTCTCATCCACTGCAACAACCAGAGAAGGGGAGAGCACTGATCAACACCTGATCTCTGCGGCCGGGCACACCTGCCCCCAGAGAAGCCGAGGGCACGGAGCGGGAGGGGCGTGGCTCAAGCCTGAAGCTCAGGGTCCCTGAGCTCAGGTCAGGACACAGACGCTCAGCTCTTGGACGATCGTGGCTCGAGCTGGGCCTTAGCAGAGGCCTTTGGAGTGGACAGAGGCCACGAGACACACCCTGCAGTGCAGCCCGGGAGAAGCAACGGCAAAAGGGGCGTTTTATCAAGAGCAAGTGCCTAATGAACCCCGGCATCAGGGTCCCCTGCCCGGAGAACCACAGTTTCACAGGCCTCAGCACGGTGTCTGGAAGAGAGCGCACGGACGGGGGCAGGAGCTGGGCGTGTGGTGGGTCCCAAACGGAGGCCAGGTAAGTGCTCTGTGGTTTGGTCTCCCCATCCTGCGTGACACTTGAACAGTAACTTTTCTCTGCAAACTACTGAGAAGGGGAGCGGTCTCCCCAAGGGCTGGCCGTATAAATGGGATGGGAAAAAAAATGTTAAGAGACAAAGAGTGGCCAAGAGTGTCTGGGTACTGGACTGCACATGCAAATGTGACATTTGAATCTCAGTCTGGAGACCTCACAGCAGAGGCCTGGGGGAGAGGGAAGGTGGGTACTCAATAATGGCAGCCCCTTGTCTTGGGCCCTTGAAGGATCACCTGCCGGAGGATGGGAAGGGGGCGGTAGTGGCAGCTTCAAAGCCACCGCAGGTGCCTGCAATGGCCCAGCCCTTTCAGTGTGACCACTTAGTCGCTGTTGACTAACCCCACAGAGCTGGCATAAGCAGGGAAAGGTTGTCATGGCCACAGCCCCAAACTGGCAGGACTGAGGCACCCCTTAAACGACTCCCTTAAAGGGCTCGCTTGCCCATCTGTATCGCTGGGGAGAAGAAGGGAGGGGAGGGGAAGCAAGGGGCTGTTGGTGCAGACTGAGGAGGATGGGGAAGAACGGACATCCCTTCCGCCTTACCTTGATTTTCCCCTCGCAGTGGGGGTAGCCATCCATAGGAGGCAATACGCATTTTTCTTGAGCTCCATTAATGATATCTGAAAAGGAGGAAAAAGAACAAAGGATACTATCAAGTTTACGGCAAGGGAGGGTCAGAGAGAGAAAAGGAAAAGAGAAGTCCATCCTGGGAGCCCCTCCAGCGGACGACAGTTCTGACTGCTCTGCAGGGAGGACCTGACTCAACCACAGCCCGACTCCAGGACGGCCAGAGACCTGTGACATGCATGGCCCAGCCGCAAAGGGTGAGCCGGGCCAACCAGAGTGCTTGCCTGAAAATCTGCAACTGGGAAACTGAGAAACCATATGAGTGGAGGGCAGGAAATGAAGCCATGAGAATTAGGAGGGTCACCGGGCCAGCGAGGCCAGGCTAGGCCATGAGGACACACTGAGGCCATGAGCAGCTTCATGAACACGTGTTCTTATCACTTATGCAATCTAAAAAAGTGGTACAAATGAACTTATTTCCAAAACAGAAACAGACTCACAGACATAGAAAACAAACCTATGGCTACCAAAGGGGAAGGGGGGGGGGGATCAACTAGGAGTCTGGGATTAACAGATACACACTACTATACATATAAGAGATAAACGATAAGGACCTGCTGAATAGCACAGGGAACTATACTCAATATTTTGTAATAACCTATAAGGGAAAAGAATCTGAAGAAAATAGATATGTATGTGTGTGTGTGTGTGTGTGTGTGTGTGTGTGTATATATATATATACAAATAACCGAAACTACTTTGCTGTACACCTGAAACTAACACAACACTGTAAATCAACTATACTTCAATAAAACAAAACAGACATGCGCTTGAGCTGAGGCAGCCCACAGGAGAGAGAAAGGCGAGGAGAACCATGTACAGAGGAGCATAAAGCCACAAGATGCATCTGCAAGGTGCAGCTTCTTACAGAGCCGGTTCTTAAATTTCCACCAAGATCTCCTTATTCTTCCAATATTTCCTCCCAACAAACTCCCTTTGTATTAGCAAGCTTGAGTAGATTCCTATTCCTTGTAACTACAGAGTCTAAACTAAAAAGAATGCCTCCCAGAAGCTTTAGTGATGGACAACAGACAAACCAGTAAACAACTGAACAGCAGCGTAAAAGGCCTTATGTTAGGGCGGGGCAAGGCAAGGACACCCGGCTTTCCTGGATCCAGTGACATCTCAGCTGAGATGTGAAGAGGAAGGAGTGAGCCAGGTAGACGGACAAGGTAGAGATGGTGTTCAGGGAAACATCCAAATGCAGGACCTGGTCTGACTGGAGTGAATTAGTATGAGGTACTGAGAGGCAGGGCCCAACCAGAAGGGCCTCAAGCACCAAAATAAAGACTCTGGTCTTTGTACTAAGGGCCTGGGTGGCGGAGCACTGACAAGTTTTAAGGAGAAGATAGTTACGATCAGTTTTTTGTTTAGGAACCATCATTTCAGCTGGAAAGGCAGACAACCCTAAACCTACATGCTTCTGTTTTTGGACCAACTATATTTTCTGGACATGCTTGGAAAATGTCCCAATTACTCACTGCTGACAGTTTCCTATACCAAGTACTAATCGGAAATTAGATCCCAAACTACAATATCAACCTAAGGAGAACTAGAGTGTAAAATCAATACCCTCCTTATCATAGGTCGGAGGCAGTGTCAGTTAGTTGTTAACGTGGAAGACACTTAGTTTGTTGGAGGCTTTGTTTCCCCATCTGTAAAATCGGAATAACTGCACCTCTATTTCATCCAGGTCTTATTAAATAAGTTAACGTTTGTAAAAAGCCTGGTCTGGCACTCCCATCACATGATACTACAGACCATGGCGGGTGCTTAAAAGTTGGCATTTGCTGTATAATTCCACACAACTTTCACTCACTATACCCAGGAAAGCAATATTTCAAATGCATGTGGTTCTGGAAATGCATTCTCCTTGTTTTTAAAATAAATGCAGGCTTGAATGGTGGCTCTCCCTAAAGCTCCCCTTCTCTCTCATGTGTACGGGACAGCCAGCTCCAGAATCCACTGACAGACGTGGTCTCTCACCAAAGAAGAGAAGTGCTTTCCAATGACTACTGCTCCTATCACTATTTTAAATTCCAATTTTGTTTACTACTTAAGCAAGTAAGACGCAGCAGAGGTTCTGAGAAATTAAGCGGAGTCGAAAACAGCCGAGGGTTGGGATAATCAGACATCTGAGATACTCAGGGGTAAATTACCCCCCTTTCTTTACACACACAAGGTATTATTCTAGTTCCAGATGTTCAGAGCCAGAAGTTATTGAAATAAGGTGAGCTGGAGGCATGGCAGTGCGGGACGAAGAGAAATCGCCGAGTGTTAAAATAAACCAGCAGGTCCGTGAAGGCTGCAGGCAAAGCCTAGTGGCTGGCAGTGTGGGTCCTCTTCATTTAAGAGTTTCAAGAAATAAAAAAATGTTATGCTAAGAGTCAGCAAACTTTTTTCCGTAAAGGGCTGGACAATAAATATTTTAGGCTGGGCAGGTCACATGGTCTCTGTCTGGGATGTAGCAGGAAAGCAGCCACAGACAACAGGGGGAGGATGGGTGTGGCTGTGTTCCAATAAAACTTTATTTACAAAAACAGGCACAGACCCCGGTGTGGGCCATGCTAAGAGACTCCCCAAATGAGGATCCTCGCTTCTGCAAAGACCTGCTGAACTGACTTTTTAAAGGACATCTGCAGGCACTCCCCTGTCCGGAGTGCCCTTCCTGCTGTCACCCATCCTGGTTCCCTCCACCCATTTAAAGCCCCTCCTCCTTTAAGACCTAGCTCGAGCATCCCCACCTGAAGACAGCCCTGATCCTTCTCCATCCCCATGCTGAGTCAGGACTGAGTCAGGGCTGAGTGCTGCCCTCCTGCTCCTGGCCCTCCCACCACAGCCAGCAATCCTGTTCTCTTGTTCACCTCCCCTCCTAGGAGGTGGGAAGGTTATGTCTTTCTGCTCCATCACCAGACACTCAGTGAGTGCTGCTGGGCTGAATAAACATATGCATGCTCTGCCTGCCACCCCACCATCCCCGGCCTGACCCTTGGGCTCAGGGAGAATGAGACTGAGCTGAGACCCCTGCTAGACCAGCTTATTTTACTCCTCTTCCAAGCAGGAGTGTGTCAGCTAATCCAACAAGGGCTCCTCTGCATTTCTATGATCTTATGAGGAATTTTCTCATTATTTTGTTACACAGTGATGGGTGTGAATAGACAGCGTCTTCCAAAAGTGTAGTTCGATGACTTGAGGCTCTGGGGTGGAAGGGATCTGTGAAAGGGAGACACAGGAAGTGCCACGGGCCGAGCTGCTCACAGAATCCAACCCCCAGTAAGTAACCTGAGCAAGACCCTCCATTACCTCCCAGGCCCTGAGGCGTTTCAGCACACCCCACAGGACAGCTCTCTGTCTTGTTTCCATCACAATGACAAAAACTCAATGAATCATGTTTTCATTCCTTTGTGTCCACAGAAGACATTTCTACCTTTGCAAGAGCCTCCAACCTAAGGTTGTTTAAAAAAACCCACAAAAATTCAGGCCAAAAGAGGTTAACGTGACTGCTTTTCAGGGGACACTTAGCTTAATGAGGCCCCTCCCCACAAAAGGTGTCAGGATTCTGCCAAGATACATTCCTAGAAGGCTCTCCCTGCTGTTCAGCCCGCCCTCTCACACAGGTCATCTTTTTTTATTAACGGTGAAAGGGCAAAGGGAAAAAAAGATGTTAATGTAAGCAAAGAAGCTCAGCTCTTACTACTGTTTAGGATTCAGTTTCATCTCTTACCCTCATACACCAGCCCAAGTAGCATCTTGCACTGAGAACTTCACCTCTGAACTGATTCTATGGTACCGTCAACCAGGTATTAGAAAAAAAAGGCAGGGTACCCTAGGTGCAAAAACTTCCGTTGTTTTATCAGGGTAGTAGGAGGTCAAATATTAGGTTTAATCTAAGAGAACATTTTTCTTATTATCAAAAATGCTGACAACTCAGGAAGAGCACATGTACAGCAGGAGAAGTGACGAAAGATGCCATAAACACACCCAGAGCAGCGTGTTCCCATCAAGCGGAGAGCCACATTCTCACCGACGGTCCTAACGTGCATACACAGATTGAGAGAGACACAACGGCATTTCACATACATATCTGGAGGTGACAGAGACAAAGAGATATGGAACTAGGCACACAGATGTTTTTAACTCATGCTTTCCTCTGCCCAAGGAAGGAAGGAAAGTGGGAGAGAACAGGGCAGAAGTAAATGGTAAAGACAGTCTCAAAGGGCCTGTGAGAATTGAAAAGGGTGACAGAGGAAACAGAGGTGGACAATCCTGACCTCCCTTGATACAGTACCAGCCTTTCTAAAGTGCTGGCACATACATTACCACATTTCATACTCACCACATCCTCCTGAGCAGGGAAGACGATGACCTCATTTTATAGTTTGGAAAGGAGACGCTTCAAAATGCTCAGCGTCTACCTCCAAACTCAGCCCACAGCTGCTTGGAACATCTGTCAAAACCTGCTGCTTGCCATGTGCTGCGATGTCACAGCTGCACCCTTGAAAGACATGGTCCATACGCTGGAGGAGCTCCCCAGGGCTAGGGGGAGGGACCACATACAGCAAAGCAAGGCACGTGTCAGCAGAGCCCCCTCCTCGGGTGTATAGCCTCCTGGAAGGCGGGACAGCCACCCTCGGGGCTGTGGCCCAGCACCCAACCTACTGCCTGGCACCCTGGCAACTCCATTGTATTTTTTTAGACAAATGAACAAACGTAACAAAGGGATGCAGAGCCCCAGTTCCAGAGAAGCACAGGAAGAAAGAGCCACGGAAGAAAGGGGGTGGGCGGTCCTCACTGAGAATCTCTGAACCAGAAACTCAAGCGTTCCGGACCACACACTAAACAAGCCAAAGGAATCTGGGTTCCACACAAGGAAAAACGTCAGAAGGAGGAGCAGTGAAAGAAGACTCATTGCCAATGCAGGGAGGGAGGAAGTGGCCTCTCCCCCATGTGAATGACTGATATTCATACCTTATTAGTATTTAAGAAGAGAGGCTTGCAGTTCTGTGAGATAGGATCTTAATGAGTCATATGTTAACTGTCCTGATGCGCTTACAAATCAAACACAAGATCCACTGGGTACCGTACAAGGATACCTTTAGTTTTAGCTGCCAAGTTCAATACACATACATGGAGATGCTGTCGTGTTTTTAAAGTCATCAACTATCAACTATGCACCATCATAAAACACTCACCTACTACAAACTTATTTCAAGTTAATGATAACCTTTCCTGACTCTGCTGAACAAAAGAGCTCCAGAAATATGGTTATAAAAAGAGGCTCACAACAAACAAGGCTGGCAGCCAGGTGTCACCCTTAATCCGATTCTATAAATACTCGTGGGTGGTACCACCTGTAAGAAACTCGGCTCCCGGGTGGTGATGATAAAGTGAGGACGGGGAGGGGAGGGGAGGGGAGGGGAGGGGAGGGGAGGGGAGGGGATGTGTGTGTGTGTGGGGGGGGGTAGTGGGAGCCAAGGGGGAGGCGGTGGAGAGGGGGAGAGGTGTCTTGTTGAGCCCTACACAGAAGATAGTTATTTTAGAATGAAAGTTGACCCTCCCAAGACAGCCTCCTTTGGCAAGGCTCACTTTTCTGAATATTAATTACAGCAAAGATGACGTGCCTGAATATTAATCACAGCAAAGACGACGTGTCTGCATATTAATCATAGCAAAGATTACGTGTCTGAATATTAATTACAGCGAAAACGACGTGTCTGAATATTAATTATCGCAAAGACGACGTGTTTGAAACGGCACTTCTTTTTAAGAACTTGTAAAACACAGTGCCGTTAATTTTTTATCTAGAACTGAACAGGCGTCAGATAGGTTAAGGGTGTCCGATTTCTTCACCATTGCTATTTTAACGGAAGATGAAAAAGGAAGTTTAAAAATCTCTCAGGTATCTCAAAAAACGTGACCATCTGTCTACCCCCGGAAGCTTTAGGAAACCGAGTTCAATCTCCTGGTCCAGTTCCTTTGCCAGCAGCTAAGATAACCATCTTCATGAGTGAGGGCTCGATTCGGCCCACAGGTACCCCAAGCATATTTCCTCTCAAAAGATAAAGGGTCTCCAGCAATTCTGTTTTGTGTGTAGGACAAGGTAGTGTTTCTCTCCGAACACCCGATAGGAACACGCGGCCCCAGTTATCAGGTGGCCCCTGCAGGGTGCCCACGTGAGCGCTGCACCAGCCGGGAGCTGACTTCATCTCTGTGCTCAGCCTGGAGACCATGCTCTTGCCAGCGCCGCCGTCAGCCGGCCTCGCGTCAGGAGTTACCAGCAATAAATCGGCCAGAAATCAGCCATGGTGAAATACAATCTCCCATTACAAATGACCTCACCAGTCATTCTCAGCTTGGCAAATATTCATTTAGGGCCACTTTACATTTGCATTATGAAAAAGTGATTTAATTTCCATAACTGAATCATGTACACACATTCCAGACCCAGGGCCCACAGGAACAGGAAGCTCTCTGCCCACTGAAGGAGCTGGGGAGTCATGATGGGTAATGGGCATGACACACAGACTCCCAGGGATGGACACCGGGCACCTTGAAAAGAGTTGTTTGCATTTTGTTGGTTTTGTTTTGTTTTTCAACGTAAGAAGCTAGAAATGCAATCACTGTACCGAAGAATTTCAGAACTGCAGACGACTTCTGAAGCCATATTAGTAAGCTGTTGACTTTTCCTGATTCATAATAAGGCCTAGAGAGATGAACTGCCTTCTGCATTCAGTGGTTTAATAAAATTCACTAGTTACCTCTCATGCACAACACATTCTGCACGTTCAACCCAGGCGTCTGTCTTCTGGGTCAAGACTGTTTCCACTACTCTGGCTCTAGGTATTAAAAGGCACACGACCACCATCATCACCATATTCACATTCTACACCAGAAATCCGAACAGTCAACCCTGAAGAATAAAATGATCAGTTTTTACTTGTCTCTGAATAAGCACTCCAAGGGCCTCAGGGACTTGCTAAAAACCTGGAGCTACTGTATTGCCCATGAGCAAACGCTATAGGCATAATGGAAGTCAACAGGAAAATCATATTCAATGAACAGTTGTTCAATCGTGCACAGCTTTTCAAGGATGGCATTAATGTGTAAAAAAAAGGAAGTTGTGAGGACTATGAAAACACATTGCCAGGCATAATCAATGTCAAAAATTACAAACCACAATAACAGCCAAATAATCCTAGATTATTTATGCTTTCTTCTGTTATACCCTAGGTCATTTGTTTATTTGTTTGTTTATTTTTGCAGAATTTCCACCTAATTAAGCTTTGAAGCTAACATTAATACCGTTTTACCTTTCATTGGTAAAACAGAACTAGAAAGAAGATCTAGGATTAAGATTCTCAGTACAATGTGGTATCACCTCACTCCAGTCAGAATGGCCATCATTAAAATGTCTACAAAGAATAAATTCTGGACAGGGTGTGGAGAGAAAGGAACCCTCCTACACTGTTGGTGGGAATGTAAATTGATAGAGCCACTATGGAGAACAGTATGGAGGTTCCTCAGAAAACTAAAAATAGAACTACCATATGGTCCTACAATCCCACTCCTGGGCCTTTATCCAAATAAAACTCTAATTCAAAAAGATACATACACCCCAGTGTTCATTGCAGCACTATTTACAACAGCCAAGACATGGAAGCAACCTAAATGTCCATCGACAGATGAAAGAATAAAGACGATGTGGTGGATACATACATGGACTATTCCTCAGCCACAAAAAAGAATGAAATCATGCCATCTGCACCAACATGAATGGACCTAGAAATTATCATACTAAGTGAAGTAAGCCAGATAGAGCAAGATAAATATCATATTGATATGATATCGCTTATATATGGAATCTAAAAAAAAAAGGATACAAATGCATTTATTTACAAAACAGAAATAGACTCACAGACTTAGAAAACAAACTTACGGTTACCAAAGGGGAAAGCGGGGGAGGGATAAATTAGGAGATTGGGATTACTATATACCACTACTATACATAAAATAGATAACCAATAAGGAATTACTGGATGGCACAGGGGACTATACTCAATATTTTGTAATAATCTATAAGGGAAAAGAATATATACACATATATATACATACATATATCAAAAACTGAATCACTGTGCTGTACACCTGAAACACAACATTGTAAATCAACTATATATACTTCAATAAAATAAAATAAAATAAACTAATTAAAAGGGATTCTCAGTAGGAGGGGCAGGGTCTGTAAGAATGTTGTGTACACACACATACAGAAGCGCGCACACACACACACACACACACACACACACACACACACACACCGTCCATCCTGATAGGCCCCCAGGTACTGCTACTGATACAAGCATGTCACATTCCTTAGAATATTCAGGCAGAAAAGGTTGGTCATCACACACTTAGGAACACATATGTGTAGTGGGCAGAAAACAGCTGGGGTTAAACACCTGACACTGACATGAAAAAAAAAAAAAGTTCATCATCATTAGCAATCAGGGAAACGCAAATCAAAACCACCATGAGATATCACTTCATCCACTGAAATGGCTATAATCAAAAATTCAGGTCATAACAAGTGTTGGCAAGAAAGTAGAGAAATCAGAACCCTCAAGCACTGCTGGTAGGAATAGAAAATAATGCAGCTATTTTGGAAAACAGTCTAGCAGTTCCTTAACAAGTTAAACATAGAGTTACCCTTTGACCCAGCAATTCCACTCCTAGGTAGACACCCAAGACAAATGAAAACCTAGACCCACACAAAAGTTCATGGCAGCATTATTCATGAGAGCCAAAAGTTGAACACTGGAAACAATCCAAATGTTCATCAGTGGATGAATGGATAGACAAAATGTGGTACATCCACACAATGGGGTATTATTCAGCCATACTGGGAATGAAGTACTGATTCATCCCACAACATGGATAAACCTTGAAGAAATTAAGCTAAGTGAAAGGAGCCAGTCACAAAAGACCACATATTATATGAAATGTCCAGAACAGGCAAATCCATAGAGACAGAAAGTAGGTTAGTGGCTGCTTCGGGCTGGGGGAAAGGGAGGTTGACAGGGGGGTAATGATTGCTAATAGTAGGTACAGAATCGTTTTTGAGGCCAGAGATGGAAAACAGATATTTTATCCTATGTTTTAACCCCGAGTGTCCTACTGAGAAAGGAAATCTACCCCCAGTGGGTAAAAGCAACCAATCAACATCAATGTCTGAGCGGGTGTGGGAGAGGGGAGAGGATCAATGTGGCTAAAGCAGCAGACTCAGAGCAGGGCAGGAGGAAACAGCTTGGAAAGGTTAGCTGACACCCCACCCTGGAGAACTGCAAATTCCAGGCAGAGAACACCATTACCCACTGCGGGAATACGAAGGTCACTGCATACACTCGGGGAGCTGGGTGCTATGGCACTGGGGAAGAAACAGAGTCTTTGAGGAGAGAAGCAACATGCTGAAAAACGTGAAATCCAAGGAAAAGGAGAGCGACAGCTACATTATGAGGATGAAAATTTGACCCTGTGGACTTCCAAAGATACTGATGCATCAAGTCTTTACAGTTGAATAGAGTTTATACCTAAAGTTGTAAATTGTCAAGGAGCAGAAAGCTGTCTTTCACCAGTAAGGAAGCCCATGCTATTTTTCCGACACGGGGTCTCTAAAGACAACTATGAATGTTTAACCCCTCCTTTGATTTACAGCAGCTTCTAATGCCCTTTCTCATCCACTTACATTTAATTAAGCTCTCACTGATGCCTACTGGGCAGGTAATAGGTAAATTCTTTTCAAATTTTCAAATGTATTTCCAAAATGGCACGGCATAAGCCTCTAAAGTTGTAAAACTATAAAAATCTGTCTTCTGACTGTAGTTAACACTGCTGTATGGTTTATCTCAAAGTTGCTAAGGGAGATCCTAAAACTTCTCATGACAAGAAAAAAACCATTTTCGTCATCCCTGCCCTTTTTTTTTATATCTATTTGAGATGATGGATGGATGTGAACTAAACTTACTGTGGCAATCATTTCACAATATATGTAAGTCAAGCCATTATGCTGTACACCTTAAACGGACATAGCGCTGTATGTTGATTCTATCTCAATAAAACAAAGGAAAACCGTCCGTGCTTCAAATAGTAGATGAATCCTCTCATGAAATGCCATCTTCCCTCCTCGGCCACCATGCTACCTGCCTGCTCATTATGAAGCAACCTGCTCCTGGAACTGACACTATAAAATGCTCCAAGAGAAAGCAGCCGTCCGTGCCCTGGTATCTGAGTTCCTGACCACATTCCACGCCAGCAGTGGAAACAGGAGAAAAGGTGAGTACACGTTATGCGCTGGATTTCTTTGCTTAAATTTATTGCTAAGTATTTTATTCTTTTTGATGTTATGGTAAGTTATTAATTTATTTTTGGATTGTTAATTACTAGTGTACAGAAATATAACTGATTTTTTACATTGATCATGTTTCCTGAAATGTTTCTGAATTCATTTATTAGTTCTAATTGTGTGTCGGGGGGTGTATTTCTTATATACAAGATCATGTAAACTGAAAGTAAATATATTTTTACTTCTTCCCATCCCCCCCCAAAAAAAAAAAAAAAAAAAGATTATGTGCTGGAAAGAGCACGGGTGTCTAAGAGATCTCAACTGGGATTCTCTCTCTGCTGCTTACCAGGGGACAACATGGGCAGGTTACTGGACCTTCCTTAGCCTGTTTCTTCATGCAATAGATGGAGTCAGTAAAACTTTCCAACATCTGAATTACCCTTTCTGTGCCAGGTACCACAGCTGGCACTCATTTATTGCCTCATGTCACCTTCACTCAGCCTTCAAAGTCAAATAAGAAATGCTGAGGGAGATCAAGCTGTAAGAAAGAGAGATGCCTATGTCACACTGAAATATTACACACTAGCTCTCATTCACTCAATTCGTCTATTTGTTCAACATACTTGTCCTACTGTCCGTATATCTGTGTGTGTGTGTGTTACCCATCTCTGATTCATTTTATGCCTCAGCACTGGACAGAGAAGGTGTGAGATACAGCCGGTGACTAAAATGCTTTGAATTTATGGAAGGAAAAAAGTTCAAGTCTTTTTAACTGAATAGCACAAAGGCATCTGCTGTATATTGTAATAGCTCTGGGGCTGGAAGATAAAACTGCGTGTGCAATATGATTTAGGGAATCAGAGTTCTTTTCATGCATAAATCTACATGTATTCATCTGTATGGGAGATATATTCTCCCATATTCTATTGATATATTCTATTGATATATATATATATATTCTACTGCTATATTCCTTTTCTATTGATATAAGTTCATACTTAATTTCTGTTATCATTTCTTCTACAACAAAATGTTCTTCAGCATTTTAAGTAACATTGTAAGGGACATAAAACATTCCAAGTGGCTATTATGTTATGTATCCAGTTATAATAAATGGACATAACAGTCCCTAAATTGGGAGAATGCTAGTTTTATGCATCAAAAACAAAATAAAAAGTTATAATGGTATCGTATTTCCAGAAAAAAAGTTTTAAAAAGTTTTTAATATTTAAAAAAATAAGATATATGCCATTTGCAGCAACAAAGACGAACCTAGAGATTATCATACTAAGTGAAGTAAGCCAGACAGAGAAAGATAAATATCATATGATATCGCTTATATGTAGAATCTAAAAAAAAAAAAAAAAAGAAAGAAAGAAAGACACAAAAGAACTTATTTCCAAAACAGACATAGAAAACAAACTTATGGCTACCAAAGGGGAAGGGGGGGGGGAACAATTAGGAGTTTGGGATTAACATAATACACACTACTGTATGAAAAACAGACAACCAACAAGAACTACTGTATAGCACTGGGAACTCTACTCAATATTTTGTAATAACCTATAAGGGAAGAGAAGCTGAAGAAGAATATATATAGTTATAAATCAACTATACGCCAATAAAAAAGTAAATAAAAATTGATACAGACATTCAAATAAAACAAATAAGATATAGTATGGACAGATTTTAATGCATCCTCAGCTGTCAATTTAGATTTAAGAAAATATACTGGGAAGTAGATGGCGGACATTAAAAATTCAAGATTATACTTGCAAAACGACATCATATTCTCAAGTTGGGAGCCTAAAGCGATTTTCACACCTGTTCTCCTTTCCCAATAAACAAGGGAGGGCCCTTCATAACTTCCCTCTTTTCGCACGCAGTTTACTGCAGCTATCATACTGTAACAGCCACTTCCCCTGGAACTTGGAGCACACACGTCTCCCTCCTCCCCTCCAACAACAAATGGTTCAATTTTTCTTCTAAAACATGGTTGAGTTAAGCACAGCTCACACATTTCTGACTATTCTTATCAAACTGTCAAAGTGCTTGGGATTTGGATTTTGTTAAGAAAAAGAAAGAGGGACTTCCCTGGTGACGCAGTGGTTAAGAATCCACCTCCAATGCAGAGGACACGGGTTCGAGCCCTGGTCCGGGAAGATCCCACAAGCAACTAAGCCCACGAGCCACAACTATTGAAGCCCGAGTGCCTAGAGCCGTGCTCCGCAACAAGAGAAGCCACCGCAATGAGAAGCCCGTGCACCGCAACGAGGAGTAGCCCTTGCTCGCTGCAACTAGAGAAAAGCCCGCGGGCAGCAACAAAGACCTAACGCAGCCAAAAATAAATATAATTAATTAATTAATTAAAAGGAAAAGAAATATATACCCAGTTTATGAACAACTGTTTGTATTTCTTTGTTGAAACTGAAGAAGAAAAGCAAGCAATGCAGAGTTAGTAACTGTAGGAGACTGGCTATATCCCTAGGCTATTTTGATTGTACAAACTGCCAGAAATAGGTGTTTTCTCTCCCCATCATACAATGCCCTCCGCATTTTTTTTTTTTTTTGGCTGCACAGCTTTTAGGATCTTAGTTCCCTGACCAGGGACTGAACCTGGGCCACAGCAGTGAAAAAGCCAAGTCCTAATCACCGGACCGCCAGCGAATTCCCCACAACATACATACATACATTTTAAATACATTATTTATTTAATGTTGGCCGCACTAGGTCTTCATTGTGGCATGAGGACGATGCCCCTTTCTGATCACCTGTCACAAACTTTTTTGTCGCTGTTGGTGAAGGACAGGGATTCTGATTAGACATCAAGACGTCTACAGGTACTGAGGAAGTACTTTGATTATTCTTTTAGTGGGAGATTGAGATTAATTTTTGTTTTCACTCACTCATGTAAACTGAGTTTTTCATTTTGTTTTGGTTGCTTGGTTAGTCTCCCTCCTCTCTTTTTAGCATGGAAAAATAAACTGTAAGTTAATTTAGAATTAAGACGACACCCTGATAATAAGTTTTTGGTACTACAAAAAGAAGCAGAGTGAGAATAAAACACAACAACAAAAAAGGAAGCTTAAGGCCTACAATATTGAGAACACCCCCAAGTACATCAAACGCTTGGGTACAAGTTTGAAGAAAGGCTGAGAGCTACTTAATTTTTAGTTCCATTTGATTTATCCAGAGTTTCATGAAATCTGCAAGCCCACTGGCGTAACGCATACATGCTATGCCTGCTAGATACGTCCTTGGCTAGTGATGTCTCTCAAAAACCAGGTTATCTTATAACTTAATTCCTTTTATCTCTCTCAGCCCTTAGCAGGTTCTTCTTCCTGTGGAAAGGAAACATGTCTGCTTAAGACCATGTAAATTTGGACAATGATACTCAGCTTGTGAGGTTGAGAGAGTAATGTGCATATACTTAAATGTATGTCTTACCCTGGAATGCTATTCATCTATTCAATAGGAAATGTTAGTAAATATGTGAACACAAGTTCTTTCCAGTATGAAAAACAAAGGTTTTCAACTGCCTAGGAATCTGTTTCAGGAAGTAATCTGCTCTCAGATGGGAAGTTGGTTTTTGAGTCAGTTCTTCGATAGCACTGGTCCTCTGGCAGTGGGATTACCACCTGGAGGTCTTCACCTGAAGACCCATGCCACTGTGCCAGTATCCAGGGCAAATTGCACTCACCCACTCACTCTCTAGCCATGGTGTCCAGGAGAGGGAGAGCCCTCATTAAAAATACACTCTCCTTGCCAACCTAGAAATGGTAGCTATTGTGTTGAAAGCAAGAGAGAGCCGGCATATATACCAAAAGGCAGGAGAAAGAGCAGTGATAAGAAATAACTCAGATTGTTTGTTGGCCAGAGCAGACTCCTGAACTGCACTACTTGTGTAAGAACTATGTGATCAATTTAACTTGGAATTCTTTATAAAGAAAAGCTGAGAAATTATTGATATATATTGGCAATGGCAGAGAAGCTTATATTGGAATAATCTTCCCACAGATATTCATACTTATAAGACAATGAAGAGTAAGGAAAAGGGGCAAAACGAGAAGGAGTTTGAACTTTAAAAGAAAGAAACTACAATGGATAAGACCCACATTAAATGGCTTTGCCCTTGAGGGGACTCTCTGGGTGGTGGGAGATCACTAGAAGGTAAGCAAAAGACTACAGTCTTAGGATGAAATTTGGGCCATCAGGATGACAAGAAACTGAGGTAGGGTACTCCCATAAAGAGGGAACCAAAGAAGGGGAGCCCCCAAATCTGCATATAAACTACCTTAAAATCCTTGAATGACTCCATAACCAAGCCTTTGTAGGGGAGACTCCAAGGAAAGCTCTAAAGGTGTTCAGAGGTTCAGCTGCTGTTCACTGTGGGGTAATGAGAGTTTCAATCTTGACCAATCAGAGGGGTTTGGCCAACATTTCAAGCTTTCCATTGAAATCACAGAAAGGCCTTGCATCAGGACCAGGACTTAAGACTTCCTAAGACTAAGGCAAAAACTGAAACAGACACACCCAACAAACCACAAAATCAAGACTTCTTAGGCTCAAGGTGGTAAGATAGTAAATTAACTGCTTGCTAGAACAAAAAATTAACTCTTCAGAGGATGATAACGGAATACATACACTCAACAACATATTATAATGCCCAATATATAACAGACAATTACTAGACACGTGGAAAAACAGGAAAATGTGGACCAGAGTCAAGAAAAGCGGTCAGCGAAAACATATCCCAAGATGATGAAACATTGGAATTGACAAAGAATTTAAAGTAGCTATTATAAATATGACTGAAGACACAGAAATGGACACTTTTTTTAAAAGTAGAAATTCTGGAAATAAAATGAAAAGTCAACAAATGGAATTAATGACAGTTTGAAGGTGGCAAAAGAAAGGATCAATGAACTTGAAAAAATAAAATTATTCAATCTGAAAAACAGAGACAATAAAGATTGGAGAGAAAAATAGAGCAGAGCCTCAGTGACCTGTGGGACAACCTCAGGTAGGCTAAACTCTGTATAAATGGATACCTAGAGGTAGAAAAGAGAAAAAATGGGGAAAAAATACTTGAAGAAATAATGGCTGAACACTTTCCAAATCTGGTGAAAAACATTAACTTCAGGTCCAATATCGCAATGAATTACAAGTAAGATAAATACAAAGACAATTACATTTACCATCATCAAAATGCTAAAAGCCAAAGATGAAGAGGAAATGTTGAAAGCAGCCAGAGAAAAATGAGACACATTATATAAGAGAGCCCAAAGATAGAAATGTCAGCTGACTTCTCATCAGAAAAGGATGGAGGCTAAAAAACAAGGAAATAGTATTTTTAAAGTGCTGAAAGAAAACTACTGTCAACCTAGAATTCTCTACCAGATATCTGTATCTTTGTCCTTGAAAAATGCTTGTCCCCAAAAAAGCCATTTCAAGATAAATAATGAGAAAATTCACCACTTGCAGACCTGCATGGCAAGAAATAAACAAAAGTAGTTATTGCACTGAAAGGGAAATGCCATCAGATGGAAACTTGGAACTACAGAAAAGAATGAAAATCATCAGAAATGTTAATATGTGGGTAAATACGAAAGACTATTGTTTCTTCCTTCCCTTAATTTCTTTGTCAATTGACTGTCTAATGCAAAAATCATAGTAGGGTATAGTGAGGTTTAAAATATACGTAGATGTAAGATATTTAACAACAACAGTACACAGGATAAACATGCAGGATTAACAGAATTAAACATGAAGTTTGTAATGTTAACCCCTAAGTAGACTGTGGTAAGTTAAGAAGGTATATTGAAATCTCTAGAACAGGGGACAGCAAACTACAGCTTAGAGGTCAAATCTGGTCCACTGCTTATTTCTGTAAATAAACTTTACTGGAATACAGCCATGCCATTCATTTATGTATTGTCTATGGCTGCTTTTGCACTACAACCTCAGAGTTAAATAGCTGCAAGAGAGATCATCACAAAGCTAAAATATTTTCTATCTGGTGCTTTACATAAATAGTTTGGTAATCCCTTTCTTACAGAGTCTTTCAGTCGGTCTTACTACTTAGAGAATTTTGGGGGGTATCTAGGAGGTGGAATAGTGATGATTTGCTTCCACCAAGTCTCTTTCATTTCAAGACAAAGGGCCCAACCTTCTGCAGAACATCACATCCCAAGGTCAGAGGCAGGAAAGACAATGGGTGTCACTCTGTCAACATGGGCTCCAGCTCATACTTGTGGATTCCAGCACGTTATTATTCTCCTCTACTTAACATTCATCTTCCCTTCCTGGCTGTCTGACTTATGGATTTCAAGCTCCAGTGTCAAACACAAAGACAATACCTTACAGAAACTGTTAAACCAGCTCCCACAACTGTGTAAGGTCAAAACCCTTCAACAAATCCCTTAATACACATGCATGCATGTAAGCACATGCTTGTGTGTGCACGCACACACACATACACACACACACACACATAAATACCCCCAGTGGTTCTGCTTCTGATTTAATCCTGACTGAGAGATAAATAAAGCCAAGTTTGGTTCTTTGGAAAGATGAATAAAATTCAGAATTCCTAGCAAGAGTGATCAAAAAGAGAAAATTTAAATGAGCAATATTATGAATTAAAAGAGGACTGTCCCTACAAATCCTATAGATAGTCAGAGCATAAGAGAATGTGAACAACTTATGGCAATAGGGTTTACTATTTAGGAAAAATGATGGGCTCATGTGTTTCCAGCAGTATTTGTAATAGTCCAAAACTGGAAATTACTCATATGTCTGTTATCAGGAAAATAGATATTATCAATTATGTTTATACTCATAAAATAGAAAATCATCTGGTGATTAAAAAAAGATCTGATAAATGCAACACCATGGATGAATCCAAAAATATTATCCTGAGAGAAAGAAGCCAGACACAAAGTATGTTTATACTGTATTATTCCATTTTTATGATGCTCAAGAATAGGCAAAATTAATCTATGACGATAGAAATCAGAACAACGGTCGCCTGTAGGGGAGGGAGATTAAATGGAAGGAGGCGTGAGGGAACATTTGGGGTGAGAATATGTTCGGTATCTCGCCTGCAGTGCTGGTTTTATGGATGTACACATTTATTAAAACTCAGATGGTACACTTAAGATCTGTGTCTTGCATCATATGTAATTTTGCTCTCACATAAAAATTCAGCTAAGTTCCTTTTAAAAATGTATGCTTCCTCTATGATTAGGAACACAGATGAAGGAACACTATTTTCCTTTGCCAATCTCCATTTATTAATCCTTTGCAACCACCTTCAGAGGAAAAGATGTACTCTCCAATCAGCTCATATGCATCTCAAAATAACAGTGCCTTCCATGGCCTCTAATATTACATGTTTCACCATGGCTGGCCACGATAGGGGCTCCCTCATTTGGGTTGGTTACAAAAGCACAGAGAGAACTGACGTTTAACCTTTCTTCTAGAAATTACAGTCTCGGAGTTAAACACAATCTGTTGGGAAAGTGTTTTTTTTCGGTCACTGACTGCATCTCGGTGTCCCTTATTTGCAGTACACTAGTTAATTGTGTATTTATAGTGCTTGGCTTGAAGCTGAAACAGGGGTTTAAATAATATCCTTAGCTCTAAAATGTATCTGGCACATGTGAAGAGTGAAAAGAGTCACCAGTCCCAGGAAATAATCAGCCGAAAGACACTCAGCAGAAGAAAGGCTGTGATTTCACTCCTGTCTGCAGCCTTTGACAGAAATCACTTGACTTCAATTTGCAATATGCAACCCTGATTGCTCAGCCTATTTGTAATATGTGATGTTCTGCCTGTCAAAATAAGCTTCTAAATAAGTACTGAGAAGGGAAGATGGTCTAAGTGAGGGAAACGGGAGGAGTGATTAGGAATTTTTCATTCTTCAGCATCATGCAAAGGTAATAAACCAAAGGACTGGAGAAGGGTTGCTTCTTGCAAAAGTTATAGCGAACAGCCAGTACTGTAAGGAATGAATCTCACTCAACTTCCATTCTGTTCACTAGAACACAAAAACTAACTTAATAGTAACTTGTGCCACAGAACTGCAGATCAACTAGTAACCACTAATGATTTCTATAACTATCTGACAAAAACTGCAGGATATGAGCTTGGAGGGATTCACAGAGTTCCAGGCAAGTTCAGTGCAAGGTAAGGAGAAAACCAGGGAGCAGCCCATTGGGAAGAAGCGAAGTTTATGTGTTCCAGGGGTGAGCGGTTGCCACAGGAAGGGGACATTGCCCAAGGAGGCCTTTGGGATTAAAGAAAGACAGCTTTGAAGTGAAAACTTTTTTTGGGGGGAGCTGGAGACTGTACATATCAAGTCTGAAGTTCTTGAGGAATAAAAGATGAGATGGGAAAAATACTTGATATTTATCTAAATATTATCTAAATACTAGATAAGACAGGAAGAGAACTTCCAGGAGTTCTTTTAGGTATTCCTGTTTGCCTGGGTCCTCCCACTATGGAATCAGAACAGAGGGTGTACCTACCCTTACCAACACTGGACGTTCATCTTGCTGAAATAAAGAAGATCCTAATGCAGACATACTCGATTTTAAAAATCAAAGAGCTACAAAACCTTAAAAGTAAATCCTGTTTCCATTTATTCAATGTATGAAGTTCAGGCAAGTAGCTTTCAAAATCTTAGCCAGCCTGCAGGTCGAGCTCAAACTCTCCCTTACCTGCAAAGTACTTCCACTCAAAGAGATACCTTAGGCTGCTCGTGAATGTCTGTAAAATATTTACTCTATATTGCACAGTCTACAACTCAGTCTTGTGTTCGTTTTGTCCTCTAATTGGGGTGTGTTTGTGTGTGCACAACCCCAAAATACTGTAAAGTCAGTAAGACTAACTTCTGCAATGTCAGTGACTATGTATCAGCTTCTTTTACTATTTTCCAGAACAAGAGAACAACAAGGGCTCACACAATTGATACAGGTTTTATGAATTAAAGATGGTGATGGTAGTGTTGGTACTTGGAAAGGTCAGCTATGAACCTTAGGGGAGAAGAAAAAATGATAAGCTCATGTGTTTCTGGGCAAGATGGAAGAGTGCTGTCAGAAAGACCTAGGCAAAAATATTATTCTCAAATAAAGACATCACTCTTTCAGAGGAAAGAGGAAAAATCTTTTGCTAAATGTCACTTTCTTCTTCTGTTCTTCTGTTGCCTTCTTCATTCAGAAGGAAGTCAGAGTCTTAACCTGCCTTCATGTTTGTTGCTGTGAAATCATCTCAGCTTTACACATTACACCCAACGAGCCCCAATTCCAACCCATGGCCCCAGCCAACCAACACAAACAGCCCCCAGGCACACATATACACTCGACCACCATCACCACCACTACCACCAAGAAAAGCCATCCCTTCCCCCATCCCCAACCTAGATTCAGTTCTTTGGTATACTTCCAATAACATCCAATCAAAGAGACTCTAAGGGACTACCCAAAATCATCTGTGGTCCTGATTTATGTCATACTGAAAATAGCTTCCAGCACCTGAAAACTTGAAAACTATATTTAGTTGACATTAATTTTTGATAAACAAGGATTTGTAACAAGAGAATTTGATTTATATGTCCAGTTCCCATTATAAATAGCTCCTCCAATTATCTGATCATTCTTAGGGCTGGAAAAAAAAATAAATTGACATGACTTTCTACAAATAGAAATAATGTTCTAACTCTAAATTTTCAATTATATTATTTATACAAGGAATTCAGTGTTAACACAAAGATATACACATTCATACTCCAAAAGAAAAAAATTGCTTACATTACCTTACAATTTGGATACAGAAAACACAATAGACTTAAGGACTTAAAAGGTTTTTTTTTTATATAACCTAGGTTATTTTTTAATGTTTCTATTAGAAAAAAATTTGAAATATACACAACAGTAGAAAGAATGATACAATAAACCTTTACTACCCATCACTTAGCTTCAACAATTAACAATATATTGTTGAATAGAAGTGACAAGAGTAGACAATCTTGCCTTTTTCCTGATCTTCGGGGAAAAGCATTCAGTTCTTCTCTATTAAGATGTTACCCGTAGGTTTTTCCCTAGTTTGTTGAGAATTTTTTCATGAATCAGTCAGATTTTCTCAAATGTTTTTCTGCATCTATTAAGATGATATGTAATCTCTGACCTTTGTTCTATTAATATGGTGTATTATATTAATAATCTGAGTGTTAAACCAACCTTGCATTCCTGGGTTAACATTCCAATAAGTCATGATATATAATCCTTTTTATATATTGCTAGATTTGGGTTCCTAGTATTTTAAGAATTTTTGTGCCTCTGTTCATAGGAATTCATGATTTGTAGTTGGTTTATTTGTGATATCTTTGTCTAATCTTTAGTGTCTGGGTAACACTGGACTGATAAGAATGTGTTGGGAGGTATTCCTTCCTCCTACATTTTATGGAATAGTTTGTGAAGGATTGGTATTATTTCCTCTTTGAATATTGATAGAATTCACCAATGAACCATATGAGCCTGTAATTCTCTTTGTGTGAAGAGCTTTAAGTACTAACTCAACTTCCTCATTTGTTACAGAGCTAGTCAGCTGATTCTGAGCCAGTATAGATTACTTGTATCTTTCTAGGAATTTGTCCAATTTCATCAAAATTGTCAAATTTGATGGCATAAACTTATTCATAGTATTTCCTTATAAACTTTCTAATTTCTGTGAGGTCATTAGTGATGTTCCTTTTCTCATTTATGATTTTGGTAATTTATTAATACATTACTCTTTTATTTTTCATCAGTCTAGCTAAGGATTTGTCAATTTTCTTGATCTTTCCAAAGAACCAACTTTTGGTTTCACTGATTTCCTCTATTGCTTTGATTTCTATTTCACTGACTTTTACTCTAATCTTTAGTATTTCTTGATTCCTGCTTGCTTTGGGTTTACTTTGCTCTTCTTTTTCTCATTTCTTAGTATAGAGGCATAAAGTTATTGATTGGAACCTTCCTTCTTTCCAAATATAAGGATTCAAACTTATAAATCACATTAACATATGTTATAAACAATATTATAATTATTTTATAAAATCTTGAAGAAAAGAAAAAAACATACCTATATCTATCTATAGGTAAATCTATCATATTTACCCACACATTTACTTTCTCTGGTGTTCTTCATGTCTTTGTGTAGATTCAAGTTACCATGTGGTGTCATTTCCTTTTAGCATAAAGGACAACTTTAGCTTTTCTTGTAAGGCAGGTCTTAGCAACAAATCTGAGTCTTTATTTGTCTGGGGATGTCTTCATTTTGAAGGACAGTTTTGCTGGAAAGAGAATTAATTGCTAGTTTTTCTCTTTCAGCACTCTGTTCAACCGTGTCTTCAATAGTGCCACTGTTTCTGATGTATGAGTTATTTTCCACTTAATGCTTTCAAAAATTTCTCTTTGTTTTCCAACAGTTTGCCTATGATTTGTCTACGTGTGAATCTCTGTGTCTATACTATTTTGGGTTCACTGAGCATCTTGGTCACTAGATTAATGTTCTTTATCAATTTCTGGAAGTTTTCAGCCATTATTTTTTTTTAACATCTTTATTGGAGTATAATTGCTTTACAATGGTGTGCTAGTTTCTGCTTTATAACAAAGTGAATCAGCTATACATATACTTATATCCCCATATCTCTTCCCTCTTGTGTCTCCCTCCCTCCCACCCTCCCTATTCCACCCCTCTAGGTGGTCACAAAGCACCGAGCTGATCTCCCTGTGCTATGCGGCTGCTTCCCACTAGCTATTTTACGTTTGGTAGTATATATATGTCCATGCCACTCTCTCACTTTGTCCCAGTTTACCCTTCCCCCTCCCCGTGTCCTCAAGTCCATTCTCTAGTAGGTCTGCGTCTTTATTCCCATCCTGCCCCTAGGTTCTTCATGACCTTTTTTTTTTTTTTTAGATTCCATATATATGTGTTAGCATACGGTATTTGTTTTTCTCTTTCTGACTTACTTCACTCTGTGTGACAGACTCTAGGTCCATCCACCTCACTACCAGCCATTATTTCTTCAAATGTTGTTTCTGACCTCTTTTCCTCTCTCTCCTGTTGGGGCTCCTATTAAACATATATTAGTATGCTTGATTTCAGACAGGTCTCTGAGACTACTTTTCATCATTCTTTTATACTTTGTTCTTCAGACTGGATAATTTCTATTTACCTATCTTCAGGTCCACTAATTATTTCTTTTGACATCTCAAATATTGTCATGAGTCCCTTTGGTGAATTTTTCATTTCAGTTATTTCACGTTAAAACTCCAGAACTTCCATTTGGTTCTTTTTTATAGTTTTTCTCTTTGTTGTGATTCTAATTTATGAGTTACTGTCATCATGCTTTCCTTTAATTTTTTAAAATATTTATTTATCTTATTTATTTATTTTTGGCTGTGTTGGGTCTTTGTTGCTGCACGCAGGCTTTCTCTAGTTGCGGCGGGGGGCTACTCTTCGTTGCAGTTCGTGGGCTTCTCACTGCAGTGGCTTCTCTTCTTGCGAAGCACGTGCTCTAGGCTTGCAGGCTTCAGCAGTTGTGGCACATGGGCTCAGTAGTTGTGGCTTGCGAGCTCTAGAGCGCAGGCTCAGTAGTTGTAGTGCATGGACTTAGTTGCTCCACGGCATGTGGGATCTTCCCGGACCAGGGCTCGAACCCGTGTCCCCTGCATTGGCAGGTGGATTCTTAACCACTGCGCCACCAGGGAAGCCCCTCCTTTAATTTTTAAAACGTAGTTTCCTTTAGTTCTTATAACAACTGCTTTGAAGTCTTTTTCTGATAAGTTCAAGATCTATGCCCACTAACAGAGAGTCTCTATTAACTGCTTTTCCCTCCCTAAGTATAGACTCACTTCCTGTTTCTTTGCACAGCTCGATATTTTGGATATATGTTGTAGCAGCTCTGGATTCTGTCCACCCCCCTACCTCACCCCTGCTGGGAGTTGTTGTTGCTAATATTTCGTTTGTTTAGCAATTTGCCTAGGCTTAATCTGGAATCTGTTTCCTCCTTGGTATTTGGCTCTGATGTTCCTGCTCAGGTGTTTTTGTTTTTTACTATCTGGTTTTTATTTTTTAAGCCTAGAGCCCTAGGGATCACCCCGTGTCTGCACAGCTTAGTAGTCAGCCAAACATTGTTCAGAGACTGGTCTGTCGGTAGGGCATTCCATATTCAGCTGTATTTAAATCCATCCAGGCTTTTATTTTCCGCCACATCCCCTTGTGTTTCCTCTGTACGTGCACACAGGTTTATGGTCAGCTAAGGATGAGTAGGCAGCTTGAGCCCTCTCTGGTCTCTCCTGAGCAGATTTGTGGAAAGCTCATAAAATCTTCTTATGACTGTCTTATTTCCCAGATCTCCATATCTGGCTAGCCTTCTGGTTCACTGCTTGCTCCAACCCAGGAAGCAACCTCCATCCAGCTGAGTCAGTGGTGTTCCCATTCATTTGCCAAGATCACTACTGTTACTGACTGGACATGGGATTTTTCTCTGCTCTGCTCCCAATCAAGTCAACCCCCTCTCTATCAATCAAGCTGTTGGTTTTCTCACACTGCCTTTCCCTGGTAGGCTGAGCTGGGGTAGAAAACAGCAGCAACTCCAGGCAAAAGGCTATCAACTCCCATTGTTCTAATGCAAAATTCAAGTTTCCCACGAGTAATTGCTTCTCAAATTGATGTATGCCTTTTGCCAGTTTCCAAAGCCGTGAAATGATTATATTTGACAAGTTTGTCCAGTTTTATTATTGCTTTTTTTAAGAGAGGATCTGCCAAGCTACACCTTCCACCATATTGGAAGTTCTGACCCCAATACACATTGTGTCTTCAGAAAGAACTACAAATATTATGTAACATAAAAGTGTAATTTCTTCCCATTAACTAGTTTGGGAAATCAACTTTCATCTATCTTCCCTTTTCTGGATTCTATAGCTCTTATCATTTGAATACAGATTTTTGTTTTCTTTTCCTCATCAAATAGCAAATCTATTTTAGCAAAGTAAAATGACAGAAGAAAGAGAGGTTACATGAAATAGATTACAACATCTGCAGAATAAGGTCAGTTGTAAAAAGATTCTCTATTTTTGACTGTCTCTCATATATACTCTGTAAGGAATAAGAAAAGTGGGTTTTTCTTTCAAGTATTAAAATTAACTCCGAATGATGAAAGGGAGAAAGGGAGAAACAATGCAAAAAGAAAGGGGAAGCAAAAGAACCTTAAGTTCTCGTCCTATGCTACAAAGAAGAAGAAATAAAAAAGAACATTTAAACTTCTACCAATAAAAATTTGAAGCCAAGGATATTAAGAACAGGAAATTCAGAAAAACTCAATGAGCCAGACTCTCCCTCAATACCAAACCAAGTAATTTAATATTTGGTGTTTATTTAGTGCCCACAAATTCCAGAAAATGACTCTCAGGTTCATCCAGTTATATATGGTTTTAAATTGTGTACGGTTTTTTGAGTACCAGGTGTCCATCCCCGATTCCCGGAAACACAGATGTGTGAAAAACACAGCAACTCAAATACAATTGGCTCTGCCTACCATGCTACACAAAATTTAAATGAATTTAGTCTGTTCCCCACACTTTTTTCCTCCACCCCACCTCTTTGCCTAAATGGCCAAGAACACAGTATTTCTTTGACCAAAGAGTCAAAATTCAAATAAGAACAAACACGTGTGCTTGAGGGTGCCAAATACTACTAGATGAACCATTCTTCACCTCCAAAGGATTTCAGTTTACTTTCTACCTCCCAAATTACTTGCAGTCATTTTTGGGTCCCACTACAAACCATAAACCCATAGATTTCTATGATTTGGAGAGAATGCCGTGAAACCATCTAACCATGCCCCCCTATCCTGAGACAGAACTTACATTAAGACAGAGGAATATTTGTTGCATTAAGGTTAAGAGACTGAGCTGAAAGACAAACAATACCTTGGTGTAACACAAGCTTCCTGAAACTACTCTGCTGGGCCTCAAAGCTGCCCAAACAGCCATCCTGATGCTTCCAACAGAAACTCTGAACAGCCCTTTCCTGTTTGGTTGAAGCCAGTGACATCATCAACGAACCACTATCAGGCCACTACTGCTGCTCCAATAATCCTTGGAGAGAATCTATGTGATGTATCAAAGTGGAATGAATACCCTTGGTAAAATGATCATAAAACTACCTGCCAAAATTAAGGCGGAGAAGAGTGAGAATAAAAGAGAAGGCCAACAGAGGGACAAATATTTTCAACGCCATGAAGATTTCTTTCCAATTACATCCTATTTCATAGCTCTCATGTTTGGAAATTACTGAAAGAGGATCCCCAAATGACTGCATCTTCTCTGCCTGACTGAAGACAGCCATGTAATTGACTTGGGCCCACTGACCTCCATTCCCCACCCCCTGTCCCGCAAGACTCCGGCAGATACTTCTAGCACAGTCTGGCTCTCCTATGACTATATTCAACTTATATCCATAATTTCTACATTTTCTGGCCACTCCAAGTCTCCAATTGTTCTTTTCTGGCATCTTCAAAGACCCTAAGAGCCACCAAATGTCAATCAATGTATGGGCACCCATAACTATACATCTGGACCTGCCTTGTATAAAACCACAGCCCTCAGCATGCAGGACTACAATCCGTTTACATAGAAGCTGACCTGCAGTGGGATGTATGTGGGCTAAAAGTCCTTTGTTAGACTATATATTTCTAAGTTGTCTCAGAAATATGAGTATCCTAGCCTGAGTACTCCATCCTAGTGGTTTCTCAGGCACTCACCCAGCGTCCCAATAAAATCCTTATGTTGAGACTCTATGTTAAGACTTGGAAACAGATGAAACTACAAGTGAAAAAATTAAAATGAAGACAGTTACTCTACTGCCAGCATGGAGATCTTCCCACTACTTATAAGGTCTATGGGGCTAGACAGTGGGTGCAGCCCTTAACCACGGCCTGAAATAGTGCAGACCAACCACCATGAAAGAAGGCAGAACACAATTTCATCTCTCTCCTCTGAGTGTCCCTCACTCAGAGGCAAAAGGATTGCGGCCACCAGAAAAATGCAGAGGATCTCTTTGCTGGATGGGAAATGCTGTGTGAGGCAGTTCAAGGACTAGTCCCTGCTAGATGTACCTTCTATCCATTTGGACATCGAAATACCCAGAGAACAAGCAGGCAGGAATCCGGGAGGGGAACAAAGGGAGTGAGTTATCTGCCAGAGCGTGTGGTCCAACCCTCCCACCTCCCCACCATCTTTCTCACTCGTGGCATCATGTGTGAGAAGGGACAGAGAGTACGGACAGAAGGGACCTCACCTCATTACAGCAAAGCCATGATCACAGACATGGGAGTGGCTGCATAGCCCCGTGTCAGCCCACTCTGGCTTCCAAGGGCTCAGCCGCTATCAAAATAGACACTTTTCCAGCTTGGCTCTTCTTCAGTTGAAAGGAGGAGACAGAAGGAGAAATAAAAAGAGGAAGGGAAGGAGGAAGAAAAGGGCAGATATGTGGAAGAAGAGGGAAGAAAAAGAAGGGAGCAGAGCACTTACTTACTCGCATCAACATCTACAGGCTTGTGTAATTTCCCCCGCAAACTTATTATCCTAAAATCACAGCACAAGTAAGCAGCCTAGTGCTTGGAACCAAGTGCCCGCTGATAATGGATTCATTTGCAATTTAATGAATCTACCAGCTATTTTCAATTTCCATATTTTCCACTCAATGAATAGTAACACTTATTATCATATACACATTATAAAAACAGGCAGGAGAGACCAGGGTGCACAGTGGTACCCAAAATGAATTGTGATTAAATGAGAAGAGGCTACCTCTCCTGTGTGAAGGTTTGCTAACGACCTGAGCTACCCTGGAGACATGCTTGCTTGCTATTTTTACCAGTGACAACAGTGGTTTGCCCTGAGCCAGGCAC
This sequence comes from Balaenoptera acutorostrata, assembly GCF_949987535.1. Classification (NCBI taxonomy): domain Eukaryota; kingdom Metazoa; phylum Chordata; class Mammalia; order Artiodactyla; family Balaenopteridae; genus Balaenoptera; species Balaenoptera acutorostrata. Next base: position 115,168,794 of record NC_080071.1, on the reverse strand, counting down.
CTATCTGGGAAGGGGTGACTGGAGACTCACGACCTCTCATCTGAAAGCTATTTGGGGAACCCACCTTGAAACACGGCCTTCCAGGCACCTGCCTGTTCTTATCAACTTAGGTATCTGGGCCAACTGCAGTGGCTTTTCAAAGAGCTGCAAGAACAAGGGGTCGTATGATTTGATAAAGACCCCCTGCATGGCATGGAGAGCCTACAGCACAACCAGTGAGCACTAGAGTTGCCCATGGAAACTCCAAAGAGAAATTCAGCCACCAGCTATGGTCCAAGGCCAAGAATAATGAGGAAAATAGATCCTAATGGGGGAAAAAAACACTAAGTGATATCTGGGATCCTGGAATGGTCGGGGTAGGGGGGTGGGAGGGGATAAACCTAAATTCTATTAAAATCACAGAATTTTGTAGCTGGAAGACCTTAGAGAGAACCCAGATCATCTAACTCCAAAAATAAACAAAGCAGAATCTGGCTTATCCTCGAGTTAAAACTCCATCTAGCAGAGCTGGCAAGAGAAGCAAACTCTCCTGTGACCGGATACAAGATGACAGACTAGAAAGGAGCTTGGAGTCGGGTCGCGGATGTTCCGGTTAAGAGTGGGAGATCTCGAGCAAAGGACACTCCTCCCTGCTGTCCTCCAAATGAGAACTAGGAGGAATAGTCTAGGACTGCTTCCCGAGGTACACCCTGTTCTGAAGACACAGGCACGATCCGAAAACTCGTCACTAAATGAGGCCGTGTTTCCCTGCCGAGGTAGTGGAAGGTTTCCATTCTACTCATTCATTCTAAGGGGGCCCAACCCTTTCAACATATTAAAAATGTCAAACTCCAGACAAAAAAAGATGATATGTATGTACGTCAACCCAACCTGGCCTGACCCAGCCTGCTGGGTGAATGAATTTGAGAGGGGAACCTTCTAGATAAACAGTCATGGAAGGTCCCAGAATGCAGCAAACTCTATGACTGCTGATAAACAGGCAGAGACAAAGCATCGTGCTTAATGAAGCCTGAGCAACCACCAAATACAGAACATCCACAGATTCTAGCAGGGCCCAAGTTTTATAAGCTGTTAGGAACAATGGACTAGACAAGTAATCAGAGCAGCTGCTATCACAATTAGCATCAATATATGCTCCCAGCAGCCAGTGAACGACCCTAATTTGGCCTGCAGGGCTCTCAAACCTCAGCCTGTATCCCTCTCCGCCTTACTCACTCACTGCCCTGCGGCCGCACTGGCCTCTCCTGGACCTACAGAAATGCTAAGGAACGTCCCGACTCCTAGACTCTCTCCCTGCTGTTTCCTCCGTCTCCAATGCCCTTCCAGGCAGTGAGTGACTCCCTCACTTCATTCAGATTTTGGCTCAGAGGCCTTCCCCACCCAATCTAAATACACTCTCAACCAGCCTCAGGTCATTTTCTCTCTCTTAAACTTGCTTTATATTTTTTATCACACTTACCACTACTTGACATTATTATATGCAAACTTGTTCATCTACCGCCTGCATCCCTTGCTAGAATATAAGTTCCCTGAAGGGAGGTTCCGGTCCATTTCATTGTGCGCTATGTCCCAGCACCTAGAAGAGGCTGCACAAACACTTACTGAGTTACCTAATTAATTTTCAGACTCCATGTACCCAATCTAACCGTGAACTGGTCTCGCCCTGCTTGGTTCCACTGATGAAGTGTTCTCTGCTATGCTTTTCTACCACCACTGTAAAGGGCTGAAGAAACTGGTTTTGCTTTGCAGTTTGGTCTCTCTAGTACATTTTTCTCTGCTGGCAACAGATACTAATTAGGGGAAAAGCCACAGAATCAACAAATCCCTCTGTCACAGTGATTGACTATGCATGACCAGCCCGCTGGTGCCCATTTTCGGGGCGGGGGGGCACCCCTTTCAATGCAAAACCAGCCACAGCGGACGCATGTCCAGTGGAAAACCGAAGGGTGATCGGGAGAGGTTTTAAAAAACAATTTATTGGGGTTTGGCCAAAATGTTCGTTCGGGTTTTTCGTAGGATGTTATGGGAAAGCCCGAACGAACTTTTTGGCCAATACCGTGTGTGTGTGTGTGTGTGTGTGTGTGTGTGTGTGTGTGTGTGTGTGTGAGAGAGAGAGAGAGAGAGAGAGAGAGAGAGAGAGAGAGAGAGAGGGAGAGAGGGAGGGAGAGAGAGAGAGAGAGAGAGGGAGAGAGGGAGAGAGGGAGAGGGAGAGAGGGAGAGAGGGAGAGAGGGAGAGAGGGAGAGAGGGAGAGAGGGAGAGAGGGAGAGAGGGAGAGAGGGAGAGAGGGAGAGAGGGAGAGAGGGAGAGAGGGAGAGAGAAATCAGTACAAACCCAACATGACATGACTAAGACAGGAAGGGATGCCTCATTCGTGTGTGGGGCGAACACAGGAAGGAAGAGTGTGACAGAGGAGGGGGGGGTGAGCAAACCACCGGCCCCATAAGCACTGTAAGTAGAATTGATCTCTGTCACCTGCTTCAATCGCCCACACAACCCTCAGAAAAACACCAAGGCAACACAATCAGAGAAATACAAAGGAGACAGCTGCTGCTGGACACGATAAGAGCCGAAGCTCAGAACACGCTACAGTGCATCAAGTGGCCAAGATAAAGCTGGTGGGAACAGCTCTTCTCGGTTTCACCTCATTGGTTCAAGTGTACGCTTTCTGAAAGAGTGGGCAAACATGAGAATACGTGTGTAGAACGACCCGACACCAGATAGCCTGTCTTGAATTTGCATAGCCTGCAAAGTTCCGAACGTTTTGAGAGCCAGCCCTGAGAATAAGCCCTTTTGTCGGGGGTCAGTAGCCAAGACCGCTCCCAAGTTTGGCGATTCGCTAGGAAGACACAGCTAACATCTATTACAGCGAAAGCAAAACCAGCAAAGGGAAAGAGCGCAGGCGGCTGAGTCAAAGGAAACGAGGCACAAGCTTACGAGTCCTCTCCTGGTGGAGTCACACAAGATTCCTCCAGCCACAGGTTGTGACAACATGTGTGAAATGTTGTCTAGCTTGTTAGAGACTCGATGCCCTGGGTTTTTTTTGGGGGCTGGTCACACAGGGACCCTCCACCTAGCAGGAGCCAAGACTTGAAACTCCCAGAAGGGAAGCAGGTGTTTGGCAAAAACCACATTGTTTGCACAGGTCATTTAGGCACAGAGAGCCACTCCTATCAGGACATGGTAAGAACCCTCCCGAAATCCAAAGTCCCCAGATGCCAGCCGTGGGCCAACCTTGCAAGCAGGCCTTTCTAAGGAGAACAGCCTCGGGAGCACAATGTGAATCCTTTCTGCATAGACAGCCCTACACCATACCCAAGTCTGCCACCTCTATACACGCGTAACACACAGGGCACTGCTGCCAAGATGCCCTGCCTCACGTAACGTGCAAGACTGTGGGCGGGAAGCAGCAGCTGGCAGCCTTGTGTCCGGGCCACCACCCAGGCGCTGTCGTTGGCAGGGACTCTGGAAGACCCACAGAGGGGTCATCAGCACCCAGGAAGAGAGAGGAGGTCTCCCGGTGCACAGAGCCCAGCAGTAACTCTCCGCCCAAAGTCAGAGAGGGAGAGGTGGGGCGCACTGCAGAAGAGCAGTCCCACCGAGCACAGGCCATGCAGCGGGGGGCCAGCCACATGGGACGCTCAGCCCCCGGTGCAAGCACAGCCCTGGAGAAGCGGATGGAGGTGACAGCCACAGGGGCAGATGTGGAGAAGTCACAGGAGGAACACTGGGGCCCTGCAGACGAGAGAGATGAAGGACGTCCAAAAAAGACGGGTGGTTCAAACATATGGACAGGCTTTCAGCTTCCACATGCTAACCACTGGCATCCATCTACCTCCTGGTTGTCTTTGCAATGCTTTGAAAACAGAGACAAAACGAGGTTTGAGCAGGTTAAGGCCATGTTGTACATCTGATATTTCCAGAAGGCACAGGGAGTGGGAGAGAAGAGTGGAAAGGGAAGTGGGGTGGCTTTCAGGTAGCATGTGGCTACAAAAGCAATATTCCTGGAACCCTCCTGCACTGTTGGTTGGAAAGTAAATTGGTGCAGCCACTACAGAGAACAGTATGCAGGTTCCTTAAAAAACTAAAAATAGAACTACCGTATGACCCACCAATCCCATTCCTGGGCATATATCCAGAAAAGATGAAAACTCGAATTTGAAAAAACACATGCACCCCAATGTTCACATTAGCACTATTTACAATAGCACAGACATGGAAGCAACCCAAATGTCCATCAACAGATAAATGGATAAAGAAGATGTAGTACATATATACAATGGAATATTACACAGCCATGAAAAAGAATGAAATAATGCCATTTGCAGCAACATGGATGGAGATTATCATACTAAGTGGAGTAAGTCAGAAAGAGAAAGACAAATACTATATGATATCACTTACTTGTGGAATCTTAAAAAAATGATAAAATGAACTTATTTACAAAACAGACTCATAGACATAGAAAACAAACTTATGGTTACCAAAGGGGAAAGGGGGAGGATAAATTAGGAGTTTGGGATTAACAGACACACATTACTATATATAAAATAAACAACAAGGACCTACTGTATAGCACAGGGAACTATATTCAACATCTTGTAATAACCTATATTGGAAAAGAATCTGAATAAGAACATATATATATACATATATGTGTGTATATATATATATGTATACATGTAACTGAATCACTTTGCTATATACCTGAAACTAACACAACATTGCAAATCACCTATGCTTCAATAAAGAAAAAAAAAAGCAATATTCCTGGAAACCAGTTATCTGGGAAATTCACAGAAGGGTGGGCGGACCAGGTATTTCACTCACATACACCATTTGAAGAAAGATGACTGCCACTGTCATCTTATTTATTAGTTTTTGCAGAAGGCATGACAATCACACTTATTAGTTTTTATTCATAAGAACAAGGAACCATCCACCTTCCTGAGCCTTTGCAAATACTCATATGGTACGAAGCAATGAACAAACATCTAGTTCAAGGGTTTGTGAACTCTTTTTTAAAGAGCCAGATCATAAATATTCTAGACTTTAATGGTCTCTGTCACAACTTCTCAACTTCTGCTATGAAAGCAGCAAGAAAGTAGCCATAGGCAACACGTAAACAAATAAGCATGACTGTGTTCCAGTAAAACTTTATTTACATAACAGGACGTGGGCTAGGTTTTGCCCCACAGGCCATCATTTGCTGACCACTGGTCTAATTTATATATAGAACTTGTGAGAGGCAGAAACAGGTCTTGGATGGCCATTTAGGTTTTTAGTTGAACTGGTGTTGACCTATCTGATAAGAAACGCATATAGAGCATTTCAGGTCCCTCTATCCTCACAGGAGACTACTAGAATAAAACCAAAAAAGGACATGAACAGGATATACATGAAATATACAAGTCTCATGAAACATATGGAAAACATCCAACCTCTCTAGTAATCAGAGAAACACATGTAAAATATCATTTTCTATTTATTATGCTGGCAAAGGTTTTTTTTTTTTTTTTTTAAGGAAAATACCAAGTATTTAGACAGAGAATGTAAAACAGGAACATTCAGACATTATTGGTGAGAGTGTAATTTGTAATGGCTATACTTCAGACGCTTATACTAGAGATTTCCAGTCAGAAACAGCAATGGTTTACTCCCTGGAACCAAAAAAGGTTCTGGATCTAGAACAGCAGAAAGGGTAGAGAAGTGGGGATAAAGGCCCTACTCCAAGTTTTAAAAGGCCCCAGTCTCCAGCTCTGCAACAGAGTTTTAGCAGTGATGCTTTTGGTCTCCTGGGCACTGAAGGATTCATCTCTGAGGAAACCAACCAGAGACAGAAAAGACTAATCCAGTTGCCTGGGGTCGTCTTGTAATGTCCTCTATAGTTCCTGTGAGGGGTCCAGCAGCTGTCAATCCTCATCCATCACCAAGCCCTGGGTTCCCCATAGCTTCCCCCTCCAGCATGAAAAAACATGCACAGGTTACCTGACATTTGAGAAAACATTCTAATGTGAAAGAAACCAAAACAAACTCATAAATAGAAAGAGAGAAAGGGACAGAAAAAGAACTCAGAGGAAACAGATATTACACAGAAAACAGAAAATGATTTAACAATATTTTTAAAATATAATAAATATCTGACAGATACCAAGAAATATATTGATTCAGGAAACTAGAAGAACAGGATGCTATTTTTTTTTTTAAAAAAAAAAAGAGGAACCTTGAGAGAACAAGCACTCTTGGAAACGAAGACTGAAATAGAAGAATTAACACATTTAGGAAAGGAGCTGGATATAAAGTTGAGGAAATCTTCCAGAAAATAGAGCAAAAAGATGAACAGAAGGATAATAGGAGAGAAAAATTAGTAGTGAGGAGAGGGGAAATCAACCACAAGTGCAAATTCCAACTAATGTTCTAGAAGAAAAAGTAGGGGAAAATGGGGAGCTGGGCAGGGGGGCAGGGAGGAAGAGGGGCTATAAATATAATAGTTTAAGAAAAGTTCCCAAACAAGACAAACATAAATATCCCAATGGCAAGAGTCGGAATCATGATGAAATACAGCCCACACCAGGCATAGGAAATGCAGAGAACAGGGCAGAAAGCTAATCCCACAAGCTTCCAGAGGGGCCACAGGTCACACCCAGGTATGAGAATGCCACCAGACTGCTCAGAAATAACACAAAGGAACAAGGTCTTCAAATTTTTAAGAAAAATAATTTTCAAAGTTAGAATCTTATATTCAACTAATTTTACATTCAACTAATTTATCATTCAAGGTACAAGGAAGATATTTTCCATTTACTGAGACTTACTGTGGTGATCATTATGCAATATATGCAAATATCAAATCGTTACACTGTACACTTGAAACTAATGTTAATTATATGTCAATTATATGTCAATTAAAAAAGATATTTTCCAACAGTCAAAAATTTTCTCCCTATGTACCCTCTTCTCCTCAGTAAACTACCTGAAGTTGAGCTTTACCTGGATGAGGTAATAAACCAATTTTAAAAAGACACTGAATCCAGGAAATAGAAGACCCAGCACAAAAGAGAGGCAAAGAGTCTTCCCCAGGGTGTTAGAAATAAGGCAGCCCCAAGACAACAAGTGAATAGGAGGCCCAGAAAGACCAGGCCAGACTGCAACAGGAGGGCAGGAGACTCCAGGAAGAAAGTTGCTAAATAAAAATTCATCCAAGACACTATCTGATCTGCTGGCCAAACTAAGAGGGATTCTGATGGAAAGTTTAGGGCTGAATTTTGATGAGGGCAAGAATTTTTGTTTGTTTTGTTCAATGATGTATTCCCAGGACCCTGAAAGTAATTAGTAAATATTTACTGTACCTATTAAAACGAAACAAATATAAAAAGTAAATTATTAACTGGGAAAAACAAAAAGATGTATCAGGAAGGCAATTCAGTATCGTACCACTTTACTGGAGAGCTAATCAGTATCTTTATAGCTTAAGCACTGACAGCTGATTTAACTCTAAAAAAAAAAAAAAATCAGGACAGGAGGATTCTAGAGGATGGGGAGAGAAGTGTGTGTGGAAGGGGTTCCTGGCCACGGTGGTATGTAGTGTCGGAAAGCTATATTCCCATCTTCCACAACAGAAAACCAGTAGATAACGTTGAAAACTACAAGATAAGGAAAAGCAGCATATATGTGTTAATGAGAAATATGAAGATATATATTGGAAGAAACAACAAAATAGAGTTAAAGGTATTTACATTTGTCAGGGGGAGGGAAAAATGAATAAATACAGGACAGGCGACTGGTTCTGTAGAAGTCTTGTATTATTTGACTTTTAAAATTAGATGCATGGCCTAATTTGATAAAAATAAAAATTAAACGTAAGAAAAGGCTTACACTTTAGGCCTAGCCATTTGAGAGCTAAGAAACTCTCCCAGGAGAATTATCAGATGTGCAAAGATCTATGTTCACTACAACAATCCTCTTAATAGAAAAAAAAAGAGGGGGGGGGTCTATTATTTCTTTCACAATAGAAAATATTAGGGATTTAGTTAATGAAATAAGAATAATGAAATATTATGTTGTTATTTAAATAATCAAGCTTTCGAAGAATAATAAAAACATGATAGAATGCTCCTTTAAAAATCAGGATTTAGAAACTATACAGAGTACAAGGATAGTTTTCATATGCATAGAAAAAAGAAAAAAGCAAGTATATGTTAACAGCTATGTGCTCTAGATAGTAGGATTACAGGTCGTTTTTATTTCTTATTTATACTTTTCCATATCTTCTAAATTTCCTACAGTGAATTTGTATCACTTGGTCAAACATTTTACAGTGTTTTTAGTTTATAAAGCAGGAAAAAGATATAAAAATTGGAAAACAATTCTTGGTATCTCTCTAGAGAAAATAACCTCATTTTAAATACTTAATGGTTAAGAAAAAAATAAAAGGGTAATCAATGCACAATGGCAAAAAGACAAAAATAAAAAATCAAAACCCACAAAATAAAGTACGTCTGGTGCCTGAAACACAATCACATTGGAATCGCCAAAAAAGGTCCTGTCTCTTCGATTACCTTCCATTGCTGAGCCTTAAACTGGTCTCATCTTTTAAAACACCCTGGATGTGACCTTTTGGCTTGAAGGTCAGTGAAATTCTATTGTCCCAGCTGTGGGGCAGCATCTCTGGATGTGAAGTTTAGATCCAAGCCAACCAGGATCTGAGTCCCAGCTCAGGCTTTCACCAATGTGGGCAGATTATACACTCTCTCCTACCCTGCTATTCCTTGTCTATTAAATTGGGATTATTATTTTGCAGGTTTGCTCTGAGAAAAGAACTAGTAAAGTACTTTAAAATGATTATTTGTGTCTGGGACATAGTAATCCATCAATAAATGGTGGCTATTTTTTTTTGTTCTATTTTATAAACACCTCACAAGTTAAATCTGTTTAGCCATAGTCACTAATAGAAAGTATATACTCATCCACTCACCGACTCCTTCTCCCAGACTTAACTATGGGCCATGTGTGCTCAGTTTGAGAACGGGCAAAGGGACAGGCTGATCTCAAAGAGCTACACAGCAGTGACTAGCTCACTGTGTCAAATTTTTACAACTTCATCCTTTATTAAGAAAGTGGCTATCTCCAAGGGAACTTGATCAACTTGCAAAGGATTTGTGAGCTCTTTTTACAAATCACAAATGAAGGTTCAAGAGGTACAAGAGATGTGCAGGGTGCATAACAAAAAGCTATACCTTTGGAAATTAAATCAATCAGAGCATTATTAGTTAGACTGACCTTTACCAAGGTCAGGGTGTTACATCCACACAAGGCATACCTTGGTGATTATTTTCATCAGGGCTTTAAATATTTTTAATAGTGTTTTCAATGACTCTGCTTGTAGTTTCTATCGCCAAAATCTGTAGGGTGTCAAAGTATACGTATGATGTAGGTTTGAAAGATGGGGAAAATTGGCACCATTATCAAGAAACTGTTGAGAAGACCAGAGATGGGCAAATGTTTCCTCCATTCAAATGTGGTAGAGGAATAAGATTATAAAAAGTAAGAATAAGCATCCTGTTCATTCCTGGCAAAATTCTAGAGAAGATTACTATACAGATGACTTAAGAGTAATTAGAATACCAACTAAACTATCATTATCCACAACTCTCTCCCTCCCCCTTTTTAAAGGGGTACCAGATCAGGAAAGGAGGGAAGGGTGAAATGTCCTCAGACATGACATCTTGACGTTAGTCTTTTACTGATAGCCTTGTGAATAAGATTGGAAAGTGACTGGCTAACTAGTTGTATTTGTACCTGGTCCAGCAATTACACCAGAACGATATTGATCAATGGACCCACGTCAACCCAGAAGTTGCCTCTAACGCTATCACCATGCCTCTGCTCTTCAACTCATTGACTGAAAGCCAAAGTGGAAATACTGATGACCCACCTGGAAGAAAAAACTAATAATTTAGAAGACAACAAAAACTTTAAAGAGTCAATAGGTGGGTAAGGTCCCTCTTTTCTTCCAAGCTCCACACTACTCAGCTACTTTCTGGAGGAATGAACACAGCTCTGGCATCCCACCGTAAGTGGAGAGTCTTGGCAAACGGCAGCATGCTCAGAGGAGGGCACTGGGGCAGGGGCAAGGGACGGAGACACCACACACCAGGAACGGACTGGTGACAGAGCTGAGACGGTGAGGATGTACTGCCTGAAAAGGAACGCTCTGCAGACACATGACCCAAGTCTCCAAAGAATAGGAGTTGTTCTAGAAGGCGAAGCCAAGATCAGCAAGTGAAAATACAAAACTAGAACTGCCCCAAGCCCAGCTGGTTATCTTCTACAGTGGTTGAGCCCTACCAGGGCCAGAGCTCATGGGGCACAGGTGGCGCACTGCACTCCAGGGAACACCATTCATTTAGAGCAATGGGCAGCAAGCTTCTTCTGTAAAGAGCTAGACAGTAAATATTTTCAGCTCTGTGGATCATATGGTCTCCACCACAACTTCTCAATTCTATATTTGTAGCACAAAAGCAGCCATATACGGAAATAACTGGATTCCAACACTTTATTTAAAAAACACGTGGTTGGCCAGATGTGGCCAATGGGCCATAGTCTGCTAACCCCCTTATATAGACTATAAGATCTAGGCTAGAAGATCATCCACCAAGGATTTTAGAAGGCTGCAGTCCCTCAATTTGGGGGAAAGGTTAGAACATCCAAGTCTCTTCTACTGCTAAAAGTCCATGAAAATCTGGCTATGAAAGAAGAAACAGAAAAATCAGACGATCTCACAGTTAGTGCTGATAGCAGTAGGTCTAGAACCCAGACCTCCTGCATCCCTGGTCCTTCACCATGGCACACAGCTCCAAGCCGGGCATTCCTCAACTTGTGGCCAGCTTACACTCAGAAATCTTCTAAATGCCAGCCAGTCAATCACTAGCCGGTCACGTATTCTCAGAAACCTTCCTGCATTGATGCCCATGTCTTTGCATCCCTGATATCACACAGAGAGAACCCAGTGGCCGGGAGAATCCGTGCGATTCTCTCCTTTGGAGACCAAGGACAGAGTAGGCAGAGACTGGATGTCATCTGTAGAAGAGTTTCTTGTGGAGCCTGGGAAGCAGGGCCAGACTTTCACCTCATGACTCAGTGTGTCCAAGATTTCACCTTGAGTCAAGGGAAGCAGAGGAGATGACTGAAACAGTGAGAAAATCTGCATCTTGGACCCAGATAAACCCTGATGACTTCTGATCCAAGTACCATCTTTCAGGAAGCATTAAGCTGAAAGCATGAACCCAATGTAGGTCAAGCCACACAAATACCATATAGGACCAAGGATGATTTCACTGTGGCCTTCTGAAGACTCGCTGTCACAGACCCACATCCCCAAATCTGAAATGGCTTCTAAAAAACAAACCCTACATTCTTCAACAATGGTTTTAAATCTGAAGAGAGATAGGCAAAAACAGACAAGAAGTTGATCTCCACTTCATGATCCAAAGCCCAACCCTACCCCAAATGTGTAACCCTTCTGCTAAAGACTTGATTATATTTAGCCTACTTGGCAAGAGAATAGAATTTGCCCTTACTCTGGTGCCTTAAATACAATTTTTAAAAAATTTATTTCATCAAAGTATAGCTGATTTACAATTTGTGTTAATTTCTACTGTACAGCAAAGTGATTCAGTTATACATGTACATACATCCTTTTTCATACTCTTTTCCATTATGGTTTATCACAGGATATTGAATATAGTTCCCTGTGCTATACAGTAAGACCTTGTTGTTTATACCTTCTATAAAATCATAGTTTGCATCTGCTAATCCCAAACTCCCAATCCATCCCTCCCCGACCCTTTAATACAATTTTTGAAGCTTGTTAAATTTGGCTAAAACGTCTATGGAACAAAGTCACCTACCATTTGCCAAAACCACTTTTTGATCGTTATAATAATCGCCAGTATTTTCTGAGCACTTTCTGTTTCCCAGCCCTTCGTACACACCTTCTCACGAGGTCCTCACAATGTCCCCATGAACTAATTTCTGCAGTACAGATGAGGAAACTGAGACTTGGTCTCTCTAAATGACTCAGCCAGAGCCACAGGGCTGGTGGAAGTCAGACTCAAATGCCAGCAGCCTGAGCACGGAGCCTGTGCTCTTGGCTGCCATACACCCTGAGGATCATCACACACCGAACCACTGCATGAACACAACACCTGGCCGTGGTTCCGATACCACCTCTCAAATACCCAGCCTGAGTCTAGCATCAATCACAAGTGATATCGTTTGGTAGTAAATGTTCTCTTTTGGGGTTTTAATAGACCACCTTCTGCAGTAAAAGATTAAAAGGGCACAATAGTGTTTCTTGAATACACCCAGGAAGAATGTGCCAGTGACCCCTGTGTGTGGACCAACCTTCCCCAGGTGGCCTCATGGCTCCCTTCCTCACCCATTTGGGTCTCCATCAATGTCACTTCTTCAGAGAGGTTTTCCCTGACAACCCACCCAAACCTGAAGCAGTCCCCCCCCTTCCCTGCTATCTCCTCATTCTGCTTCGCTCTTTCCTATAGCATTTATCACCACTGGGCATGGTATATGCTTGGGTATTTGTTGATTATCTGCTTTCACTGCTGGGCTGTAATCTCCATGAAGGAAGACACTTGCATTTGCTCACCCCTCTATCTCCAGCACCTAGAAAGTACCTGGCACAGAACACATGCTTACAGTATCTGGTAGGAAAGCAGCAAATCAATCACTCTCTGGGTGACAGAATAACTGCTGCTTTGTATTTTCATCTTTGTGCTTAGCTGTAATTTCTAAATTTTTAGCAGTCAAATTTTATCCTTTTTTGTAATACAGAAGTAAAGTTCTATTTACAAAGCATTTCCTTTAGAGAATACTACCTATTATTACATAAACTCAAAGATGGAGATTATGGCTGCTTTTGGTCCCTGGTAGCCTGGAGGCATGAAAACCATGCTAAGTGAATCCCCTGGTGCCCTCAGATGACAGGTCAGCACGGCCAGCCATGGGCAGGCACTCATCACAGGCTTTGCTGGCCAACTCGGCTGCTGCTAATAGCCCTCTGCCTTCAGTGAACAGCGGTCCCCCAACCTGGCCCAGCCATGTGTGCCAGAGCCTCTGCCTAGTCCTCCCAGCGTGCCTGGAAGTGCAGGGAAGGCAGTTAGGCAGTTTCTCCTCGTCACCACGTTACTCTGTCTCACGGGGGCCAGAAATGGAAGGAGAGAACGGAGCTCATAACAGTCCCCTGGAGGTTACCCATCGGCGGCCCCGCTCAGCTCAGGAGCGCCACTGAAGAGAAACCACCGGAGCTGCAGCCAAGTGGTCCACTGTGTTTCCATCTCAGATACCATCAGATCCAGCTTTTACTCATCTTCGCTTTACCCCAAGCCAACTGCACCTTGAAATAAAGTCTTAAATATTTACTCTGTCCTTCAGCTCATCTCGCTGTAACGTGTACTGCTCCTATTAACCTAATACCTAATGAGAGCAATTATTGAGAAAGTTCTATTAGCATAAAGTTTAGACAGGTTAATGATTGCCTTCCCTTGAGAGCTGACCTCTACAGCACAGGAATTCCCCACCCTGCTTTGGAGGGAGATGGCGTAGCGAGGGGTCAGGCACGGTTTCCAGAATGCTCGAGTCTGCCGTCACAAAGGCCATATGACATTCACCGCGTGACAGTGGACATTCCTTCTGTGCCAAATCCTGTAGGTTATTCCAAGCCCTATCCCCAGATGGCTATAGAGTTTGAAGGTCATTTCCCAGGCAAAGCCAACAGGTCCTCCCAGACTAGAGTGAAAGAAGCTCTCGGTTGAAGGTCAAGGAAGGTACTGTGAGCATTGCTGATCCTGGCTTCCTTCTCCTCCGCTACACGGCGAGCCCCACCTTCCCAGCAGGAGCCCGAGCTTCCGACCTGGCTGCATCCCCACCGCCTGACACGAGGCCGGACACCATCCAGGCGGTGCTGGGTGTATAAAGAGCACATCAGTGCTGGCGGTATTATCTTCGGGCCCCTCCCTTCTAACAGGGTACTAACCACAAAGGGCGGGGCCTGCAGGTATGTGGCGACAAGCCGGGGTGTCAGGCTCTCAGCACTCCTTTATCTCATACATCCTCACGGCTCGTGGGGAGAACGCTGGTGTCACTATCTCTCTTGCACAATGAAGCTGAGTCTCAGCGATAGCGAGAAAACGCCAACAGCGGGTAAGTAAGGGGGGCTGGGAGTTCTGCTGAAGATTACCTGATACCAGTGGTCCAAGAGTGAGTGCCAAGAGCTTCCAGGAGTCCCTTTCCCCAGGTCCAGTCTCCTCTAGGAAACACAGCACCAGAACCGGGTAGTTTACACACGCACAAGCACTGACCACCTGCTACACGCCTGGCCACGGGTCGAAGCCTGAGCTGCATCCTTAAGCAGTGCGTGTCCCAGGGGCCAAAACTTACTGAGCTCTTATTTTTTGTTTTCCACAAAAAATTAATTCACAGTCCCCACCACAGCACCACAGCCCAGGCACTTTAATCCCAGTGTACTGATGAGAAAACTGACTGGGTTTCTCCAAGGACACGCGGCTAGAAGGGGGCGGAGCTGGGATTTGAGCCCAGGCAGTCAGGGCTCAGAGTCTGAGCCAGAACCTATGGCTGCTGGTAGATCACACCCGCCGGACAGGGCAAGCATTAGCTCAAGCCCTTCACTTGATGTTCACCGTGGTTCTTCCGTTTCAAGAGCCCATCACCAGCTGCCTCCAAGTAGAGAGAAAGTCCCCACTGTAGAGGTTGACTTGAAAAGTTCCCCAACATGAAACATCAAGACAGCTTCAAAGCAGTTCAAGACTTGTGGTTGTCAAGGGGGAGGAAGGGAGAGGGAGGGAAGGAGTGGGAGTTTGGGATTAGCAGATGCAAACTATTATATAGAGGATGGATGAACAACAAGATCCTACTGTAAAGCACAGGGAACTATATTCAGTATCCTGTGATAAACCATAATGGAAAAGAATATGAAAAAGAATGTATATATATGTCTAACTGAATCACTTCGCTGTACAGCAGAAATTAACACAACACTGCAAATCAACTATAACTGCAATAAAATAAATTAAAAAAAAAAAAAAAAAGCAGTTCAGAGCGTAGCTGGTCACCTCTGACAAAGCACATCAAAATGCAGTTTAAACCCTCTGTCGACCCCCGACGGGAGCCCCGCAGCTGGCCCTGCTGATGCTACAGGCCTTCAGTCTGACACAAATGGACTTGGGGGCTGTGTGATCACGCACATGAGATGTGCCTGATGTCCAAAAGCAAAGGAGGGACAGACAAAGGAGACCACCAGGAGGTGATGTCTGCAGGCCGAACTGGGGGGCAGCTCAAACTCTCTTCCTCATGTTATCGAATTGGACACCCCTTTCCTTCATTTCTAAACTCAGCCAAGAACTTCAGACCACCTTTACCACATATGCTCCATCTCTTCTTTTTCTGAGATCCAGTGAGGATGGGAAAACCAAACTAGCAACTGATTTTCATTGAGGCCGCCTAATTTTAGAAGTTAGGGACATGCAAAGCCAAAAGCACAGCTTAAAGGAAAATCCCTCAAAACCCCAAAAGCCTCTGAACCTAAGAATCCTTTTCAACAACGTGGAGACACAGACAGTCCCCTGCTTCCATCCAAACAGCTTTCATTCTAAAATATTTCTGAATTTTTAAAATCTCAGGCTCTAGAATGCTTCTATTGAAATAACGTGTCAGTGCAAACAGGGAGAGGATGAAACGGCGAAGACAAGGGAACGTCTTCAGGAAAGCATATGCAAGCTGATAGCACAACTGTATACACGTACCTCATTAAGCCCAATTAGAGCAAGTGGGATCTGCCGCCTTCTGATGAAAACAAACACGTCTAATTTCAGCATGTCCTATCTCTGATCCACAGAAGCACCCCGCGTGGAGGCATTTTCACAAGTAACAGTAAAGCCCACACAAGTTCCCAAGGCCAATACCACCATGCACATTCCTAAAGGCTGCTGTTCTTCCTGATGTTTC
This sequence comes from Balaenoptera acutorostrata, assembly GCF_949987535.1. Lineage (NCBI taxonomy): Eukaryota > Metazoa > Chordata > Mammalia > Artiodactyla > Balaenopteridae > Balaenoptera > Balaenoptera acutorostrata. Next base: position 115,152,758 of record NC_080071.1, on the reverse strand, counting down.
CCCTCAAACAGCTGGGGAAGAACAGCACCCCCTAGAGGGATACTCACTCTTACTTTTTCAAATGAAAACAGCCACGTATTCCTTGAAGGACCAGTAATGAGTCCAAAGGCACTGAGATTGGTGGGCCCCTGCCTCTTTTCCGCAAGAACTCTTCATTCAGAGCAATCCCTAATAGAGCGTAGCTGGTGAGAATTTTTTTTTAATCCTACTTTCGTTTTTATAATTAGCCATGAAGAAATAACAAAGTAAATTATCTTTTTATGGAATCTTAGTTTTCAGAAAGCGTAGGAAAGCAAAAAAAAAAGCATTTCCCTTTTGATCAACGTAGCAGTCAACTTTCTAGGTGCTTTCGGGAATTCCTAAAATATTTAGGAGACTGCCAAAGCCGGCGAGCAGCAGACACTGCAATTCAGAACTGAGCGTGTGGCCGTGGTGCTAGAAGCTTCAGGGCAGTGGCTGAGCTGGTGTGTGGCCAGGAGAGGGAAGCACGCGTTCAGCTGGACAAACACTTACGGAGAACCTGCTACTTGCCAGGCTCCCAGCTAGGTATTGGGATGAAAAGGAAAATGCAGGGTACTTGGTCCATGCCTTTGAAGAGCTTGGAGCCTGGCTGCGAAAGGTCCAAAGATGCACACAGCAGTCATGGGAACATAAAGCAAGGGCACCAGAAACCTCTGGGGCTCGAAGAACATCAAGGAAGGCTTCTTATTGGAGAGAGTACTTCAGGTGAGTCTTGGAACAGATGATAAATAAGGGTAAGCCAGAAAAATGGAGGGCATTCCAGGCTGAGGACAAAAACACGGCAATGTATCAGGGCACACATGAACAGCATCTTGTGGGCTGGGCCAGTTCCTGGCAGGGCTGGGCCACACTCAACCACAGCAGCATTTAAAATGGGGGCAGAAAGGTTAGCATTCCAGAAGCTTTGCCCTCTGTGAACTCTCCTGGAAAGAAAAGTTGGGAGTCAGGCTTAGGACGACTCTGGAAATCCAAACCATAACGTGATGAGGGTCTCTGATGCCTTTATCTCTTTTATCTGCTTGCTTGGAATCTCTTTAGGGACCCTCCCCCATCATGAAATCTCGGGGTGACCTACGTGATGCAGGCCTAGCCAATCAGGAGGTCGCTGGGCAATGTCACTGGGTTATGGAGAGGCACACACTGCAAGCCAAGCCAAGCCAAGCCAAGAGAACGCTCCCAAAGAGTGTTGCCAGAAACCCAGAGCCTCCTGCGGCCACTTCTGCCACCACCCTGCGAAGATGGCCTAAGAATGAAGCCAATGCCGACGGCAGTACCGCTGAGGTTGTTGGAGACGGTTCCTGTGTCTGTATCTAGCAATACGAGCTCAGCCTCATCTTCTGAACTCTCCAATTACATGGGCCCCAAATTCCATTTCTGTTTGAGTATTTTTGCCTCTTGCAACCAAGAGATTACTGACAAATACGTGGAATTCCCGTTAAGCCTCTAAGTATTGATAATAAAGGTCTCCATGTACTGACAAAAAGGTCAATTTGGGAACTTCAAGTTAAGGCACTCAAAAGAAGTAATACACATGTATGAAAATATTTTCTAATCCATAAAGCACTATACAAATATTAGTTATTAGTTTCACCATGATGATATCAATAACTAGTCAATATTATATTGCATATAAATATTAATAACTAATAATTAGTCAATCCAATTTTCATTCTTATATCAATATTCTAAATGTGTAGCCTTTAAACTGTAATTAACAAATGCTCATTTAGTGCTGACTTTGCACCAGGCACGTTTCTACGTAGTACACTGATCTCACTTAATCCTCATAAACAACCCCCATGAAATGGGCACTACTATTATCTCCCCCATTTTACAGAAGAGGCAACGCAGGCATTGAAAGGTTAAGAAACACACCCAAGGTCATGGGCTTCCCTAGTGGCGCAGTGGTTGAGAATCTGCCTGCCAATGCAGGGGACACGGGTTTGAGCCCTGGTCTGGGAAGATCCCACATGCCGCGGAGCAACTAGGCCCGTGAGCCACAACTACTGAGCCTGCGCGTCTGGAGCCTGTGCTCCGCAACAAGAGAGGCCGCGATAGTGAGAGGCCCGCGCACCGCAATGAGGAGTGGCCCCCGCTCGCCGCAACTAGAGAAAGCCCTCGCACAGAAACGAAGACCCAACACAGCCATAAATAAATAAATAAATAAAGAAGCTTTCATTTAAAAGAAAAAGAAACACACCCAAGGTCACACAGGTATGAAGTGGTGGAGCCGGGGTTTGAACCTGGGCAGCGTGGCTCTACAAACAGTGCCTTTCACTGTCCCTCATCTCCTGAGAATCAATGTTCCAACTTCCTTTAAACTGGTATCCCTAAACAAATGACTTGCGGCAAGGCAATTTACACTCCCTAAATCCACATTAACACATGGCTTCTGTCCTCCCCAACTCCTGTCTTTGCTGGCTTGTTTCCTCCATAAATGCACCACCCCAGTCATCCTTCAAGCTCCATCCTTGGGAATCATATGACAGCTCCTCCCTCGCCCCTTCCCATGGTCCACCAGCATCCCCGTCACGTGAGCTCCACCCATGTGGGTCTCAAACCTCCCCTTCTCCCTGGCCTCACGCACATGTCTTGCAATCCTTCTACACGAGTCAACTACACTCTCATCTGGCCCCTTCGCAAGCATCCTGCGTCCACATGGCCATTAATCTTTCTGTGAAAATACAGACCTCATCTAATCATCCTCCTGCTTCAAACCCTCATCAGCTGTCACTGCCTACAGGACAAAATAGAAACTCCTTAGTGTTACATTGAAAACTCTTCACAGATCCCCCAACCCACCTTTTTCCAGTCTCATCTCCTTTTATGTTGCTCCAGATAAGGTCTGGAGGGCATTTCACGCTGTGATGTAGATCTTTGGGGACCTCTCCTTTTCCTTAACTTATTTAATTTACTTGCTCATATCTCGATAATTATATACTCTGCTTAAAAATTAATAAAATGGAATTTCTTCTAAAACATTCTGGTAATTTAAATCCACTCTCTCCAACTACTTTGCCATCATTATTCTGAATTAGTGGCTCTCTCATGAAAAGAAATAATTACCTTCTATACAAGCCAGAGTAAAATGCAGATTGCCAAAATTTTACTGGTTTGTGTCCAGGAAAGAGGTTTCTTAAGGTCAGAACTGCAGAAGAGTGTTCTGGGAGTTTATAAAATCTCTTAAAGCTTTCAAAGACCAGTTGCAAAGCCAGAAGTGGTGAGGATTGGGAGGTCTGCAAACAGCCTTGCTCGGAAAGCGGAAGGAGACTGGCTGCTCAGGAAGCCTCAGTGTCTCAAACATCATTCTGCACTGATCATAAGTGGGAAAACCAGTTTCCAACAATACCTTATAGATCAGGGTTTCTGAACCACTGCACAATTGACATCTGGGGCTAGATAATTCTCTGCTGTGGGGCTGGCCTGTGCGCTGCAAGCTGTTTAGCAGCAACCCTGGCCTCTATCTAGTACATGTCACTAGCACCTCCTCAGTTGTGACAACCAAAAAATGTCTCCAGATATTGCCAAGCGTTGCCTGGGTGGCAAAATTGCAGGCAGTTGAGATTCAGTGCTATAAATACCCAGGCACACAGGTCAGCACCACTCCTCTGAACTGCATTTTCTCTCTCTTCCTCCTTCTTTGTGATAAAAATAAAAGTGCCCTTGACCACACAAAGTGAAAACCACACCAACAATGGCATACATTTTCTGTGAAGATACCAAAGGGACTGTTTCTCACAAGCAGCCAAATACTTATTGCTGCCTTTGCAAAGAATGAAACAGAAAGGGACACATACATAGAAGGAACTCATTTGTTTCTTGCTTAAATTAAAAAAAAAAAAAAAAAAAAAAGCCCCCTGCAGTCTCACCTCTCTCCTGTCTCTCGGGCAGCATCTGGGGTGCCACTGACAGGCCAATACCTGACCCTGGGAAAGTCACCTGCTAAGCTCCTGCTTGGGTGGGGCTGGGACACTTCAGGTGCTACACCAACACACCTGATAACTTGAGGACACAACCAAGGAAACAGCACAGGTGCAACTTCATTGCAAGGTCCATTAGCAGCACCAAAGGGGGGAAACTGCACTTCCAAATACAAGCCCTGGAACTCAGCAGGGACATTTTTCATTATCAATTTTCCAATGCTAAGAATAACAATTATGGTTCTTTTACTGAGAACAACACCCAAGTTCAAATACACTACACTTCAACCCCAAATACTAGAATATGTTGCACGCTGAAACTGACGTGTGGAAAATGCAGGGCTGCCTAATGTTCAATTTGAACTCAATAACAGAAAGCATCCTCTTGGGTTGTGCCTGCATTTTCGATTTTGTGACCGTGTTTCCCAATTCACCTTGCAATTGTGAGCAATCAAAACAGAAGGGGATGCTATCATGATGTTCAGCCTTGTAGTGAACCATCAGCGTTGGCCAGTTATTCAGCTGCTGCTGAACGACAACAACAAGTTCTTGAGAGTATAAATGAATAAATTTGCAAACACGCGTGTGCCCACGTTCCTCCCTCCCCTCCCCCACACCACAGAGAGCTGCACAATATCCCCATTCCCCCCAAATATTACAATCTAGAGTTGGAACCATCACATTCTAGGAAGGCTCCACAGCACCAAATCATCCATGGGAAGCTAAGTCATGGCCAACAAAAACGGAGTCGTATTTCTTAGGCAGTGTCTGCTGCTCAAGTCCGAGAAAGGAACAGGAATGACAAGTCCCACTACCAAGCAAATCCTCATACATATAAATGGAAAAGAGGAGCAACAAGGAGAAACCCTTGTAGAAGTGAAACCAAATGCCACCCACCCCCAGCATAATCCAACCCATGTGGACAGTATTTATTAAACACCTTCAACAGCCATGCTCTGAACAACACACTGTGGACAAAACGAGGATAAAAGCAGACACTGACGGTCCTCAGAAGGCCAGCACTGTCACATCACACACCTGTAGCTTTTTACCTTTCCCCCATGTCAGTACACGGCCAAGAAGTGCAGACCCCATCCTACTCACTCCACTTCATAATTTAAGATCACAACTCTAGAGAAAAGCAGAATCGGTCTTTCAAAAAAATCAAAGTATCATTCCGAAAATAAATAATTTTGACAAAGGCACACTCAAGTCCCTTCAAGGATTAAACCTGGAGAAATCATAATTGGTTGAAAGGTGGTTTTTGTTTTTTTCAATCTATTTTTTCATTTCTTTGATTCACTGTCCTCTTAAGTAAGATAAACAGAGCTCAGAAATGCAGTTCACTGGGTCACAAATCAAGCCTTGGAAATTTTGAAAAACTGAAATCGTATCAAGTATCTATTCCGACCACAACACTATGAGACTAGATATCAATTACAGGAAAAACACTGTAAGAACTGCAAACACATGGAGGCTAAACAATATGTTACTAAATAAACAAGAGATCACTGAAGAAATCAAAGAGGAAATCAAAAACTACCTAGAAACAAAAGACAATGAAAACACGACAACCCAAAACCTATGGGATGCAGCAAAAGCAGTTCAAAGAGAGAAGTTTATAGCAATACAATCCTACCTCAAGAAACAAGAAACACCTCAAATAAACAACCTAACCTTATACCTAAAGCAATTAGAGAAAGAAGAACCAAAAAAAACCCAAAGTTAGCAGAAGGAAAGAAATCATAAAGCTCAGATCAGAAATAAATGAAAAAGAAATGAAGGAAACAACAGCAAAGATCAATAAAACTAAAAGCTGGTTCTCTGAGAAGATAAACAAAATTGATAAACCATTAGCCAGACTCATCAAGAAAAAAAAGGGAGAAGACTCAAATCCACACAATTAGAATGAAAAAGGAGAAGTAACAACTGACACTGCAGACATACAAAGGATCATGAGAGATTACTGCAAGCAACTATATGCCAATAAAATGGACAACCTGGAAGAAATGGACAAATTCTTAGAAACGCACAACCTTCTGAGACTGAACCAGGAAGAAATAGAAAATATATACAGACCAATCACAAGCACTGAACTTGAGACTGTGATTAAAAATCTTCCAACAAACAAAAGCCCAGGACCAGATGGCTTCACAGGTGAATTCTATCAAACATTTAGAGAAGAGTTAACACCTATCCTTCTCAAACTCTTCCAAATTACAGCAGAGGGAGGAACACTCCCAAACTCATTCTACAAGGTCACCGTCACCCTGATACCAAACCCAAAGATGTCACACAAAAAGAAAGCGACAGGCCAATATCACTGATGAATATAGATGCAAAAATCCTCAACAAAATACTAGCAAACAGAATCCAACAGCACATTAAAAGGATCATACACCATGATCAAGTGGGATTTATCCTAGGAATGCAAGGATTCTTCAATATATGCAAATCAATCAACGTGATACACCATATAAACAAACTGAAGGAGAATAACCATATGATAATCTCAATGGATGCAAAAAAGCTTTCGACAAAACTCAACACCCATTTATTATAAAAACTCTCCAGAAAGTAGGCATAGAGGGAACCTACCTTAACATAATAAAGGCCATATATGACAAACCCACAGCCAACATCGTTCTCAATGGTGAAAAACTGAAACCATTTCCTCTAAGATCAAGAACAAGACAAGGTTGCCCACTCTCACTGCTATTATTCAACATAGTTTTGGAAGTTTTAGCCACAGCAATCAGAGAAGAAAAAGAAATAAAATGAATCCAAATTGGAAAAGAAGAAGTAAAACTGTCAACTGTTTGCAGATGACATGATATTATACATGCTACCAGAAAACTACTAGATGCTACCAGAAAACTACTAGATGCTCACTAATGCTACCAGAAAACTACTAGAGCTCATTAATGAATTTGAGCTACCAGAAAACTACTAGATGCTACCAGAAAACTACTAGAGCTCATTAATGAATTTGGTAAAGTAGCAGGATACAAAATTAATGCACAGAAATCTCTTGCATTCCTATACACTAATGATGAAAAGTCTGAAAGAGAAATTAAGGAAACACTCCCATTTACCACTGCAACAAAAAGAATAAAATACCTAGGAATAAACCTATCTAAGGAGACAAAAGACCTGTATGCAGAAAACTATAAGACACTGATGAAAGAAATTAAAGATGATACAAACAGATGGAGAGATATACCATGTTCTTGGATTGGAAGAATCAACATTGTGAAAATGACTATACTACTCAAAGCAATCTACAGATTCAATGCAATCCCTATCAAACTACCAAAGGCATTTTTCATAGAAGTAGAACAAAAAATTTCACAATATGTATGGAAACACAAAACACCCCATAGCCAAAGCAATCTTGAGAAATAAAAACGGAGCTGAAGGAATCAGGCTCCCAGACTTCAGACTATACTACAAAGCTACAGTAATCAAGACAGTAAGGTACTGGCACAAAAACAGAAATATAGATCAATGGAAAAGGATAGAAAGCCCAGAGATAAACCCACACACATATGGTCACCTTATCTTTGATAAAGGAGGCAAGAATATACAATAGAGAAAAGACAGCCTCTTCAGTAAGTGGTGCTGGGAAAACTGGTCAGCTACGTGTAAAAGAATGAAATTAGAACACTTCCTAACACCATACACAAAAATAAATTCAAAATGGATTAAAGACCTAAATGTAAGGCCAGACGCTATAAAACTCTTAGAGGAAAACATAGGAAGAACACTCTTTGACATAAATCACAGCAAGATCCTCTTTCCACCTCCTCGAGAAATGGAAATAAAAACAAAAATAAACAAATGGGACTTAATGAAACTTAAAAGCTTTTGCACAGCAAAGGAAACCATAAACAAGACGAAAAGACAACCCTCAGAATGGGAGAAAATATTTGCAAACAAAGCAACTGACAAAGGATTAATCTTCAAAATATACAAGCAGCTCATGCAGCTCAATATCAAAAATACAAACAACCTAATCCAAAAATGGGCTGAAGACCTAAATAGACATTCCTCCAAAGAAGATGTACAGATTGCCAACAAACACATGAAAGGATGCTCAACATCACTAATCATTAGAGAAATACAAATCAAAACTACAATGAGGTTTCACCTCACACCAGTCAGAATGGCCATCATCAAAAAATCTACCAACAATAAATGCTGGAGAGGGTGTGGAGAAAAGGGAACCCTCTTGCACTGTTGGTGGGAATGTAAATTGATACAGCCACTATGGAGAACAGTATGGAGGTTCCTTAAAAAACTAAAAATAGAACTACCCAGCAATCCCACTACTGAGCATATACCCAGAGAAAACCATAATTCAAAAAGACACATGCACCCCAGTGTTCATTACAGCACTATTTACAATAGCCAGGACATGGAAGCAACCTAAGTGTCCATCGACAGATGAATGGATAAAGAAGATGTGGCACATATATACAATGGAATATTACTCAGCCATAAAAAGAAACGAAATTGAGTTATTTGTAGTGAAGTGGATGGACCTAGAGTCTGTCATACAGAGTGAAGTAAGTCAGAAAGAGAAAAACAAATACTGTATACTAACACATATATAGAATCAAACAAACAAACAAACAAACAAATAAATAAATAAATGGTTCTGAAGAACCTAGGGGCAGGACAAGAATAAAGATGCAGACGTAGAGAATGGACCTGAGGATACGGGGAGGTGGAAGGGTAAGCTGGGACGAAGTGAGAGAATAGCATGGACATATATACACTACCAAATGTAAAATAGCTAGCTAGTGGGAAGCAGCTGCATAGCACAGGGAGATCAGCTTGGTGTTTTGTGACCACCTAGAGAGGTAGGATAGGGAGGGTGGGAGGGGATATGGGGATGTATGTATACATATAGCTGATTCACTTTGTTATACAGCAGAAACTAACACAACGTTGTAAAGCAATTATACTCCAAGAAAGATGTTTAAAAAAAAAAATGCAGTTCAATCTGATTCTTGATTTTCATAAAGTTCATTTCCACCTAAATTTATCTAGGGGAACATTCATTTTCACATAATCAAAAAGCCCAAGAGTAAAAATAAATTTGGTAAGACAAGCCATTTTTGAATAAAAGCCACATAGAACACAGCTAAACAGAGAAAGAAAAAGGGGACACACACACACACACACACACACATCCCTAAAAAGAAAATAAATTTAGAGAATTCTTCTTCAACTGCTATGGTACCCAATTTAGATGCAGTTTATAGCCAACCAGAAGATCTAACCGTGAGCAATAAGACATCAGAGTAAGCAGTAAAGTCACACCAGGGAGAACATTTCTGAGCAATTACCACATGTCTTAATGCAGAAGGGAAGAAAGAAAAACTTCACGCAACTAGGATTGAACCCTACAAAAACGATCTCTCTCACAGCTCAAGAGCCACTCCTGCTATGACAGGAGGGGTGTGAGCACTGCCAGAACAGCCATGGATCAGGAAGAGGACAAAAAAGCCATGAGGGCTCGACCATGAGCTAGGACTAGGAACTTACGTGCTTGTCCTTCTTTTTGGCACCCTAATCTACAGACCTGGCAAAAAAAAAAAAAAAAAAAAATGTGGGTTATCTGACAAGATATAAAGGACCCTCCAACCTCTGGGGGAAATAAAGGAGGATGCCCGCATTCTTCATTCCACATCTATAGCCATGGTGGCTAACGCAGCAGCGTCTGGGCAGGGAATGCATATGCACACACACGCACAGAGGGACAAGTTGTTTTGTTTTCTAACACACAGGTCAGCCGAAGAAACAGACCCTCAGTCATAAAGAACTTCCTTAGTAGACAGGATATTAAATAGTCCAGGAAACTGTCAGCTCTTTAGGAACATCTAAGAAAATGGTTCCACATTTTCTCTAGGCTCACCCATTTGGGATGATTTATAAGTGGAAGTAAGAAAGAAGGAGCAAACACAATGTCTTCTCTACTAGGCACGAGGAGGTCTTCAGCTGAGCTCAGCAACAAAGCCTCACCCCATCCCAAATAGCTAAAGTCACAAAACCTGTGTGAAACCGCTTCTCTGAGATGCTGAGAAGAGTCAATAAAATCACGTTCCTCCAAGGCTCAGGAACTGTACTGGTATTTACTGAATGGTTGCTAGCTGGAAAGAAGGAGAGGAAACTAACAACTTATCTGTGTCACAATCCATTTCTAGTCTGTGTCTCTTTCTCAATCGCCTCAATCCTACCCACATTCAAAGTTTACCTTCTGACTATGTCAGAAGCCTTCCACAGTCACCCCCACTTAGAATAACATAAATTATGGTCGCTCTAAGCATGTGTATTATTTTGCTAATTGGCCAAGTAAAAATCTCGAAGGTATGGAGTGTGTCACACACGAGAGATGCAAACGAGTAAGAATGAGGTTAATTATCAAAGGCATAACTTTAAATTTGCTCCCTTTTTCCAAAAAGGAAACAAAACAAAATACTCTGGTTCTATAAGCATCAGTAAAAACACAGTACCAGTGGCACCTCTAAAGGAGCCCTAGTCAGAGCCAATGACTTACAGAATGTGCTCGGAGATAATGTGTTAGCCAAGTAAACTAGCTCCATACACAGGGCTGGGATCCCACTTGAAATAAGTAGCCACGACCTGCTTTCCATTTCATTCCACAATTTTGTACCCTGAGACTTGGAGCTCAGCCACCAAGTCTCCCTGTGAGCCCGGCACACAAACCGGACAGTCAGAGGCAACGAGATCCCTTATCGGGAAGAGAACGACAGCAGACATGTCGACACAGGCCCTACAGGACAGAGGCGGTGGGAGGCAGCAGTGTTAGAGGCAGAGCAATCCTCACCAGCCCCCCGATATAGGGTCCTGCGGAGCTGCCATGAAATCAGACAGGACCTTCTCAACAGCATCTCCTACTGGGAACAGGGGTGGAGGGGTGGAGGCTGCAGAGGCATGGGTTCCATTTATTAATCAGTAGCTCAACACAGTGGGAGGTTTTCTTGTCTAATTACAGAAGCTGTTGGAAACTGCAAGGGAAGACAGGATTTATGGCCTAGATGACACTGCCTCTGTGTTGTAATTAAAAGTTATTTTTAATATCTGTTTGGTGGGATACTTTGGATTATTAAAAATATATTTTGCAATTTAAAACTTGCTAAAGGGCAAAGAACACAGCAGAAACGTAATACAACAAGCTTGCCTAATGTGAAACAATTAAACGTTTTGACACTGGGAGGTGGGAAAGGAAAAGAACCTCTCTCCTACTTAAGGCTGTGAATTTCCTATAAGAAAGAGGGAAAGAAAAACCAAAAAGGGTACTCAAGTCGGTTTTTAAAATTTCAAAAGTAACCCAGCTACTTATTTTATCCATTAACTAGAGTTTGCATACCACCCACCAGGAGTATAGACAACTCATTCACAGCCATCCACCCAAAACACCTAATCCTAATCCTTATTCTTGAGCTCTTGCTTTGTCCTGGGTCCCTAGGAAACGACAGTGGTCACCCTAACAAGGTCAAGGCCTGGCTCAACCACAAAGGCCCAGAGGCCAGTGCCAGGGCAGTGCGATGGGGGGTCCAACGTGAGCTGTGGACAATACGTGCTGTGTATGATTTGGGGTTTGTTTTAAATCCATTTCTCTTCTTTCATCCAAGGGTCCAGTTTCAAGAAGGGGACAGACAAATCACATCCCAGTGTCCACAAGTGGCTACAGAATCAGGCCAAGATCAGGCACGGACCATTTATTCCCCAAGGGCCATTTCTAGAATTTCTATTTCCCCAGATACACAAAGGAGGCACTTTCTGCCATGTTGGTTCTTCTTTAACAGCAGGGAGGAGAGAATCTATTATGTGAAATAGACTTCTGAAATTGTCTGATAAATATGGGGAGGGGAAGGAACCCTCATTGGCATGAGCTTCCCAGATCACCTCTGTATTTCATTTATCCCTGCTGTGAATCTTCTCATTAAAAGTAATTCCAGGAGCTCATTATGGGAAATATGCCATGGAGACCACCAGATATTACACATCATGAAGAGACTATAAAAGCATTTGAACGTGTTATTCAAAAATAAATTTAAAATTAGCTTTACAGGGGCCATACCGAGTTTACGGGATTTATCTTATGCCAATAAGAACGCTGTGCTTCTGTATTCTCTTCCCAGTTCGAAGCAGGCTTTGACTTCATGTCAGGGCATAGAATTGTGGTCCTTACCTGCCACATTAATTTTCTCAAGTGCTACCAAGCTGGGAACAGCTGTGGTGGAGTTGGTCAAGTTTGTCCCTGTGCCATTGATTACGAGGTTGTCCACCTTTGACTCTAACTTGCCAATGCGCTGCAAAATGTTATCCAACAACACAGCAAGAGTCTTCTTCAAATCTGTAAAAGAAAACGTACATAGTTTAAAAATCCTTTGGTCCCCGCACATTTGCCTGGCGCGCACACGCTTACCTTCCCTTTGCTTCTCTCTCTGACATGAAGAACAAAAGGTGGCAAATCAAAAAGTACCACTTGAAGACCTGTCCTAACAAACCACCTCTTAGAGATGACAGAGGCCACGTTCAAGTGGCCCAAAGAGTACGAAACAAATCAGTTCGCTCTGTAAGACAACTCCCGCGGTAAGTAACATTAAAATTATTCCTGGCTACTAGGTTGAGAGAGAAAACTCCCTGTTACTCTGCATCCTACCAAACCACTCTGTTAAATTCTTCCTCGTTCTAGCATGGTGGTTACTGACACATAGAATGACAAGCCCAAAGTGTAGCAAGGCCCTGAAGTAACTTCCGGATCAAGTTCATTGTTAGTTTTTTTTTGTTTTTTTTTTTTAAATAAATTTATTTTATTTATTTATTTATTTATTTGGCTGTGTTGGGTCTTCGTTTCTGTGCGAGGGCTTTCTCTAGTTGCGGCAAGCGGGGGCCACTCTTCATCGCGCTGCGCGGACCTCTCACTATCGTGGCCTCTCTTGTTGCGGAGCACAGGCTCCAGACGCGCAGGCTCAGTAGTCGTGGCTCACGGGCCCAGTTGCTCCGCGGCATGTGGGATCTTCCCAGACCAGGGCTCGAACCCGTGTCCCCTGCATTGGCAGGCAGATTCTCAACCACTGCGCCACCAAGGAAGCCCCTCACTGTTAGTTTTTTTAGTGCTGTGGACTCTCGCATGTCCAAATTTTTTGCAAAGTCTTTACTGCTGTTGGTTACATATGGTAATACTTAATAAAAGCTACAGTTCCAGATTCCAGACATGCTGGATAACCCAAAGTTAACTATAATGCAATTTAGGAAGACACTTAAAATAAAGACCAGATTCATTCCTTCATTCAAGACATATTTATTAAACAACTACTATGTGCCAGGCATTGTTCTAGACGCTGGGACTATTCTTTTCTGGTGCTTACATTTAAGAGTTGATTCTCTTTCTTACGTATCTGGCTGTGGGTTATAGAAAAGTGTTCTTCTCTCTGGATAAATTACAGACACATTATCTTCATGCCTACGTAAGTATTTACTAAGTTTGTATACAAGGTAGTCTACACACACACAGAGAAATTAAGTTAGCCCCCTCTCCTCTGGAAACTCATAATCAAAGAAAGATAGTCTGACTTGTACATGTGAGGAAAGCAGGAGGACCACAGGATAGCCATCTATGTGAACAGAATTCAGACTCACTTATGAATTGGGAGTGGGCCAGGGGAGTAGGACATAGTGTAGGCAGCAGGATGCAGAAAAGTCCTGAACTGAGACAAATGGGAAGTTGTCACCTTCCATTCTGCTGGGAACAGAGCACGCTCGCGCCGAACAGGTGCTCTGATCCAGCCAGGAAAGAAACACACACTGGATCAATCCACCAACCCCAGAGCACAGCCCATGACCCTCTCCACCAACAGGTATGCAGACCTTCTATTTTGCCAGGTCAAGAGAGACACTCATCTGAACAGAAACAAAGGTGTGTGTGTGTAATTGACATGGAATTTTGCATTCTTGGTGGTTTACAGACAGCTTCACTGAAGCTGACTAAAAACTACGAACAGAAACAGAACCCACATCTTCATCCTGCAAGTCTGGTTCTATGTGCTTATTAGCATAATCTCAATCGTTCCACCACACCCAACACCAAACATCAGACTTCTTCACCACGTTGAGATCTGTAGCAGATTGTTCATTCACTCACTCTAACGAACATCCGACCAGGTCTACTTTTTGCTCTTCAGTGTGTACCTTACCCACAGGTAGTAAGACAAGCTGGCCATGACATTAGAGCAATTGGCTAAAAATATGATTATAGCAAAGAAGGTTAGAAGGGAACTAAGTTCCTGAACGCCTACCACGTGCCGTGCACATATATAAGGAATTCCATTTATCTTCACATTCTCCATGAAGCAGGTATGACTTCATTTTACAGAAGAGAAAACTGAGATTCACGGACAGAAAGTAATATGCTCATGGTTAAAGAGATACAAAATCGCAATGCAGACTCGACTCAGGTCTGCCTAATTCCCTGACACCTCAGCGTGACCAGCCAGAAGTCAAGAGCCGGGCTGAAAAAAGAAACCAAGCATGACATTCAGTGACTTTCATCCACAGCATAACGATCAAGGGCTTATTAGACTCTTAATCACTTCCTAGGTTTGAGTCCTCACCTCCATTTCTGCATCCTTATTTGTAGGAGTTGAAAGCATAAGCCTACCTCTTTGGGGTTGTAATGAGGACTTAATGAGTTAATATTTATAAAATGTTTTGAACACTGCCTGGCACACAATAAACACTACATAACTGTCTGTTACACAGATAAATAAAAAATAAAACCTTTGGAAAATGCTCTCATCCTTCCTAGAGAAATCTCTCCCTGAGTGATGCAAAGCTTTACCGTTTTATCCAAAGGGTCATGAGATCATTCCCCTCCGGGGGCTGCAGTCCCACAGTCAGCATGACTCACAGCCTGTCCCCGACACATCATTAGCTGGCGCAGATAGCAGGAGTCAGCCACCAGCTCTGCTCTTACGCTGAATCTAAAGCACTGACCCCTTCTCCAGAGCTCTGAAGATTGCCAGAGGACAGTCACACAGACGGGGGCAATGGTGCCACTCGGGGGCTGTATTCACTGTAAAGAAACCACTCCTCAGATAAATGATATCAATCTCCCCCATCTCCAGCCTCTTTGCCCAGAGCCTGAATTATCTGCCAAGGAGTTCACGTGCAAAAACGGCATTTAACTCTTCCCAGCAACTGTCATTAGCCAGATGCAGAGGCCCTGACCCTCCAGTTTGGGTTAACTCAGGGTTTCTCAACTTTGACACAATTGACACTTGGGATCAGATAATTCTTTGCCGGGGGGGCAGGGGCTGGGGGAGGCTGTCCTATGCATTTAAGGTGTTCGGCAGCATCCCTGGTCTCCAGCCACTAAATGACAGTAGCAATCCCCCCACGTGACCATCAGAAATGTCTCCAGACGTTGCCCATGTCTCCAGACTGCACCCCATTTGAGAGTCACTGAATTAAGCACACTCTCCCAACCCTTGTCTTCCCCGCTGCCCTTCTGTGGAGATGTCCGGAGAGAATCTGGACAGAAGGGTTACGGGAGAGGGAACGAAGTGTGAGAACACAGTCACTAAACTGGCATTCTGTGTGACTTCCATAGTGGCACTGCTATAAATATGATGGGAAGTACAATGAGGGGAGGTGGGAGCGGACAGCAGCCTAGCCCATGCTGCAGGTCTCTTAAGGGCTGGTCACCTTTTGCCTTTTTGTTAACAGGTAACAGGACTACCGGACAGGGTCCCCCAACCCACAGTTTTTGGTGACAGTCACGGATGGCACACGCCCTAGGTAGGATACAAAGTTGTCACGTCAGCGTTAAGAAGACATTCTTCCTTGATTCTTAAAATACAGTCCATCAATAAACGTGACCCCCTATCTCTTGTTGACCCCCCCACATAGATGGACCTTTTGTGACTGTGACATGGTACGAATAAAGGAATTCATGATGGTGATAAGATGTTGATGGTCACCATCACCACTACTGCCCCAATACTACTACTGCTGCTACTGTCACTAAGGTCGCTACTGCTGCTGCTACTACTATTGCTACTATTATTACTGCATTGTTGCCACGGCTCCTCCTCCACCAGCGCCACCAGCAGCACTGTTTCTTGAGCCCTACGTGTCAGCTACTGTCCTAAGCACTTCACATGGATTAACTCACTTGATCCTGCCAAGACGATATGAGAAACGTGTTGTCGTTCCCATCTCTATTTTACAAATGAGTAAACCACAGTACAGAGAGGTTAACTAGTTTGTCCCATGTGTCTGCAGATCCAGTGTCCAAACCCAGATAATCGGGTTCCAGACCCAACAGCTCTTACCCACTATGCTACAATGCCTCTTGAGGACCACTATGGACCTGCCGGCCAGCAAGCATCTCTGACCTGCTACTTCTGAACACACTCAGCAGGGATTAACTCCTGAACTTCTGCCATGTGTTTCTGTTAAACCATATCCCAAGCACCCTCAAGACTCGCGATACCCCTGTGCCGTGAGCAGCTCCAACACTACAACATAATGAAGAACCTCTCTTTCTATATCGTCTCCCTTCAAATGAAAATGGAATATAAGACTATCAAAACCTTGGCCTCTCTAGACACTTTACCTGGGTAGGCATGTTTTCTCTTCCAATGTGGGGGGGGGGGGAGTTCATTTTCAACTCAAGCAGCTATTTGAGTCACAATTTCAAGGCAGTCCAACACAAGATAAAAGATACTGTGTCAATAAAACACACAAGGGCAAAGATGATCCCAAGCCCATCTTTGTATCCTTACCAACTGGCACAGTGCCTGAAACATTAATCAGTAAGTGTGTGTTACCTAAATGAATAAGTGAATGAATAAATGAACCAACAACTAAATGAACTACATTTAGTCTTCCCACAAAGAAGGCTTAATAAACTATACCTTTCTAAGTGATGAAATTGTTTCTCACCTTTGTATTTCACAGCTAAACCTGCAAAAATTAAGAGTTTTATTGCAATTTTAAACTAATACCAGAGTATTTTTGTATGTTTTCGTCTTAATGTTAACCCATATATTTGATAAGACTGAACACCCAAGAATAATTTCTATACAGTTTAATAAAGAAATGAAGGTGAAAACATTCCTCCAAATTCTAGTATAATATTTTCATATTTATCATTGTGTTTTATAGTTATTACAGCCATAAACTGTATCCTCAGCAGGATTACAATTCCCAATTACTAACGGGCTTTTAAAATTTTGTTTGTGCTTCAAAGCCTCAGTAATAAAAATTTAATCCCAACATTACTACTGCAATTCTGCATTCCGAAAACTTACTGTACGTGATAAAGATGAGATCAAAGTAGGTGAAAACATTTAAAATGTCCCTCTGGGGAAAGGAAGCTTTCGTTTCTATCATGCCAGGAGTTCTCTGATAAAGGGTGAGATCAACACAATCTCAGAACAGGTGCTCTGGCAGCTTCTGTAAATTTTCATTTCCTGAAAGCCATGACATTAACGATAAGAGGGGCTGGAAATTGCTGCCACATCCTTGAGCAGGACAGTCAAGGAGATATCACTGCCAGCTACACCTTCCCCCGTAGCTGGAGTCCAAGGAGATGAAATATCAGTAGAAAGGGGGTCCTGCTGGTGGATAAAGATCTGTCAGTTTATAAGTCTATCAGCTAAAACTGTGAGACTGGGTGGTAAACCCTGATTGCCCAGATCAGCAAGTCTACTGAGAAAGGCCAGTGCTTGAGGCCAGTGCCTCAAGGCTGGTCCCACCCCATTCCCCCTGGGACACGCTTCCCAAAGCACTGGCTCTCCAGCCTGCTGTCCCATCAGGCTTGGCTGTGGAGTCCGAGGTACCAGGTCCCATCCTCAAGCTGCTCAATCGGAACTTGCAGAACCTGCATGTCAAGGATTCTGGGCACACACAATCGAGAACTACATTTAAGATGCAGCCGCCACGATTCACTGGCATAGAACCAACTGGGCAATAAGCAAGGACTTACGGCGGAACTGCCAGAGATCATTTACATCTGTGCTTGTTCCGAATGCAAATCCTTCTCTACCATGGCCGTGTTCCCCCCCACCCCCAGTCCAGAGCAGAGCTCGAACAGCAGGACCACAGAGCAGATTCACTTGCTGCTCCAGAGAAGCCAGCAAAAGACAGGGCGCTAATGAGAAAGGAAGGTGCTAATGAAAAAAGAATTAACCCCAACCTCTCATTCCCACTGACTGCCAGGAATGTCAAGTTGCATCAGTTACATGTTTGAAAATTAATTTTAAAGTGACCTTTCCACAGAAAGATAATACGGTTAGAGTAATGACCAAAATACAGTCCATTCATTATGGACAAGGACACTCGAGACAGTGTTAGTTATCAAAGAGGACAGTGCTATTTATTATAGATAAGCAGTGGACACTACCCAAATACCCAACAAAACGGTTATACTACATGGTGTCCATCTATTCCTAAAATGGAATAAATCGCTAGATTGGAGGCCAGATAGGGCAGAGAGCAGGTGTGCTCTGTCATCTCTGTTTACTGCCACAAGCTATTGACCTCAGGAGCTCCATAAATGTTTATTGAATGGTTGGATGAAAAAAGGAGAAGTGTATGGCCATTAAAAAAATTAAATGGATGGGGAAATAAAACAAAGATGAGTTCAAAAAGCTCTACGTAAAATATTCCAGTTTTTAAAAATAAGCATACACACATATATATCTGCATTTAAATAAGGGATGGAGAGAAATCAAATTTATCTGGTTTGGGGGTAAAGAGTATTTTATCTCTTATTCTTTATTTGTAAGAATGCAAAGCTGGGCTTGGGATCATCTCTGCCCTTCTGCGTTTTATGGACAGTATCTTTTATCGCGTGTTGAACAGCTTTGAAACAGTGACTCAAACAGCTGCTGGAAGTGAAAATGAATTGTTTTTTCCTTTCACATGGGGAGAGAAAAGAAGACAGCCCAGGAAAAGTGCCTGGAGGGTCCCAGGTTTTCGACAGCCTCATATTCCAGAAGCTCTGAATTTTCTATAAACGTTCACATCACTCTGACAATCACAAAGGCAAAAAATGCTACCTGAAAATGCAATCAGTACTGTGTATTCTACCCTCGGAACTCAAGGATACTGGCCCTGATGTCCCCTCCCCCCTCCCAAGAAGCATCTCAGTCACCAACCCTCACTGCCTCATCTCAGCTGGGTTCTTCAAGCCCGCCGGTGGATGACTCACCGGCCCCTAAACTCACAAATATGCCCTTCCCCCTGCAGCTGTCACAGGCCGTCCAGGTCACCAAGGGAACAATCATCACCCAGTGAAAGAGCAGCTCAGAGGCTCGGTATCACTGACTGCCGTGCTCTCCGGGGTTAGCGGTACGGAATTAAGCTTTGACTTGAACTTGTACCTCGAAGTGAATGCTATTCCTGTGCTGGGGGAAGGGTCACTAGTATTTCAAGGAACTTCTAAGGCAGCAGAATCCGAGACAGAATCCTATCTAGGCCTGCGGAGGAGAGTAACTGCTTTACGGAATTTGTAAACATCCAGAAGGGAGTTCTTGGGCTGTTCTCTCCATTTTCCGAACACTTCGCCAGCTGCATGGAATAGGACTCAAGCCAACGCAGCCCTCTGTGCAGAAAAGGACTCAGGCTCTGAAAGGTCAAGTCCACCGTCACCCGTCGTCCCCACTGACTCCAGGGCATCTTCCCTGTCGGGAAAGGGCAGCCGTAGCACGGCCCTCCCTGCTCACCACCCACACCAGAAACCGGGCCCCAGTGGTGCCCACTTCAGAGACGAAGGGAGCTCAGCCACGCCCCACTTACCCCACACCACAAAGGAAAAGCTTTATCTTTTGAACAGGAAGACGATGACAACCACATGTCCCGTTTCTAGGATGCCGAAGTCACTCCGTGGAGCTAACACACCTTTGGGAAGGGACCCAGGGAAGAGCCACAGCACCTCCCCCTCGAGTTCAGAGCAGCAGGTCTCAGCCCTGGCTGGGGTGGAGCCCAGCATCGGTGCTGTCACAGCAGCCCAGGGGATGCTGGTGGACAAGCCTCTGGCATCTTGTTTTATTAGCAGGGGGTGGCAAGCCTGCCTTCCTCCAGTTCACAGCTTATTTCTTCTCCTGTCTGGTCGGGCCCCGTCCCCTGTAAACCCTAAAAACCGCTACATAAACAGGTTCCTGAAGCCCCGTGTTCAAAGGAATAAACAATGTCAGCTCTACATGGACAATTCTGGTTGGGTGGTAACTACTGCGGGTCCGGGTAGGCCAGGGTTAGCGATAACTCATAATAACGAACGCATGTTACTAATCTTAAGTGCTTTGATAAGCTCGGTCACATGCAATCCCATGAGGTCAACAAGCCTATGAGGTCAGTGATATTATATCCTCTCTTGGACAAAAGAGGAGGCAGTCTTTTAAAACATCAGTGACTTGCCCAAGGTCACACATCTAGTAAGGAGACCTTCCACAAGCCACAACTAAACACGCGCCAGCTGCTTTCCAGAAGAAACAACGGTTCCCAAGTCAGGATCGTGCATAATAGCTACTTGGAGCCGCCTGGACACCAAGTCCATAGGGAATCTCTTCTTGTTTCCTGTCTCACTAAAAACATTACTGTGTTACTGTGATTTTCTTTTTGTTTTTTTTGGCCGCACCCCTCAGCTTGCAGGATCTTAGTTCCCCGACCAGGGATCGAACCTGAGCCCCTTGCAGTGGAAGCGCAGAGCCCTAACCACTGGACCGCCAGCGAGTTCCCACTGCGATTTTCAAATTAGCCTCAGCTGTAACTGTACTAGACAGAGTCAGGGTGGAAGGGACACTGCTGCTATTCACTCATGGTTCCTACTACGTGCCAGGCACATGCTAAGGCCCTGGGGCACAGCAGGGAACAAAAGAGGCAGGACTCCCTGCTCTCTGGGGGCTTACATTCTAATGGGGGAGAGAGACGATAAGACAGTGACTGAGTCATGACAGGTAGTTTAAGTGTCATGAAGAATGAGAATGAAGTAGAGGTGCGGCCCTACTTCTGATAGGGACCTGAAGGAGAGGAGGTAGGGATCTCCCTGGAGGAAGGGCATGCAGGCGGAGGGAACAGCAAATGCAGAGCTCAGAGGCAGGAAGATGCCCAGCCATCCTCCAAAAGCTGGTCCCAGAAGACAGCTGCACTGCCAGGCAGCATGAGGAGGGTGACCAGCTCTTCAGGGTGGCCGTGAGCTCTGCTCAAGCAGTTCTGGCAGAAAGAGCGCCAGGACGCGGCTGGGAAGGGGAGGAGCTACAGGGAAGATGAGGGACCTACGTCAGGGCAGGACTCTGAGGCAAATCCCTTTACACCTGTATCCCCTCCTCCCGCCAGGACCGGAAGCAGTGGTGTGGCGTGCAAGGAAAGGGCTTGAGGACAAAAGAGGGTACAAGCAAGAGCCTCCAGTTCCTCCCGGAGACCCAGATTCTGATTACACTCCTGTCTTACACACACCCGAGATCCTCCTCAGACATCCAAACTGGGCTGGGCGTGCCCGTGAACTTGGCCTGGCTCTGATGGGGATGCTGGGTGGGCTGGTCTTCTACTGCAGGATCACTGGAAAAGCCCCAAGCCCCAAAGAGGCCCGTTTTTAGGTCCAAGCTTCGGAAAGCAGAGAGCCCTTTCCGGAATCACACCAGCCACGTCACTGTAGGGTAACCAAGTAACCTCCTGAGACACACCACAGAAAGCGCCCAGCTCTTTTTTCCCCTGTTGCGCTCCAAGAACAGTGTATTTCCCTCAAGGGCAGAGAACTTCTGCTTAGTCGATGGTGGTTTTCCACATCACCCAGCCCTCCAAAAAACAGTCCCTTGATCAGATCTGGAGGAACAGAGGCAAAAAGAAAAACTTTAAACAATAAACCTTCACAGGCTTAGCCAATGTAAGTGTTTTCTTCTTTTTCATAGGAGAGGTGGAATGAAACACACGGACAAGCTCTTGTCCGACTCTCAGATCGTTACCTAGGTCTGCCACGCAGGATGGGGGCTACATTTTTGGAGCAGCCTCAGGCAGCCACGCCAGCGTGACAGTGAGGGGCCCCCCACTGGCTTTTGAACCAACTTTTGAACAAACCCTAAACGGTGTTTATGTCTTGGAAATGGACATCGCCAGGCCGACAAGGGCCACAGGAGCCCAAAGCCGTTACCGCTCCACTGCCCCCTCGCCAGCAACCAAAAACTCCCCCCTGGTTCTCCACCCCTGTGTCCTTAAGGAAACAGAAAGAACTTCCTTCCTCTTGACCTCCCTGTGGAGGTGACAGTGGACAACAGGTCAGGGTCACGGCCGGCGCCAGGCCCCCTTGCAAGAGCACTCGTCTCCCTCATCCCCTCCCCCGCTTCCATCACACTGAGACCACAGCCTTCAGGGCCTCGGTACCCACGCCCTCTTCCTGATCCTGCCACATCAGCACCGCCCGCGCTGCCCCGTGCTCACCTTGTTCCAGCTGCTGCAGCCTCTGCTCTGCTCCTGGAGTGCGCGTGAGGCCTTAGGACCTGGCACACACCCAGCCTCACCTCAACCTCCCGCCTCCCACCCCACCCGGCAGCTCCTCGGCATCACTTGGGCTAAAACACACCTCCTGGGCTTCCCTGCTGGCGCAGTGGTTAAGAATCCACCTGCCAGTGCAGGGGACACGGGCTTGAGTCCTGGTCTGGGAAGATCCCACAGGCCGCGGAGCAGCTAAACCTGTGCGCCACAACTACTGAGCCTGCGCTCCAGAGTCCGTGAGCCACAACTACTGAGCCCAGACGCCTAGAGCCCATGCTCCCCAACAAGAGAAGCCACCGCAATGAGAAGCCCGCGCACCACAACGAAGAGTAGCCCCCGCTCGCCGCAACTAGAGAAAAGCCCGGGCGCAGCAACAAAGACCCGACGCAGCCAAAAATAAATAAAATAAAATAAATAAAAAAAATAAAAAATAAAAGACACCTCCTGGGAGAGGCCTTCTTTGACCTTCTCCTCCAAAGTAGCTCCTCAAGTACTTTTTAAAAAATCCCATCTCCCTGGGTCATTTTTCTTCCTGGAATTTACTGCTATCTGTCATTCTCTTGTTTATCATTTCTCCCCCCAAATGACTGCAGCCTCTGTGAGAGCAGGGACCCTGTCAGTCTTTCCCCAGCTGCGCACACAAAGCATCGACAGCACTGACAGACACCAGCCCACGGCACAGACGTCGCCCAAAGTGCCAGGCTGGAAGGATAAGAGCCAATCCCGGGGACAGTCTAGGCCCAAGGAGCTCAGGGAACCAGGAGACAGGAGGTAAGGCAGAGCAGGTGTACAGACCTGGAGGCCAAGGGGGAAGCAGGCAGCAGGGAAACAGAATATTGGTGGGGGGCTGGCAGAGAAGCTGAGGGCTCATAGCTGCTTCAGCCTGAGCTGGTGACCACTCCAGGGCAGAGCGTCCCAGCGCCCAGAGAATCAAGTAGGTGAGAAGAGTCAAGGTTAATAAGGTGTGGATGTACCCCTGGGTGGGGGAGGGGTGTCTCTCATCACCCTAGATTTCTATTCCTGCTACTTTGAGAACACAAATGGACCAGGCCTGGCCTGTTAGATAAGAGGTGATCCCTGGGCATCAGAATTTGGGTCAGGCCGTCGGAGACAGAGATCAATTCACCCTAGAAACAAGCACAGCATTGACTGGGCGAGTGACACCATTCGTGACGCAACTCCCGAGAAATCACAGACAGGCATGGCCCTGCCACGCGGGCCTGGGAGATGCAGCGGAGGCTGAGCTACAGACGGCTCTGGCTGCACATGCTCCTCTCCCCAGTGACAGAGAAGCACCCAGAAACGCCCTGCAGACCCCAGGAATGAATGCTGCGACTGTTTCCCACGGGCTGCCCGGGCTATCTTCCAGGCACTACTTCTGAATGACCATATCCCAAAAGAAAGTCAGAAGTCTCTCTTCAAATCACCAGAACGAGGATGGAGGGGGGGGGGGGGATGCCATTTAAAAGTTCTTCTACTGTTGTTTAAGGACTAGTCAAACGAACAACCAACAGCAGCTGCATGTCAGAGACTGACAAACATTTTTGGCAAAGGACCAGACAGTAAACATCTTAGGCTTTGCACTCTCCGCAGCAACTACCCAGCTCTGGGATTGTAGCACAAAAGCAGCCACAGACAACACATAAACAACGGGGTGCTGGGTTCCAAACCCATATGAAAACAGGAGGATCCGGCCCAAGGCCATGGGAGTCCTGGGAAATCGTTGAGTCAAGGAGGGACACGATCGCACGAGTGTTTTAGAACGAACTATGGAGACTACTGAAAGATAGAGTCAGCACACTTTAGACGTTATGTGAAATAAATACTGGTACTGTCACGTTTCTCTGTCATTACAGTTGTTATAAACCAATGGCAGTGTTTGTGTTTCAATGAAACTTTATTTACACAGACAGGCAGAGCTCCAAATATGACCCACAGGTCATGGTTTGCGGAACACTTCTGCTCTAGCATCTCAAGTCAGGAATTTTAAACTAAAATCAGCTACTACGATTCTTCAAACACCTGCCACAGCTACTTAAGACAAATTTGTAGCACATTAAAAGCCTCTGATTATACCAATATGGGATGGGAGAAGGAAGAGGTTTTTTTTTTTTTTTTTGGTCTATTAACTGGATTCATTCAAACCAGACACAGGTCCCAGCCACAGAGGGTTAGCTCTTCACTGTTCCACAGCAGACATCCAGGCAGTGCTCTGTACCTGGGCTGCATCTGTGGCAGAAAAAGAGACTGCAAACCAATGGCTCACACATCCTCATCCCCACTCCACCAGCCCAGCTAAACCACTGTACATCCGGCAGTCTCCATACCTCCATCTGACACATAACAGCACCCACCAGCGCTGCCTGGCAATTGACATGCCCACGACTGCTAGTGATGGATTCCAGGGGAAGCACACATCATCAGAACGGCTCTCCAGCTTTCCAGGACTGGCTCTGGCCTATACCATCCAGCTCAATCCCAGTTGTTGATACCCAGAGCTGAGAACCAGGGAGAACTAGCCTGGCAAATTTTAAACAATAAAGTCCAGTTATCTGCTTAAGGACTTCCCATAAGAAGATGCTGTTAGATGGGGTTTGCTGTTTCCAGGCTTCGTGCAGTGGTTCTCCAAGGTGGGGAGGAGGGAAGTTTTGCCCCCCAAGCCCGGAGACGTTTTTGATGCTACTGGCATCTAGTGGGTAGAGACACCAGAGATGCCGCTAAACGTCCTACAAGGTACAAGCAGTCCCCCACGCATAGAATTATCCGGCTCCAAACATCAATAGTGCTGAGATGAGAACCTATGTCTGGGTAAGATTTCATCGCATGATGATCCCCAAACCTCAAGCACTAATGCACAGTCCAATTAAATTCCCGAAACTCAGCTCCAAAGACCACTCTGATTGGCATGTCGAGTTGATTAGATGAAAGAGAAAAATACGTTAGACTTGCCGATGGGGCCGTTTGGTTGTTTCTTTGTTGTTTTTGAGGAGAATTATTTTGCTAAGGTTCGGCTGTAAACGGAGGAAGTTGAAATAAATTTCTGTAGTTTCTCTGAGCTCCAAAGTCCTATGATTACAAGCATATACAGTGGTTCATATTCTAACAGACTACTCTGGGGTTTTTGATATCTTTCTAAAAAACATACTGTCTCGGTCAGGCTGAAAAGCTAACACCACCAGATCATTGCTCTTTAGAGCGTGGAGGAAACCCACCCTGTGAGATGCTTAGCAGTACACAAGAAATAAAACTGGTCGAAACAACTAGAAAAAATAAAGTCTATAAATTTACCATTCATGTGGCTTCTTACTTCCCACGGTAAAGGTTTGAGAGAGACTGAGATAAACAGAAGGAGGAAGTTAGTACAGGACTAGACCTCTTTCCCTCCAAATGTGTAACGTGGAATGCACTGAACCAGAAACTGAAAAACGGCATCTGTTTCACTTGTGACATTTACTTGTAACCCACTGGTAACACCAACGATGACAATTTGCTTTGTCTTTTTCTGGCAGTTTACCTATAATATTTGGGAATTATTACAGAAGATCGAAATCAATGAGTAATTTAAAACGCACCCTCTGAAAAACTACCTAGCTGTTTTTCAAGGTCAGCTCTCAAAGAAGTCTCATTTTTTGATCCATTAGGTCGAAAAAGGTGACATTTGATTTAGACATATTAAAAACCAGTGCCTTACAAATCTTGAAGGAATAGATTAAAAGCAGATTGTGTGATCATTCAAATTGTAGGCACTGAAAAAGAATGTCCACATTGTATGTTAAAAGCAACCATTTCCTCCTTACCAAAAAAAAACATATATGTATATAATTTTTATATCTATATATTTATAAAATTAAATTAATTAATTATATATATATAATTTAAAAATAACCAAGTTTCCTGGATCCTTTTGAAAAGAAAAAATGTATATGTAACATTGAGCATGATTTCCTATGTTTAAACTCAAGCTTCAACCTGCGGCTACACATTTTCAGGAATCATCATTTGACCTCTACATACTTCAAAGACCTTGAATGGGTCACAAAGTAGAACATCGAACTTTCCCACCTCGCCCAGCTCCACTCTTCTATCTGATTTATAGTACACCTCAGATCTCAAACCGTAAGGCCACTGAAGTCTCCAGTGACCAGAACTATCACTGCACAGTAACCGAGGTCATCTTCTGTGGATCAAGTCCACTCCAATATTCGGTGACCACAGGAGGGCTGGGACTTGGATTCTCCAAAATACAGTCTGATCCAAATTTCATTTGCAATTTTCGTTTTGTATTTGTGTATGTATGTTTTTGTAAATATTTTATTTATACAAACATATATATATATATACACATATGTTTGTGTGTATATATATATTATGTGTGTATACACATATATATCAGAAAGATAGACACTGAGATGTTAATTGTGATTACTTTCTACAGTAGTAGATCTATATGTGATTTTCCTTTTTCTTCTTGATTTTTTTTTTTTTGCTTGTCTACAGCTTCCAACTTTTCTATATTAAGCCTAACTTTTGCTGAAAGAAAAATAAGTAATACTCCATACGTGTATTTTTTTTCACTCAACCTCATTTCAAAACGGATTTCAAGCACCTGACAAAAAAGCAATGAGTACAGAAAGATTTCTTTCAAAGCGAGGGCAACCGGCCACAAGAGCAAGACACAACAGCGGTAAACTCTGAGGAAGCCAAAGGTTAAAGCTATCAGTCAGCACGTAAGCCCTGATGTCCCTGCATTACTGGCCAGAGGGAGGCACGCGTTCGGCTCTGAGTTTCTTGGCGGCCGTAGAACATTCTTCCCCCACCCTCCTTACCTCACCCCCACCAGTCCTAATTAAGGTTTGTTTAGGGAACGATAATGAGAAGATTTTTCTGCATTCCCTGATCATCCCCCCAGATGAGATCATGCCGTCCAGCAAGGAGGAGGAGGCAGCTGCAGATACAACCAACAGAGCGCTAACCAGGAAGCCCCACTGCTCCTGGCGCTAAAGTGTCAGCGTGTACAAGAGGTCAGAATCTCCCAAAGGGCGTAGCTTTAACTTTCTAAAAGCGTCCCTGTGTGTGCAGTTTATCGCCATGAAGGTAGTGGCGAGGGATATACTCAATCCACGACCAAGTCTGAGAGCCTCTGGGGTCCCTTGGAGGCAAAGCCACGCTCGACGGAGGCGCCCCGGCACTGCAGCGCTTACCGTAAGCTGTCATGACCCCCGCGTAGGGCCCATCCACCACATTTCTGTTTTCTTCTGCCAGCGCCTTGATGTACCTCTTGCTGAGGTCCAGGATCTGTTCCCGAAGCATGGAGCTGCTCTCGGGCTGAGTCCTCTGCTGGATGGTAAAATGCAAGAGCATCATACCCCAGATAAAGCCAAAAGTCACGAGGAAAAAGCCCAGCTTCTGAGAGGACAGCTTCCACGGAGTAAAGAGAGCCATTGCTCTCCGGCAACTTCACCTGCCCTGGGCTCTTACAGTGTGGAAAGGAGACACAAGTTCATGGTGTAGGCTGGGCTTGTGGGTTTCTTCGTCTCACTCGGGCTCCTGCGTCAGCCGATTTCCTTTCCTCGTTTCCATCCTGCTGTGAAGAAGGGGGAAAGTTAGCAGAGTCGTTGTGGCAAAACACAGTGAAATAAACCAGAGCCTTGTTTTCACCCAAATAGCTCTAAAATGTGAACTTCCTTTTTTCTTAATCCGCCAGTTCCCTATCTTATGTTATGATTCGGGATCTGTAAATGGAGAGGGGAAATCTGGCTGGGTGACGAAAAGCTGTACAAATACGGAGGGGGGAAATGTGTGCCTGCACGTGTTCACAGGTGTAGCGGGGCTGTTCCAGTCTGGACCAAGTTCAAAACAGGAAGCTTGTTCTGCAAGGTGGGGAGGAGATGGAAGGAGATTTCACTGAATGTCAGCAAAAACCCAAATGGAGGGTGGAGTCCTATCACCACCGGGCACTTCTGTGCCTCTGAAACTTGAACTTACAAAGTCATCATTATGTGCTCTAGCAGGGATTAGAGCCCGCAGCTGGAGAGGTGAGCCAGAAAGTGGATGCCCCCGGCGGGTAATCAGACAAGGAAAGGGGAGAGAGCCCCCCCGTATTACTTAAGCACGGCCAGCTTTCAGTAGCAGTGTCCACAGCTGAGCTGAATGCCTCGGGGCCACCCGGTGGCCTCGCCCTAGGCACCAGCACAGAGAGGCTATGCCAGGGGTACCCAGCCGCCTTTCCGTGCTAGCTACCACGAGTGAAAGCTGCACCGCACTCCTCCCTTGCACACTTCAGCACAGGAAATGCGGGGCACACGATGGCCTGCTTTTCTGTGGTTCTCATTTTCACTCACACCATGGGACAAAATGCGAGGTTAAAAGCCATCGTTTCGATACGAATGCAGCCAGATCCTACCTGGTACCAGCACGGGCTGGACAAAAAAATGGCACTGCTTTTTAAGCAAAGGCTGAGCATGACCTCCTACGAGGAACTAACCCAGGACGTATTCAGAGTGTGCCTATGTTTCAGATCAAAGGATTCTTCTTCCTAAGCAGCCTAAGAAGAAATGACAATGGGATCCTGGGACAATTAGCTTTCAGCATCTGCAGTGCAGCGGATCTGTGTTGGTCTTCCTCTCTCACTCGTTTCCTCGCCTATCAACAGAGGCATCAGTACCTGGTGGTACCTCTGCTGATAGTAAATGATAAATAAATTCTAGTCATGTCCCAGGCACTGTGATAGATGCTGTCTGTGCCTTAGTTCACTGAATTCTTGAAAGAGCCCTATACGGTAAGAACTATTAATACTATCATGTCTGTTGTATAGATGAAAAAACAAGGACACAGGGAGATTAACTTGGCAAAGGTCAGCCAGCTACGTGGCAGAGGAGGAATAATCTAGGGATAAGCCAGCCCAGGAGTCAGTAAACCACACCCTGCCTTCCTAGGCCATCCTTCCTCCCCAGTTTCTTTATGACCAAGAATGGTCTGTACATGCTTAAAGGGCTGTGAAAAGCAACAAAGAATATGTGACTGAAATCTTACGTAGCTCAAATGCCTGGAACATTCACTCTTGGCCCTTAACAGAAAAAGTTTACCAACTGCTGAATCCTAGGCCGGCGGTTCTCAAAGTGGGTCCCTAACTCAGCAACAGCAGGAGCATCAGTGAGAGATG
Source organism: Balaenoptera acutorostrata (assembly GCF_949987535.1). NCBI lineage: Eukaryota > Metazoa > Chordata > Mammalia > Artiodactyla > Balaenopteridae > Balaenoptera > Balaenoptera acutorostrata. Next base: position 115,123,124 of record NC_080071.1, on the reverse strand, counting down.
CCCATCCTCAGGCCCCACCCCAGACCAACTGAATCAGCAACTGGGGGCGGTGGCGGGGAGGGGTGTCCAACATCCTGTGTTTCAATCAGCCGTCCAGGCGATTTTTTGTTGTTGTTTTTTTTGGCTGTGTTGGGTCTTCATTGCTGCGCGCGGGCTTTCTCTAGTTGCGGCGAGCCGGGGCTGCTCTTAGTTGCGGTGCATGTGCTTCTCATTGTGGTGGCTTCTCTTGTTGCAGAGCACGGGCGCTAGGCGCACAGACTTCAGTAGTTGTGGCACGTGGGCTCAGCAGTTGTGGCACGTGGGCTCAGTAGTTGTGGTTCGCGGGCTCTAGGGCACAGGCTCAGTAGTTGTGGCTCATGGGCTTAGTTGCTCCGCTGCATGTGGGATCCTCCTGGACCAGGGCTCGAACCCATGTCCCCTGCATTGGCAGGTGGATTCTTAACCACTGCGCCACCAGGGAAGCCCGTCCAGGCGATTTTGATGACCACTCAAGTTTGAGAGCCCCGTATGCAGGCAGATGGATGCCGTCACGATGCCACGCCACTGCACTGGCAATCAATGCGGCGGGGGCTCCCTCTAGCCCCCCCTTTAGCACATAAGTTCCTCTTGCCCATTGCTCTCCACTGTGATGTTCCTCCCCAGTCTGAAGTTGTAAAACACTTGTCTGTCTACCTTGCTTTTTTACCAGTTTCTGTGTAGGATCCATGACATCCTTTAAGAGACTCCCCCGCTTATGTTCTCAGAGACAGAAAGTGGCCCAAGGGGCACAAATAAAATACCTGTGGACTGAATGAGCTTGTCACCCACTCACTGTGGCACTTTCATTCAGCCCCTCTAACGTGGACCAGATGAAAGGCACCTGCCATCCACTCCTTCTACAAGGATACACTGAGCAAGGACCCACTTGTTGTCATCAGGCCCTGGGGACTGAACTGGGAACAAGACAGGGCTCCCACCCTCAATGGGCTGATGCTTTAGAAGTCACCCCTCTAACCGGCGCTGCCCTTAGTTCCCCAGGAAATGTCTGCACTTCCTTTTCGATAACCCACAGCAGTTAGCCGATGTCACCCCAGGGCTGAAGGGATTTTCCCAGAGCAAGTAAACGAGGTGCTGTACCAAGAAAGACAGTCTCTGGTAATTTTCTTTTGTTATTTTAGGAGACAGCCGCACATGCAGACAGGAATTACCTGTCAGCTTTCAGACAGGAAGCCCTGCTCCGCTTCCTCGATGAACCCCCCTGAAGAAGCTGCTCAAGGCTGCAAAGTTTAAGCAAAGGAAAGACCAGGCTCAAGAACTGAGCAAGGACCCAGTACAAGGTGGCGCGCTTCTCTGCCTTGGCCTTGGGGACAGTCAGGACCACCCAGGTGGTGCATTGAGGGGCAAAAGGATGGTCAAGAAACTCAGTCGTGGTTAAATCTTTCCAGCTCAGAGACATAAAAATTTGGAGTGAAAATCTCTAAGTTCAGAGCACAGTTCTGACTATTGAGGGCCCAGATTTTAAGTGACTACAGAACTGCCAGAAATATTCCTTTCTCCGATGGAATCCAGAGTTTGAAATAACAGCATCTATATCAGCACACACACACAGAATTAAATTGGAATCCATCTCTACAATTCCTACTAGAAAGAAAGAATTTAAAAAGACTTTTCAAAATCATCATTAGGGAGACATCCCTAACTGCAACAGGAACAGGACAATAATAGGACAGCAATCCATACCAGAGGGTGTTGGTGCTATGAAGGGACTTAATGATAATTATCAGTCATGGCCATGATATTAATCAAGAGGCCACAGAACAACAGCCATCAAAATGTTGTCAGTCGGGCTAAAAATCTGCCTGCCTCCTGATCTCCTACCAAACGGCTGAATCCTCTCCCAAACTGCATTCAGTGAGGCACAAAAAGGGCTACACAGTATATCTCAAAGGGTCTTGTTGCCAACCAGAGTAGTGACAGCCCAGGGCCATGGCTTCATCTATCCTCGTCCGGAAAGAAGTTTGTACCGAGTCTGTTCCTAATATGTTAAGCTTCTAGATTCATCACGGCCACTAACCACCCTAATATGCATCTCCTCTATTCTTGTACTTGTGAGCAGCGAGCACTTCTTCCCTTCCCATTCACTCCTCAACAAAATGTGATCAAAGATCTGGGGCAAGGAAATGCATCTTAATTTCAAAAATAAAAGTATATGGGGCTTCCCTGGTGGCACAGTGGTTGAGAGTCTGCCTGCCAGTGCAGGGGACACGGGTTCGAGCCCTGGTCTGGGAAGATCCCACATGCCACGGAGCAACTGGGCCCGTGAGCCACAATTACTGAGCCTGCGCGTCTGGAGCCTGTGCTCCGCAACAAGACAGGCCGCGATGGTGAGAGGCCCGCGCACCGCGATGAAGAGCGGTCCCCGCACCGCGATGAAGAGTGGCCCCCGCTTGCCGCAACTAGAGAAAGCCCTTGCACAGAAACGAAGACTCAACACAGTCATAAATAAATAAATAAATAAAAGAACGTGAATTTCTTAAAAAAAAAAAAAAAAGTATATGAAAAGACACTCAACATCATTAGCCATTAGGGAAACGCAAATCAGAAGCACAAAGAGATACCAATTCCCATCCATCGGGATGGCTATAATCAAACAAGACAGATAAGAACAAGTGTTGGTGAGGATACAGAGACATGAGAACCCTATATATCCTGTGGGTGGGACTGTACAATGGTGCAGCCGGTGTGGACAACCGTCTGGCACTTCCTCAAATGATTAAACAGACAGTTATCATATGACCCAGCTAACTCCACTCCTAGGAATTCTCCCGAAAGAAATAAAAGCATGTGTCCACACAAGAACTTATACATGAACGTTCACAGCAACATTATTCATAATAGACAAAAAATGAAACAACCCAAATGGTCATCAACTGACAAGTGGATGACCAAAATGGGACAAACCCATACAACGGAGTTCTATTCGTCAAAAAAAAGAAATGAAGCACTGATACATGCTACAACATGGACGGTCCCTGGAAACATCATGCTAAGTGAAAAAAGGCAAAAAGGCAGTCACAAAACACCACATATTGTATGATTCCATTTATATGAAATGTCTCGAATAGGCACATCTCTAGAAGTAGAACTTAACAAGAGTAGTTTCTTAGGGCTTGAGAGGATGGGGGGACTGGGAGGTGACAACTAAGGCCTGCCAGGTTTATTCTGGGCGGTAATGAAAATGTTCTAAAATGGACTGTGGTGATGGACGCACAATTCTGTGGATATTCTAAAAACAACAACAACAACAACACTGAATTATATACTTTAAATGGGAGACTTGGATGATATGTGAAACATATCTCCATAAAGCTGTTATGAAAAAAAAAGCAAGCAAGCAAGCCCACCTCCCAAGTTGGGGTAGGAGGAGAAGCTGAACTTGGACACAGGCAGATAAGCCTCGGGGGCGCACTGTGGCCCCAGCGAGAAGCCACCCTTCCCCCACTGCCCACAGCACAGCCGAGGTAAGGTTGTGCCCTTACTAAGGGCTGACCACAGGCCCAGCACCAGAAGGAAATTACGCAGAGAAATGTGCCACCCCGTTTACCAGACACAGCTGCCCTTCCCACCTCCGGATCAACCTCCCGGGCCACCCTCTGAGGCAAGACCTGCTTTGCCTGCCAGATGCCAATTTCTCAAACCACTTGAGGACGCTCTCAAAAACAGCCCCATACCAATGGGGTCAAAGCTGGACTGATGAAGCAGTGAAGAAGTTCCTTCAGAGGCCCATCCACCATCCTTGGACGACCACTTCTTACATCAGGACCTGTGTCATCGGAGGATGGATGAGGCTGGAAATGCCCGTCCCTTCAGGAGCGATGTCAGCCCCAACCGGAGAGATGTGATCTTTCCCTCACTGCCCACAGGACAATCTCGACACAGTGTGCCGGTCCCACATTCCCATGGGTAGCACTGCTTGAACTTAGTCATTCACACACCTCTGCTGTCCTACTACGGACCACCCCATCTTCCCACCTGTCTCTAGATGGTGGCTGTCAGAGCCTACCTCTCGCCTCACCCTGGGCAGCAACATTCAAGAAATCCGAATTGCGTTCGCAGCCGCCGCCGTGCGGTGGTCGCTCTCCAACGACCGCGCCGCCAAGTCTAGCTCGCCGAGCTCCAGCCGAAGGGGAAGAGGGTAAGGGAGGAGGTCTCTATACACCATGGCTCGTACAGAGCCGACTGCCCGCACATCCACCGGTGGTAAAGCACCGAGGAAGCAGCTGGGTACGAAAGCCGCTCGCAAGAGTGCGCCCTCTACTGGAGGGGTGAAGAAACCTCACCATTACAGGCCCTGCTGATTCGCAAACTCCCCTTCCAGCGTCTGGCGCGGGAAGTCGCTCAGGACTTCAAAGCAGGTCTGCGCTTCCAGAGAACAGCGCTTGGTGCTTTGCAGGAGGCCGGCGAGGCCTCTCTGGCTGGCCTTTTTGAAGACACCAACCTCGGAGCTATCCATGCCAAATGTGCAACAATTATGCCAAAAGACATCCAGCTAGCGTGCCGCATACATGGAGAACGTGCTTAAGAATCCACTCTGACGGGAAACATTTCATTCTTTAAAAAAATATATTCTCTTCTTCCTGCTATTGGTAGTTCTGAACGTTAAATATTTTTTTCCCACGGGGCCAAAAGGTACCTAAGTATATGACTGTAAGTGGAAAAACAGGGGGCGACAGAAATCAGGTACTGGTAGTTTTTCCATTTTCACGTGTGTGTGAATTTTTAATATCAATGCGGGGACACGAAGCATTAATGCAAGTCAAAATGTTTCCGCGAACAAGTTTCAGCAGTTCAACCTTATAACAATGATAAATAAACCTGTTAAATTTTTCTGGACAGTGCCAGCATTTGGATTTTTTTTTTTAAACAGGTAAATTTCTTACTGACTGAAACTAAATGGTGTTTGTAGCGTTTTTATCATACAGTGGATTCCATCCATTCACTATACTTTCCTAACTGAGGTGTCCTACATGCAGGTACATATTTTGAATGTTGTCTGTCTTCTGTGCTGTTCCTGTAAGTTTGCTATTAAAATACGTTAAACTAGAAAAAAGAAAGAAAGAAATCCTGAGTCTGCCGTGCTCATCCACGTTGCCTTGGAAACCCCACCCCTGTCTCACAACTGAACCCCACATCCTGCCTAACACCTCCCCTGGCTCCTTGGACTGAGGAGGGCTCATCCTGCTTAGGGATCTCCCAGCAGTATGTGCTCTTCCTCAAGAGCTTACCTACTTGCTCTGTCGGACGATCTTTCCTTTCATTTCTCCGTAAGCTCTCTAAAGACAGGAAGTGCCAGGAATGGGACTGCCTTGCACACCGGGGACGGTCATTATGTGTTTGCCAGATGAGAAAACAGGATGATGGGGATGAGATGATGAAACACAAATGAGCCGTGACCTCCAGGGCCACCTCCTGGTGTGAACCACAGAGAAGCCAGGCACCCCGAGACTGTAAGTTAACCTCACCTTTTGGGAGTTTTTAACCCTAAGATCTGTCACATAGCTGTGAAGGATCATTATGCCCTTGACTAGATGGGGTTAAACTAAAGGGGAGATGGTGGTAGATGGGTACTAAAAGGGAAAAAAAAAAAAAAAAGGAAAAACAGCTTCAGAAGATAATTCTAGAAGGCGCAGTGACTGTGGGACCAAAATGATGTCCAAGACAAGGGATGAGAGGGGAAACAAGTTGAGGGGAACGCTGGGGGAGGCTGTTGGTTTCATCACTGGGTATCCGAGATGGTGACAGGAAAAGATGAGAAGGGTGATGAGGGGGAACTGAATGAACTCCTGCATCCAAGGCCTGGAAATCTCTGATCCACAGCTAGTCCCGCCCATCAGCATCGGTGGGATCCTAGGCAAGTCTGTCTCAGGTTCTGCCTAAGTAAAATGGGGAAAGTTGGAGAACCATAGAACATTGTTAAGCTAGAATGAATAGGGGGGCGACTGATCCTAGTTATTGGTTTTCGAACTGTGTTCCAAAGGACTTCATGGTCCCCAGAGACGTTTCCGAGGTTCCACAAATGTTTTACTTTGAATTTTGTTTCCATCGTTTAAAGTATCTTCTCTTAAAACAACTGGTTAGAAAAAGTCTTATACTATAGAGATTCTCAACATAACTTCCACATACCTCTGTATGTGGAGTCTGAACTTTGAAATCCTACGCTAATTTGCTCAGGAAAATTAATGCTTGGCAGTGGTCTTGTTTGCTTAGTTGTTTTATAAAATTCAGGTCCACATATCTACTCATGTAAAACTGCACGACAGCAAACACTATGAGACCCTGATTAAATGCTAGATGAGGGTCAGTCATAAACTGTAAGTTTCAAAGACATTTGTCTGATCACTCCTAATTATAAGTAGCAATAACAGTCTTTAGAGAATGCTAATGACTCAACTCAAACAATTTCCTACTACTTCTCTTTCCAGCCTCAGCACAAATTTACATTAAGAGCAACTTAAGAGTGCTTGGAAAACTGTGTTAAAACAAAAACACTAGCCATTAACATCTGCTATCAGGGTGAATCTGGACTTCCACTATTTTGCAACCAAAATGCGGCACAGAAATCAACTGTGTGCTAACCTTGACGTGCGTGCACACCATCTCACCACTCCCGACTCTGCTCACCAGAGCAGCTCACTGGCCTTGTCATCGACTTTAAAAGGAAGTAGGATAAATTAAAATGTATAAAGTACCTTCATGCAGACTGGGACACTACATGAGATCTTGCTTAGAAACATAATAACCAAGTACAAACTCTTGATTCACAGAGAAGGACACAGAGGTCCCGAAAACGTTATGTTTTCCAACTAGAGTCAGAATCAAACCGTAACTCAAGTCCTGCTTCCTGATCCGATTTGGTCTCCACCACACCAAGCTGCGTCTCTCAGCTGCCTGCAGAAGCTCAAAATGGAAGCGACTTATCAATATGAAACACCAACCAGAAACCACAGTCTGGTGACAGTAAGGAACCGTGAGTCTACTGCGATGTCCCATCAACCTCGAGGACCTGGGAGAATCAGCAGACGAAAGGAAGAAAAACATACATTCACGGAACTACTGGTGCAAGGCAGGCAGATGGCCTAGGCTGGGGTGGGAGTCTTGCTCTAAATATGGTGTCTTCTGTTGTTAAAAGGAGAAACTGAGCAGGAGGGAAGGACAAGCAAAGCAGCCTTTTCTTCCGAAATAAGCCCAAATTCCTGGGAAGATGCTAGAGGCTAGATGCTCACTCCCTGGACGGCTCGGTGCCACCAAACTGAAGCCAGCGCTCAGACCCGCTCGGCAGCAGCCCCCCGACCCGCTCGGCAGCAGCCCCCCGACCCGCTCGGCAGCAGCCCTCAGACTCGCTCGGCAGCAGCGCTCCGACCCGCTCGGCAGCAGCCCCCAGACCCGCTCGGCAGCAGCCCCCCGACCCGCTCGGCAGCAGCCCCCCGACCCGCTCGGCAGCAGCCCCCATCCGAGGCATGAGTCCCTGACAGCTGTGCTAGCCATGAGCTCTCCTCCCAGTTTGCGGCGCAAAGGAGCCCAGGAACCAGCGGTGGTGGGGGTACTGCTGGAACACGTATGGACGGGCCCCTTCTCTTCCACTTTCCTGACTCGGTTCTCTGACAAATTCTGGGCCTTTATAAACAGGAAAAACACATTCGAAGTGAAAAAAGAGCCTATTCTTTTTAGAACCAGCTAAACAAGTCTTATCTTGAGTCACTAACCAAAAGACACCCGCTAAAACAACACACCTTTGCTATTCTCGAGACCGGGGCGGGGGGGGGTGGGGTGGCTGCGTTCTGATGCCTGGGTCTTACACGCCCCATCCCTTTTATTTTTTGAATTTTATTTTTTGAATTTTATTTTATTTTTTTTTATACAGCAGGTTCTTATTAGTCATCCATTTTATACACATCAGTGTATACATGTCAATCCCAATCTCCCAATTCATCACACCACCACCACCTCCACTGTTCCCCCCTTGGTGTCCATACGTTTGTTCTCTACATCTGTGTCTCAACTTCTGCCCTGCAAACCAGTTCATCTGTACCATTTTTCTAGGTTCCACATATAAGCGTTAATATACGATATTTGTTTTTCTCTTTCTGACTTACTTCACTCTGTATGACAGTCTCTAGATCCATCCACGTCTCTACAAATGACCAATTTCATTCCTTTTTATGGCTGAGTAATATTCCATTGTATATATGTACCACATCTTCTTTATCCATTTGTCTGTCGATGGGCATTTAGGTTGCTTGTGTGACCTGGCTATTGTAAATAGTGCTGCAATGAACATTGGGGTGCATGTGTCTTTTTGAATTATGGTTTTCTCTGGGTATCTGCCCAGTAGTGGGATTGCTGGGTTGTCGGCTCATCCCTTTTACCTTTGAAGTGATCAAACCAAGACAGTCCTGTGCCCAGTCTGCATTTATTAGGCTGCACTTGCATTCTTGGTGTGGGCGGGGAAGGGAAACAGCCAGCCCTGCCCAGCTGAAGCAGGACCTCCTTGCAGTTACCCTGCTTTCCAAGTGTAGTTCAGGGCTCCATAACTGGCATCAGCAGCTAAATAAATTTTCAAACACTGCAATAAGGCTAATGACTCTGTATCCAGAACAGGCCTTCCTTCCCGCCCCCCCTATTCCATCCCACCCTCAACTCCCTCCCAACTGTCCTCAGGTCACTGTGCGTGTGGCCATGACCACTAGGGGGAGCAGAGGGGCAGGGAAAACAGCTGGAAACACACATGGATGAACTGTATTCTGACTCTGCCTCTCAGGCAGGAGGCGTGCACCTTATTGGCAGGTGGACAAAAGAGAAAGGTGACAAAGGAGTGAGAAGGAAGCTGTCACTTCTGGATAAGAATCTTCCCATGTTCTGTAAGTTTCATTTACCAGGCTCACAGGTTGTTCACAGTTGACAGAATTTCCCATCAACAAAAAAAAACGAAACCACAGCAACTCTAAGAATTCTGAAAACATCGACTAAACCAAAACAAAAAGCACGGGTCCCTGAAAAATGAAATAAATCCATTTAATCCAGGGTGTCTCGATTCTTGGCACAATTGACATTTGAGGCCAGAGCATCCTTTGTCCCAGGGGGCTGTCCTGCGTGTGGTAGGACGTTAGGCGGCACCCCTGTCCTCTAGCTACTACATGCCTTCAGAGACAGATGCCATTAGAACCCGCCACCACCAACTGTGACAACATAAATGTCTCCTGACATTGTCAAATGTTCCCTAAAGGATAAAAGCACCCAGGTTGATAACCACTGCTTTAGCCCATCAGCAGGACCTTACCCACCCCATAGGATGAGGCTCAGGGAAGGCCAGCCCATAGGACTAGACCACAGGGCAAGGAGAAGCAAACCAAGTAAACTCAGGAGCCAGTCACCAGCCCTGAAGACGTGCAGGCTCAGAGCCCTGAGCTAAGACTAGAGGCCACAGAGAGACGAGAGGGGGGCGGATTCCTGACGCTGTCCCAAGCTGACTGACAGGTGACTCTCATTTCCTCCCACATCCTTCAGTGCCAACACTATCCTGGCACGCGCCAAGGAGTTCATGCCTGGGCTGGCTATGCCCCCATGTACTAATTAGTATATGGCCTTGACGCTCCGCTCCACAAAGATCCTAGTCTACAAATCAAGGTACAGGGAAGAAGGCTTTGAAAAGACAAAAGCTGGATGATGCTACATCACACAGTCTTAAATAGAAAAGGATTGTCATCTGGCTTCCAGCCCAGGAAACCATGAACACACATTGTGACAGGTCGATAATGACTCTCTAGGAAGAAAAAAGGAATGGTCTGTGAAAAGATCACATGGTGTGTAAATTTGTTAGGTAGGTCTCCTTGATATTGGATGCAAAACTCCAAGATTCGCTTCCACTCAGAGCCAAAGGACAGTAAAGCCACAAAGGAATTTTATGGTAAGTACAAAATGCACCTTTTTCCTCTGAGGATCAGACTTCTGGCAACTCCTTATATGTAGAAAACACCCACGAATGACAACAGGCTCCAGATGGCCCCAGTAATAAAGAAAACCAGAGTCACAAAAATCATCAAAATTACTTCCGAAAAGTAGGACAATGCCCTGAAGATAAAGCTCATTATTCAACAAGTGCTCCCTGAACCCTACAAGTCAGTCACCCCAGGACCCCACTCTTCCACCTGGAGAGGAGCACATGCTGGGGCTGGCTCAAGAGTGTGTACTGTCTGCAGGAATGGGACAGCCTTCCAAGCATGAGATCTGATAAAGACCAGCAGGTTAAAAGTTTTTAAAAACTAGCTGGCGGGGACTTCCCTGGTGGCGCAGTGGTTAAGAATCCGCCTGCCAATGCAGGGGACATGGGTTCGAGCCCTGGTCTGGGAGATCCCACATGCCGCGGAGCAACTAAGCCCGTGCACCACAACTACTGAGCCTGCACTCTAGAGCCCACGAGCCACAACTACTGAGCCTGCGAGCCACAACTACTGAAGCCCACACACCTAGAGCCCGTGCTCTGCAAGAGAAGCCACTGCAATGAGAAGCCCACGCACCACAACGAAGAGTAGCCCCCGCTCGCCGCAACTAGAGAAAGCCTGCACGCGGCAACGAAGACCCAACGCAGCCAATAAATAAATAAAATAAAAACTAGCTGGTGAGTGAGAAGATGAGCACACACACGCGAACATGCACACACCATCAGCAGCAGTGGCCCCTCAGAGGCTTATCAAACGTAAATGGTTTAATGAATTTCCCATCACTTCTAAAACGGGGTTATAGCAAATCCCCATGGAACGCAAAGCCCAGGCTCTGGCAGAACCTGGGTCATAAATGCCCCAAGTCTGAATTTTCTTAAGGAAGAACTCAACCATCAGATGCTTACTTGTCCCTTAATTTATAAATGAAGGTCAACTCTACCAATACTGCAAATACCTGGTCACAAGCCATAGGAGTACACAAATGATTAATATCTCAAGATTAATATCTCTGAGGCGAGCTCCCTGCCCTCAGAGTTAAGGATTGCCTAAATCCAGGCCTCTCAACTGTGATACACTTAAGAATCACCTGGGCTCCTTCTTTTAAAAAAAAAAAAAGAAAAGACAGCTGCCAGGTCCCACACCTAAAGATTCTGACTGATTAACTTGGTCTGAGGTGCGGCCCGAGCAGGGGTATTTTTATTGAATACGTAGGCAGACGTGAAAACTATTACATTCTTGGAAAGATGTCCTTTCTATCATGTCTATGGATCCTACCTAGTGGGATCCAAAACATGGTCTACCCCAGTATTTAAAATGATAAACTCTCTACTTTGGACAAACGCAGTCGAACTGGCTTATTAGACAATCTACATGCAAGGCACTCTGGTTTTCTCCTTAAAGACTCATGTACTGGTCTTCTCAGACCAATGAATGCCCAAGAAGCCCTGCCCAAGGAGGCAGTCTTTCAGGAAGAGCTAGTCCACTACAGAGCCCTGTTAGACCTCTACGCCATGGAAGGACTTGTTGGACTGTTAGGGCTTTTATTAACCTCTCCTTGGCATTTGGCTCCAAAGATGAGAGATTAGCTGAGGCTCAACTAATGGCCTCAACGTCTACCAATGCATCTAGTAACCAGCGCCTCTATAACCTTGCTACTCAAAACCTGGCCTGCAGACCAGCAGCACTGAGATGAGCTGGAAGACTGTTAGAAATCTCAGGCCCAACCCCAGACCAACCGAATCAGAACTGGTATTTAGAACGCGATCCTCAGGTATTCTTTTGCACATTAAAGTTTTGAGACGCATTGGTTTTTATCTCATCCAGGATACGAAGAATGAGGGCCAATCGGACACTACTTTCCAGTGGGGGGTGATGGAGAATATGGCACAATTCTTCTCCTTTTCCTAATGTGCAAAGAACTTGATGATTTGGTATTACTTCTGAATAAACTGGAGGCATGTCAGGAAGACCGGCTGTCTTATAGACACTCTTAGAGTTACTGTAGGATGCATCCCGCTGAGATGAGAATGACATCTGCAGATGGCAGGGTTTTATCATTGTGAATTAGGAGTGCTTATAAGACAACTGGTCATGCTTTCCAATTGCAGGATTTTGATCCATTTTGCTAAAATCCAAGACACCGTTTGGATCCATGTCTTCCGACTTTAACTCCGATATAGCAAATAACTCTATACAACGAATCACTCTATGCAGCTACCCATCATATACTCTGTGCTGCTCAAAGTTAGACATCATCAGGGGGTTACTGGGCTTTTGTTGTCTTTTAATTGCTCAAGTGGCTCAGTTTAGAAAACCTGCTTAAGGATCCTGACTACTGTCCTACATGACTTCAAAGTGAAACAACCTTCAACTCAGGTAAGCGTCCTTATCAGGGCCTTAATTTTGCCTAAGATGATGTGAACCAATATTTAAGTTTCTAGAAATGCCTCTAATTCTGATATCTTCCAGGGCATATAACTAACTGACTTTATGGCCACTGAAAGCCTTTCAAAGCTTTGCTGAAAGAAACTATTTTTGAAAGATGACTTAAGTTCTTTCTGAAAGAAACTATTTGAAGGATGACTTAATCCATGTACTGTTCTACATCGACTTTGCCCAACCTTTTGTAACAAACAAGCTCCTTTAACAGTCTTTCTTTCTCTCACACACATACGCATAGGCACACATACCTTAGGAACTTTCTAATCCTTTCTTAATTCCTATTTCATTTTTGAAACAAGATATTACAGTTTATGAAGTTCATTCATTTTGATACCATCTTTGTTCATGTGCAAAATGATTAATGACAAATTACCTTTTACCCATTTAGCGTGTAACACACAGCATCTAATTATGTAAGAAACAAGTATGACTGGTCAACAAAATCAATTTCACAATTACAGTCTTATTAGTATACATGTTGTGTGGGGACCCAACATCTATTCAAAACCAGAGAGCAATCTAATTACTGGCCCCAGCATCAAAACTAGACAGGAAACAGCCCAATGTTTGGATTTCTTGTATCTGAATTTAAAAACAACAAATCAAATGGTTTATAAAGGGAGGACTCTTTACTTCCTCTGGACACATTTTCATGCAGAACGTGTGCTCCATTTCCCAGGAAGAACCACAGAGGAGACTATAACTGCTCTTTCATCAGTGTTCACAGGTCTTCTTGGGGAGGAAGGACAGCATCTCAGCCGTGGTGCGGGGAGGCGGGGCATGCCTGCTGGGTTTCCTGCCCTCAGGAGGTGCACTCCCCCTTTCCCTGCCCGCAGGAGTCAAAGAGGCGGGGCTCCCCTACCCAGCTGAGTCCACCCAAGGCTTCCTGGCAATCACCAGGGCAACTGTGTACATTTCTATCTAGGATGGCTCAGAAGTCTTGCACCCAAGACCCATCTTCCAACTCAGCTTTACTCTAATAAAGCTGGTTCTGTAATCTTCATCTGGCTTCTACTATTCTACTTCAGAACCGAGAAGGGAGGAAGGGTGTGATTAACTGGCATCTCCAATCCCACATAAGTTTATTTTCGAAGTTTTCCATGTTTTGTTTCTAAGTATCAGGATGAGACAGGTGGTTTCCGGCAGCTATTTGAAAGCATTTCTCCACAAATAACACATTGCAGGTGTATGAGTCTTTAATTCTAATAAATTAAAAGACAAAATGACTATCACAGTCAAAATATTTTCTCTAAATATTGACTTTTTAAAAAATACTGTAAGATATGCCAAAAGATTTCTGATCAGATGAATCCAGCTTTTGGCTAGAAGGGAAGATAATCTGGAGGAAAATCGGCAGAATTATCAGTAAAATACTCAATAATTTATACTTTGCCCTGAGTGTTCCTAATGCATCGTGTCTGTAACCAACAGTCCATTGGGGATATACATAAATATTTTTATAACATATCATTTCCAAGAACTTCCTGGGTTGCTGGTACGGAACTACTAACCACAATGAAAGCTCTTGATAAATGCTGGAAGGCTTTCAAACTCTTCCATCTTAAAGTGGGATCGGAGATCATATATATAAATATCTATTGTATTTAATGATTTGAAACATAGAAATGGTGAAAAGGACATCACCGCCATTCAGAATGAAAGCCCAGGGCATGAGAACCATCACACGGCAACTGCTGCTCTAGATGTTTCCAACCTCTGGATTCGGCCTGACCCCAGATGACATGTCTTGGAAGAAATCTTCAAAGCAATGTATATATTTGACCTAAAATAGAAAGCAGTAAAAAAGGAAACGGCCAGATAAAACATATCTCTGGGTTTACTGTAAACCTGGCAAAGGTTTTCCTCGTTATTCTTCTTGTATTCAGAAGGACCTAGAGAAGAAAGTTCTCTTTTATCTTAGTATCATCTGGGCATCTAGACAGCTGGTTGGATCTTACTCAATGACACAGTAAAAGGTAACTGACGTTGCTTCCCCCTTCAAGAGAATGGCTAGGAAAAGCCAAAATCACGGTCCCCTTCCAGGAAGTAAATTGGTGTCTATTTTGTGTTTAAACCTCATTCCTGACTCTAAATTTCCTCTTATTTTCTCCCTGCCTCATCTGTTTCCCCTTAATTTTAAATGTATTTTTATCTTCCTGTATTACATATTTTAGTCCTTTTTGAAACATATTTTAAGGAATTAATTAAACAAAAAGGAACAAAACAACTATAGCACATAGAATAATGGTCCTCCAAATATGTCCACATTCTCATCCCCAGAACCTGTTACATTACATGGCAAAGGGGGATTATGGTATCAGATAGAATTAAGGTTGCTAATCAGATGACCTTAAACTAGGGAGATGATCCTGGCTTATCTCGGTGGGCTCACTGTAATCAAAGGATCCTTAAAAGTAGAAAAGGGAGACAGAGGGTAGGTCAGAAGGATACAACAGTCTCTCTTCAAAAACTCTCAGACTGTGTCCTAAATTGTTTGCATAAAGCCAAGCATATTGATGTAACAAGTCTAGTCATTTGGTGTCTCCTGGTGACCTTTGGTTCTACTCTAGTGGTGAGAGATTAGGAATTTTAGAAGTCAGGAGGGCGTGAATGAAGATGACAGCACAGAAAGTAACTGCAGAAAAGGACCATAGTTTAGGGCCATTTGGTATTAAGTGCCAGCAGCCTCTCAGGAGGGCCTGGGAGCGCCACTCTACAATTCTGACCAAAACTGACCTTCACAATAATGACACTGCACCACATCACTCATTAACAAGATGTGATACAGCATTCTGGGATATTTCTCGATAAATTCATATAGCTGAGCTCCTCATTTATAGATAAATGAGGCACGGATGGGGGGTGCAGAGGGAGGGAAGACTGTATGGTGAGATGTGAAAAGCACAGACGGGGTCAAATGTCACATGTGCTGACCACGGTGCTTCCCTGCTGGACCCTGGTTGCTACCCAACTATCCACTCTCTAAAGGCAGGGCTGTCCTCATCCTCACTGCAGTAAGAGCTGGCCGTTATCACTGTAGCACACATCCTCTCAGCTGATGAGGTCCCCATTTAGAGCGGGGGAAACTGACGTACGAACGACCAAGCAATCTGTTTGAGGCTGCACAGCTACCAGGTGGCAGAGCTGTTGAAGACCCCGGCCATCAGGCTTAACCACGGCTCTCGGATGCCTCAGCATCTATCAGAGAGCCTCACACCTCGAAGGCAGCTCACTGATGAATAAACGGAGTGAGTCTGCAAAAAACCAAAGGGATTAAATCACTTCGTGGGCCCACGACAATGAGCACTTAATAAATATCAGCTGCTTTCCACCGAGTGTTAGGGTTTTCCTCCAATTTCAAGGCAACCCTGTAAGGCAGCTCTTTTCAAATGAGGAGCTGGGGAGATATATAATAATCATCTGGAAAACTTTCAAAACATTTAGCCCTGAGCAGAGCCCTCCCTCATCCTCCTCCCCTAAGTGTGCTTTAGTCATCCTGAGTTGGGCTTCAATTTGGGGATTAGAAAAGAAAACAACTTCCCAGGTGATCCGGCAAACACCCACTCCTATTCCGACCCAACTCCCACCCAGCAAAGCATCTCTGCTACGAGGTGTCTTGGCTCTCACGACAGGGAGGAGAACCCAGAATGGGCTGAGTGTGAAGCCTCACGGTGGAGACTTCATTTCAAAGATTATGAGGAGGCACAACTAAAATGTATGTGATCAGCAAAATAATTACAAATATTAGAGCTGGGCATCCAAGTATATGGCAAGGGCGTAAAAACACACACACACCTTACACTGCAGAGGCTATCCTGAGGAAAATGGCAGATTGCTAACACGTTACCAGTTTAGAACGAGATTACACTCTTACTATGTATTTTTCTCATGCAATTCCATCAAAGCGACGTTAAGGCGGCATTTTCGAGTATTTTCTACAGAACGAAACCAGAGAAACGGACTAGAGCGCAGACACCCCCGTCCGACAGACATGCACAGAAGCAGCACGCTGTGTGCCCTCTGTGCTTCCACACGTTGTGGAGAAGACACCGAAGGTTCAAGAGATGGTCCCTGCCCTTAGAGACTAGTGCCACCTCCACCAACCCTCCCACACAGCCGTGCAGAACACGCGAACTCAGGGCTCTCTCCAGGGCACCACACCAGGGGGTCCCAGAGACTCAGGAGATGGAGAGAAGCCCCCCAGACGTTTCAGAGACCCTGTGATGTAAACCGGGTCCCTTCCCTTCATTTTCTCTCATTTTTTAAGCTCCAACTAATGCCAGGCTCCAGGCTAGACATCGGGGGATAAAGGATGAATAAAAGTTCTGGAAGCTACTGGCTGCAAGCTGCAAGCTTGAGGAAGGGTAAACAGCAAGAGAGACACCCAGTTTCTCTGCAGTCCTGGGGACCTGGGGAGAGTAGCTGTAAACCAGAGGAAGGAGACCGTGAGGCACAGAGTTCCAGGACTCGGGACAGAGTTTTATTTATTTATTTATTTATGGCTGTGTTGGGTCTTCGTTTCTGTGCGAGGGCTTTCTCTAGTTGCAGCGAGCGGGGGCCACTCTTCATCGCGGTGCGCGGGCCTCTCACTATCGCGGCCTCTCTTGTTGCGGAGCACAGGCTCCAGACGCGCAGGCTCAGCAGCTGTGGCTCACGGGCTTAGTTGCTCCACGGCATGTGGGCTCTTCCCAGACCAGGGCTCGAACCCGTGTCCCCTGCATTAGCAGGAAGATTCTCAACCACTGCGTCACCAGGGAAGCCCCCGGGACAGAGTTTTGAATGAGTCACTTAACATCTCAATTTGGTTCTGTCTGCCCTTAAAAGGAAGCCGCAGAAATAGGTGGTATCTAAGTCCCTTCCATTTTAAGATTCAGATGAGAACAGACTTTTATTGACCAGCTACTCAAATGTTTTGATAATTCAGGATGACCACTCTCATAGCCTAGAATGCAATCCTGGCAGGAGGGGGAGGGGCAGGTTGACATCAGATGACAGAAACTGATTTACCGTGAGGGAATTATACATGAATGAAGCCATTATGCAAAATGGAAAACCACCAAAGTTCATTTTAAGTGTGCTCCCTCCATTTTATCCCTTGCCTCGAACGAATACACTAAATTTATGTCACTTGCCTCTCACAACCACTAGATTTACAAGCCCATTAAAAATTACTTTTATAATCACTGTGCAAAACACTATGATCATTATTATAATGATTTAAATGCCTGCAGCAGTGCACCAGGACCTGGGGAGAGTTTATTAATACCTTGGCAAAATGTGCCGTGAACACGCCATCGGGATGTTTGCTTTGAAAAAAGTTCCCTGATTTTTTTCCAGTGAGCTCAGTTCACATTGCGCTCACATTGTCAGGGCCCCAACCCATGGGGCAGGTGAACTGTTTCCTCATTTCCTCTGCCCCACGGTGCTTCTCCCCACCAAAACCTACCCCAGGATCAAGCTAAGGCACTGGTTCTCAACCCTCACTGTGCATCAGAATCACCTGGGGAGACTTTTTAAAACAAATGTCAGCCCACCACCCTCCCCAAGATGATGAGTCAATTGGCCTTGGTAAGGCCAGGAAACCAATGCAACGTTAAGCGTGCCCTCAAATTCTAAGTGCTATTGAGCTGAAGTGTCCACCTTATCAGACAGATAATTGAAGTGCGCAGAGAGAAAAATGGGGGGAAAACAAGTCTGAGGGGTGAGGGTGGTAGGTGAGGGAAAACGGGGGCCGTGATAGACCAGAGACCCATCTCCTTATTTATTTATTTATTTATTTATGGCTGTGTTGGGTCTTCGTTTCTGTGCCAGGGCTTTCTCTAGTTGCGGCGAGTGGGGGCCACTCTTCATCGCGGTGCGCGGGCCTGTCACTATCGCGGCCTCTCCTGTTGCTGAGCACAGGCTCCAGACGCGCAGGCTCAGTAGTTGTGGCTCACGGGCCTAGTTGCTCCGCGGCATGTGGGATCTTCCCAGACCAGGGCTCGAACCCGTGTCCCCTGCAATGGCAGGCAGATTCTCAACCACTGTGCCACCAGGGAAGCCCCAGAGACCCATCTAGAAGCAGCAGCCACTCTGCAGCTCCAGACATGGGACAGCTTGAGGGTAGACAGTCTGGGGTTGGCCAAATCTTTCAATCTTTCCAGAGAACCAGAAAGCCCAGAATCTTGGGACAAATATCTGTATTTATCAATGTCTGCACTAATTTCGTGTTGTTGTTGTTGTTAAGTTCCAGGTGGGCCCAAGTTCAAAGGAGTTCACAGTCTTGCTCACCTGCTCAGGCCACCTCATTACAGGTATCTGTTACTTTATCCTAACTTCCTAACCATTCTTAACTTTCTAAACAGTAGCCGGTATTGTTCTCAACCAGATACTAATTTCTGATCATCACTCTCAAAGGCTTCAGAGCTCTACCTTCCAGCCCACATGCTCTCCCCAACACAGGCTTGGGAATTAGTCATACCTAACTGCCAATCCTAAGAAACTGGAAGGGCATTTAAAAGCCATCTAGAAAGAGAGATGCAGACCCCAGGATCCAGAAAGTCTAAGTGACCTGCCCAGGACCACAAAGACTGTTGAAGGTGGGGTGACCAACTCCACCCTGGTATTAGCACTGGAAGTTCCCTGTCCTGGGAAACCCGGGCAAAGCAGGATTGTTGATCATCCTGGATGAAGGACAGAGCCACACGGCTGTTCCTTTGGAAGGCACCCCCCATCAACTGGAACTGTTGATACGTATACACATTCTAGCGTCAAGGTTTGCTCCCTGTTAAGATTCAAACTCCCTGAAGGAAGGAATTCAGATCCTGCAAGTTAAGTGCTTGATATTTGTTGGGATAAGTCCTTATGACTCCTTGGTCAATAAAGATGCCTGCTGGTCTTGTCCTTGGAAAATACAGGCATCACTGCTCTGAGAATCTCTCTGAAGAACCCAAGGTCTTGACTATTCACTGGAGCTTCCTTCTCAGCCTGCAATGACCACTTCACCACTTCACTGACAGCAAGCATGAGAAACATGAAGAAATGAACTAGATGAGTAACTTTCAGCTGGCTGCTCCTTTCCTCGTACCACAAAGTCTCCTTCCTACCCTAAAGAGGTTACTACCCATCATCAAGGACGTGGCATCTAGTATGTTCTGAATTCTCCACTCAGAAGGCAGCCTCTCAGCCGTGAAAGGAGTCAGCCTCTGCAATCCTCTCTCAGAAGCCTGCTTGGGAATCGCTCAAGAGGGTCGGAGCTGAACGCCGAGTGTCTTGCATGGATGGAAGGGCAGTCTGGTGTGACAGTGAGAGCCAGATTCCAATCTCAGCACTGACGTGAACTGCCCCTGAGCCCCCTCCCTTCGGGAAGTTACAGAAACGGAGACACAGCTTCCTCGTCTATAAAATGTCTACCTTGCAGGGTTTTCATTTGCAAAGGGCCTAGTCCAGTGCCTGGTCCTGTAAGGCACCCCAGAGGCCTTTGCTAGTCAGGTGAGAGATCTCCCCCTACTGCCTGATTTCAAAACACACAACCAGCCTCCGCTAACCTAGTCTTATTCCGAATCAGACAGTGGTTTTCTTACTGCCCCCCAGTTGCCTTTCTCAAAAGATGCAAGCAAATCTGTGCGAGACACAGAAAACAGAGGCAAGTGTCAGCAAAATGTCACCACAACTGACACAAAGGATTTTTCTAGCTCGTCCGTCAGGGTTGATGGGCAAGACAGCAGAGCTCTGTCATCAAGCCCGATTCCCGATGTTGGTAAAGATCACTGCTTCAAAGAATTTCCTAGGTCAGCACTTAAAGTCTGAAATCTGTTCCCCGAATTCATTATAACCTATAGTAATTCATTACAACTCCATTTCTCAGCGCAAAACTCCACTTTCTGATTCACGATCTAGAGCCATTCCCATATAGATGCTGTAGTTTAGAATTACGACCAAAACAAGACCAAACAAGCCCTGTGCCCTTACGTTTTACCACCTAAACAAGATAAAACAAAGCAAGATGTACACATGCTTGGGAAACAATTCACATGGACATCATTTTAAGCAAACTGTATCTTAGATTCAAGAACTGTCTGCATTATTCTCCTAGCATAAAACCTGTTGTGGCAGTTCCGACTTTTTAC
Source organism: Balaenoptera acutorostrata (assembly GCF_949987535.1). Taxonomy (NCBI): domain Eukaryota; kingdom Metazoa; phylum Chordata; class Mammalia; order Artiodactyla; family Balaenopteridae; genus Balaenoptera; species Balaenoptera acutorostrata. The sequence goes on along the minus strand of NC_080071.1, from coordinate 115,102,597 downwards.
ATAACAAAGTTATGACCTTAGGTCACCAGATAGAATTACACTGCTCAAATTTATTCTTGGCAAGCTCTTTGGAGGTATAATCCACTTTGCAAGGATAAACATGTGGCAGCTATCAAACTCTTACAGACACTCACATACAACAAACACCACCGCCATGACCCTCAACTCTCACAGACTCAAGACTGTCCATGCCAATCCTAAATTAAAACGTATCCCGATAAAGTCAAGAAATAACCCAAGAGTCCGTGTAACAGGAAGTGTGACATTCTAACCTGGCAAGAGAAATGGGCATTCAAAAGCATTACTTAGGTCTGTAGTCAATGTCCTGGTACTAGAGCATACAAAACAACACCACTGGGGGAAGCTGGGTTCGTGAAACTCTCTGTACTCTTTTTTGCAACTTCCTGTGAAATAATTATTTCAAAACAAAAGAGTTGCCTTTTAAAGCATTACTTATTGGGTTTCTTCCTGTTTGGGGAGATTTTTCATAATACAGAAGCCCAAACCCCATTCTGAATGCCCCCTTTCTACTTATGGGTCCAGGATAGGACCTACACCCAAATACTTCTTTGAAAAAGGTCTGCAGATGTTTCCGGAAAACCTCCCCTGTTCAATGAGAACCCCAAACGATGTAAATCACTGGAGACTTTAAGAGTGGAGAGACCGCCACATTTGATCTTGGCTGCTGTGTGGCGGATGTGAAGAGGCCACGGCCAGAGCCCAGGAGGCTCCCGCAGCTCTGGGTGGGACTGAGTCAGATAAAGGCCTCCACAGGGTAGTGGCAGTCATGGTTGGTAGAAGCATTTAAGAGGTCAAATAAGCAGGACAAGGAACAATGACTAAGTGGAGGGGATGGAGGAAGGAGTCTCGATGACCACTAGACTCTCATCTCAGGCAGCTGAGGCAACGTGGTATGTCATCCACCAAGACAGGACAATGGAGGAGCTGGTGTGTAAGAGAGGATCAGGAAGGCTGCCTGAAGGTTCTACAGGGCAATGGTATTGTGTATCTTCTTCCTCTAGTGGAGGAATCCCCTCTTCCTCGTCTGACGTTGTTCAGCCACTTGACCCTGGGCAGATCATCCTCACAGCCAACTACACACCCAGGCATTTAACCTTACGTACCTCCATTTGGAAAAGAGCTACCCAACCGAGCTGTCGTGCCCCCACAGGATCTAGAGGCGGTTGGATTCTAACATTCCTATAAAAAGAACTAAACACCACAGGAAACCTGACTTAAAACTTTTTTTTTTTTTCAAAATTGAATATCCTACAACAAATGTTTTCACGTCTTTTTCTTACTCGTAGGAGTACAGGTTATTGGGAATAGGAAGAGGGTCCCTGGACAAACATTTCCCCGGGTAGACTGCCACAGCCCCCCAGAGTTTCACTTAGAAATGCTTTGGCGTAGAGAATTAAAACTCCAGGAACCCCTTCAACAGAAGGAATGTTCCTAGAATAAACTATGAAGAATCATAAGAAGTAGAAGAGACCTCAAAAATAGTTACCTCTGCTGTACACCTGAAACTAGCACATCATTGTAAATCATCTATACTTCAATAAAAAAATAAATTAAAAAAAATAGTTACCTCCTATTACCTTCTCTATACCTAAAGGAATCCTTTCAGTATCATTGATTATCAGAAATTAGTCTCTTCACCATATCCCCCATCCTCCACCCCAGTCTTTATCTACTGAAAGGCCATTTTCAGATGAAACATTGCCTTGTCAGGCCCTAAGCATACAGGATCCCTCCCTTCTGTTTCTCTCTTATAACTTTTATGAAATATCTGTGCATGGTTACTTTTATATTTGAATTATTCCTGATTATATTATTATGCTATATAATAAGTACTACTTCTTGAGTGCTTGCTATGAACCAACTAGGAACTTTATGTAAAACCTTAATTCTCACAGCCAGTATAATATCTATTTTACAGAAGAAGAACCCAAGACTGAGAGATACAAGTACAGAAATGCTCTTATTACTTCTCTGTCCTAACCCAGGCTGCCCTTCCTGTGAACCCTAGTTCCTTCCACATTATACGTGTGATGTGAGGGCTTTATCCCCAGCGCATCTAACACAGTTTTCCCACAGAAGATACTCAAGGATTATTTGCTAAACTGCGCTGACATCTCCCAGCCCCTCCCCCAGCAGGGCCACCCTCTACCTGCACTCCCTGTAAGTCGATGATTCTGTTAACCAGATCCCCATGTTCCCAGTGGGATCTGATTCTTGCCACATACTGGCACCGTCTCTTCCTTAATCTAGAATCCCTATTTCTAGAACCATCATCTGTGTCACCATCATATAGTGCCTACTAGGTGCCAGGCACAGCTCTAAGGCTTCACAAACATTAACCTGGCTAATCTTCACAACAATCCTGTGAGGTCTATACTACTATCCCCATTTTACAGATGAGGAAACTGAGATTTGGTGAGGTTATGCAGCCTGCCCTGGGCCATTCAGTCACTAAGTGATGACCTGGGGTCTGACCAAAACTTCAGGGTTAGCTTTCTGGAAGCCGCAGCAATCTTTGGTTCTTATTTAACCTTCCTCCCCACCATAACCCAATTGAAACCACCATGGCTTTATTTCTAATTGGAATGACCGTCAAGCAAGGTCTTCTCCACTCTGGGTTGGTGTAATCGATTGTTTTGCACCCACGTGCAAGACTTCCTATTTACAGTGCCCCCCCCTTATCCTTGGGGGATATGTTCCAACACCCCCAGTGGATGCCTGAAACCGTGGATAGTACCAAACCCTATATATGTTATGTTTTTCCTATACACACCTACCTGTGATAAAGCTTAATTTATAAATTAGGCACAGAAAGAGATTAACAATAACTAATAATAAAATACAACAATTCTAACAATATACTGTAATAAAAGTTATGTGAATGTGGTCTCTCAGAATATCTTATTGTAGAAATTTAATGCCTTTTCCTTGTTAACTAAACACCATGCACTGTGGCTGTAAGTTTTGCAGTCTGAGGGGCAACAGCAAAACTAGCACAAATTTCTTTTTTCTTCTTCACAGTTTCACAGAAGATTCGTTTTTACTGTATATCTTAGCAACCTCATTAAGTTGAGAGCTTTCACCTTTTCACTTAAAGAAATCACTTTAGGGTTTCCGTGGCAGCTCAGTGGTTGAGAATCCGCCTGCCAGTGCAGGGGACACGGGTTCGAGCCCTGGTCCGGGAAGATCTCACATGCCGCGGAGCGACTAAGCCCATGTGCCACAACTACTGAGCCTGTGCTCTAGAGCCCGCGAGCCGCAACTACTGAGCCCATGTGGTGCAACCACTGAAGCTGGCGCGCCTAGAGCCCGTGCTCTACAACAAGAGAAGCCACCGAAATGAGAAGCCCGCGCGCCGCAATGAAGAGTAGCCCCCGCTCACCGCAACTAGAGAAAGCTCGTGTGCAGCAACGAAGACCCAACACAGCCAAAAATAAATAAATTTATTAAAAAAAAAAATCACTTTACAGCTTCTCTTTGGTATATGTGAATTGCCAGCATCACCACTCCTGCGCTTTGGGGCCATTATTAAGTAAAATAAGGGTGACTTGAACACAAGCCCTGCAATATCACAGTTGTTGATCTGAAAACTGAGATGGCTACTATGTGACTAAAGGGCAGATACACTGGACAAAGGGCTGATTCACATCTGAGCAGGATGGAGTGGGATGGTGCAAGATTTCATCACTGCTATTCAGAATGGCGCACAATTTAAAACTTGTGAATTGTTATTTCTGGAATTTTCCATTTAATATTTTCACACTGTGGTTGACCGAAGGTAAGTGAAACTGCAGAGGGCAAAACTGCAGATAAGGGGAGACTGTATACCCAAGACATTTTATATTGTTACTTTGGGTCCATTGTTCTATCCTATTGGTTTTTCTTTGAATTGTTTCTGTCAATCAAAGCTCTAGGTATTGGGCTTCCCTGGTGGCGCAGTGGTTGAGAATCTGCCTGCTAATGCAGGGGACATGGGTTCGAGCCCTGGTCTGGGAAGATCCCGCATGCCACGGAGCAGCTGGGCCCGTGAGCCACAATTACTGAGCCTGCGCGTCTGGAGCCTGTGCTCCGCAGCAAGAGAGGCCGCGATAGTGAGAGGCCCGCGCACCGCGATGAAGAGTGGCCCCTGCTCACCGCAACTAGAGAAAGCCCTCACACAGAAACGAAGACCCAACGCAGCCAAAAATAAATAAATACATTTATTTAAAAAAAAAAAAGGCTCTAGGTATCATTTTGGCTTTGTATCATTTGTAAATTAAATAATTTACAAATTTACAGACTCCTTCAGCAGCCACTATCACAAGACCTTGACAGGAAAAGATACAAAATAAGACTTTAAACACTTAAGTAGTGATAGAAAACCAGGAGAAATAAAGGTTCCAATAAAGCATTGGTTCTCCAAACTGCTTCCAAAGTTGGGGGGATGGGGAGGGGAGGAACATCCTGTTAAGGAATCATGCAGCTATTCAGTTCATTTTGCAATAATCTTCCTTAAAGAAATGGTGCTCCAAATTAAAAAGGAAAGTACTATGTGAGAGGACATACAAAGAGAAAGCCCATGAAGATCTTCTGACCTGTGGACAGTGGATCTGTATGTTCACACACAGGTGGCATCACCACCCACCACTGAGGAATTCGGTTTATCTGATGATCATTTGTCTAGGTCATCTTTTTTTTGGTAACAGCTTTATTGAGCTACAACTCATATACCATACAATTCATTCTTTCAAAGTGTGCAACTCAAAGGTTTTTAGAATGTCCATAGAGTTGTGCAACTATCACAACAATCAATTTTAGAACATCTCCATCATCCTAAAAAGAAAACCCTTTACTTATCGACTCCTAGTCCTCCATCCTCCCCTACCTCCTGCCCCCAGGAAATCACGAATCCACTTTCTGTCTCCATAGATGTGCCTACTGTGGATGGTTCATATAAGTAGAATCCTATACTATGTGGTCTCTTGTGACTGTCATCTTTCACTTAGCACCACGCTTTCAAGGTTCATCCTGTTTATAACATGTATCAGTACTTCATTCTGTTAGTGGCTTAATATTCCACTGTACGGAGAGATCAGATTTCATCTATTCATCAATGGATGGCTACTGTGAATAAAGCTGCTATATAAACATTCATGTCCAACTTTTTATGTGGACACATGTTTTCATTTCTCTTGGGTTTATATCTAGGTGTAGAATTGCTGGGTCATATGGTAACTCTACGTTTAACATTTTGAAGAACTGTTAAAATGCTGTCTACAGTGGCTGTACCATTTTACATTCCCAACAGTAGTGTATGAAGCTTCTCATTTCTTCGTATCTTCACCAACACTTGTTACCATCTGTCTTTTTTTATTATTATTATTGTAGTCATCCTAGTAGGTGTAAAGTGGTATCTCACTATGGCTCTGATTTGCATTTCCCTGATGACTAATGATGGTGAGAACCTTTTCATGTACTTATTGGCTATCTGTATTTCTTTGGGGGGAGTTATCTATTCAGATTCTTGGCTCATTTTTTAATTGGGTTGTCTTTTTATTACTGAGTTGGAAAGAGGTTTTAACATATTCTAAATATAAGTCCCTTATCAGATATATGATTTGCAAATATTTTTTTCCCATGCTGTGGCTATGTTATGAACCTTTTCCCCCAAATACACTGGTTTTTCAACAAACATCTATTGAGCGCCTTCCCAGTGCAGGACATCGTCCCCAGCAAGCGGAGGTTAGAGCTGTGAGTGAGCTCAGGACCCAGGTGAGGACTGGGGCTGACCACTCCCTGATCATAAAACAGAATGGGGTCAGTACAGAAGGGACAGAGAGTGTTGGGGGCCGGGTGCATGTGTGGAGAACAATCCCAGATGAGTCACTGGGGGCCTTCATACAGGCAGCCATCTGTGAAAGGGGTCTCTGAAGTGGTGTGAATGGTGGCCTGTTGCCAGATCTCTCATTTTCAAGAGACGTCAGAAATCCCCGGTGGTGGTACACATGGGGGTGGACACTGGTCACCCAGGTCCCCTTGGGAGCCCACCCATGGCCTCCTCTGGTTCCAGCCCCCATGGAAGCGGACCTGTGGCCACCCCGGGACTCCTGTGGGAGTCTCTTCTGGTTCCCCTGGAGGGGACTCGAGGACCCCCTGGCACCGGTCCCGTGGGAGGGGCCCCGGACCCCCGACGAGGGAACCGGCGAGCACGGGCGCGGCCTGGGGAGCGGCAGGAGGACTGACGGACCCTGGCTGCCCGCCGCCCCGGTCCGCTATGATATGAATCTTTATCTTCTCGCCCCGGTCCGCTATGATATGAATCTTTATCTTCTATGTCAAAACATAACTGTAATACTTATTTGTTCTTTCAAATAGAGTTTACTTCTCTATTTGTCCAGTTATAAAATATTAAAAATGTTTCTGAATCAAGCAATTCATATCACCATTTTGCATGATTTTTTTAATATAAGTGGGCATATCTCATGAGCTCCTTAAAGTATTATATTGTTATGATTTTTCTACAGATCAAACCATGACTCTTACAAATATAAAATGAACAGATATCAAAGATTTTACTTAGCTCATTAATTAAAGAGGGAACCAGAAGGATATTACAACAGATTCAAAAGAGATTACAAAGAACACACACAGAACACATCAGGAGTGTTGAAATAAATTTGTTAGTATATATAAAACCGGTTTCTTGAGAGCAATCGATAGTACCTCCACTGGACAAAATTAATTTGTATTTCTATGAATAAGAATCACTTCCACTGCTATCATTTTTCTTTCACTTGCCACATTAGTACAATAGTTCAAAGAAAATGAAAGGCACAGATGACCCAGAGGGGTGCACTGGACACTAAATAATCTTTTTTTGCCTATTTCAGAGTCAACAATTTTCTTGACAGTACTTTAAAAGGTGTCTAGTATCAGTCAATCCAATCAGGAGATGGAAATCACACAGTAATATTAGCAGGAAAAGCTTAATATAAACAATAGTTAACTACAACCAGGGTTAGGGTAACAAGAGATTGACTAGTAAGCAGTAATACAAGGGATGCTAAAACATATAGAAGACCAGCTATAAGGAACAGCCAAGGAGGAGGCAGCACCCACCCCAGGGTGGAGACCCTGATTGTTGGAGAGGGCACAGCTTTGACTCCCTAGATGGCACAGAAACCACTGTGGTGCCAGTTGGCCAAATTTTCTAGAAATGCATCCTCTACTGTGCCAAGGGAAGCTGTTCACAGGGAGGTATCCCACTGCAGGCAATCTGCTACGTATCACCAAGAGGGTGCCCGGGAAGCTGCTGGCCACCGTGCGCTCTTGGCTGCCACATGACACAGGAGCCAACACTGGAGAAGACACACACTCTGGAGGAGCCCCCCAGAAAGCACAAAGAATCAGGAGCGGGGGCTTCCCTGGTGGCGCAGCGGTTGAGAGTCTGTCTGCCAATGCAGGGGACACGGGTTCGAGCCCTGGTCTGGGAGGATCCCACATGCCACGGAGCAACTAGGCCCGTGAGCCACAACTACCGAGCCTGCGCGTCGGGAGCCTGTGCTCTGCAGCAGGAGAGGCCGCGATAGTGAGAGGCCCGCGCACCGCGATGAAGAGTGGCCCCCGCTTGCCACAACTAGAGAAAGCCCTCGCACAGAAACGAAGACCCAACACAGCCAAAAATAAATAAATTAATTAATTAAAGAATCAGGAGCGAAACCCTTTCCTCCTACAAAGTCTCCCCAGTGCCCTCTACTGGCAAAGCTTAACACTGTGCGATCTGCCAAGGAAAAAAATTGAAGGGGCCCAGATCCAGTTTTACAGAGCAGGCAAAAGGGACAAATTTGAAGTTGAGAGGCCATAAGCCAACAATGGCACAAGTGGTACAGTCAAATACATTTGAGAAATGCCAGATATATATATCCAGAGAAAGACATTTGTGTTGTACCCTCTGGCTGGACAACTTGAGGCAACTTTCACCAAAACTGAAAACGAGGTATTGGGGCTTTTCTTACCCTATAATTTGTCAAAGGCTGACCCTGAGTGTTTATCAATTTATAGTACTACGAATCCTCCTCAACTTTCCTATGGAGCTTCACCTTCCCCTTCAAAGGAATACCCTTCTTACCTTCCACTTCATTCCTGCTCTCTTCCTACCCTCCTAAACACACACACACACTCTCACAAACACAAGGTTGTAACAACAGGTGTCACAGGCATCCGTGACTCACCCCGCACCAATTCTGTACCGTTCTGACTGCTGATTACGTTCTGACTGAAACAGCGACTAAGAATACGCCAGTCCTTTCCTCTCTTAACATCACTCCCTCCATAAATCCTTCCAATTTTGTGCTCATATTCTTGCTTAGACATCACCATCCTGAGCCTGGTATTTTCTGGATCCAATTCTTCCCTGCCTTGAGCTTTTACGCCAGCCTGTGTTCTGTCTCTCTAATGGCTGGCAGGTGAGTGAAGAGCTCCACAACTGGGCCCTAGTCTAGGTAAAAGAAACGTGGCTCATTTTCACCTGTCACACTCCACAGCCACAGGCAACACAACCGTTAGCACCAGACCTGCCACTCCAAAGCCCACGGAACTGACCGAAGAATACAACGCCTCCCACCCCTGATGAACCAGGACAGTCTGAGGCTGTATGAAAGGCTGAAGATAGATCGCAGTTAAAGAGGGTTCTAAACTAAGCCAAGGGCCTTCTCAAGGACACCATCTCTGCCAAGTCCACCCCAGGAACCATACGATGTAATTCAAAGTAAGTAGGTATGGGTGAGAGTACAGCTTTTCCAGAATCCAGCCTATAAAAAAGCCAGACTAACAAAGAGGTTGGTACCAATGTTTTCTGAGAGGTACTATTTTATTGTGTGTTTTGGGCAACACTTGTAGCTCAGAACTTGAGTGCTCATAAATGCTGAACCCTGCAGAGAATGAATATAAAGGTCCTGCCAAGAAGAGCTCCTCTCTCTCAAACTTACTACTTCAGGTTTTCATTTTGCGGTTCAAGGGGAAGCAGCAATTAGGACAGAGAGGTGGAAAGACCATACCCAGAGCTCAATCCAGTATGAGACTTTTAAACGGTCTTGTTTCACAGACAAGTAGCCATTCCATGGTCAAGTTTCTTACCACTGCAGCCCATGACTCACAAGGAAGAGAGTGTAGGCAAGGCCCTGGGATAGAGACTCCAGGCATGTGCCCTGTTAGTAGGAAACAAGATGGGGTGGAGGATAGGGGCCCTGCTTTGTGGTAATATGATGGGCCAGAGAGGGCAGAACATCAAAACTACATGCGTTGATAAGGATATACCCTTACTGTTATTTGATGGTAGACTAGAAATCAGGTCAAGGAGTTTTTTTTAATGACTTAACAGCATTTGGGAAACGGGGATTTCATAGAAAACTCTAAATTTCTGGCATCTCCTGAAAAACATGGGACTATCTGGTCACAGTGAACCCTTTCCTGTGAGAGGACCTTGGCAGGAATGAAGTGTTGAGCATGTCCATCCAATATTCCACGGAAACTACGCAGGCTGCTTTACATATCTGCCACCTGCCTAGCATTTTATACAGTCACGTACTAAAGGACTACAAGCTCCAAGGATAGCAGGTCATGTGTTATTTTTCTTCGTAAGCATATTTCAACATAGTGCCAAGGGCACAGTGCCCAGCAACTGTGCCTGCTTGGGTGCTAGGCACTCGGTATCAAATACTCTACTAGACCCTCTGCATACACCACCTCATTCCATTCTTACCCTTTGGAAATATTTGCTCCCCACTTTGCATATGAGGTTCAGAGAATCAGCTAACTGCCCTTCTAAAGCTCACACAGCTAGGAAGCAACTACAGAATCTCGTCCCAAGTTTATGTGATTCCAAAACAGTGTGGAAAAGCAAGTCAGGCTATGGAAAAAGAGTTTCTAGTTTAAAAAAAAAAAAAAAAAAAAAAGAGCTTGATAGCAAACACTCTCTGGTTTCCCAGATACAGTTTTTGTTCCACATCTGTCAACAGAAAGTACATATATTATAGGGTCATTGCTTCTCTCTTCTGCAACTCTTAAGAATCTTGCATCAGGAGAGCCAAGGCCTCTCTAACCTTTGGAGATGGTCCGCACTCTGTCTGTGGAGTATCTTTCTCTCAAGGCCCCTGCAACCTTCTGAGATGGTCCACATTCTATGGAATGAGTTCCTCTCAGGGCCTCTCCAGCCTTCAGAGATGGTCCACAGTCTATGGAACGTGTTTCTCCCAGGGCCTCTCTAGCCTTTGGAGATGGTCCACACTGTGTGTGTGGAATGTGTATCTCTCTATATAAACTCACTTTCACTTAAAAAGAAAAAAAAAAGAGAGAGAGAGAAAGAGCCAACATCTACCTCCTAAATCTTCAAATGGGTTATTTCAGCTACAGGGATTAGTGACCATGCTTCATCTAGGCAATTTGGAAGGAAAAGCATTAAATTTAAACATAACATGCCTTCAGTGTGAGATCACAAAGACAAAAAGTCATAGCGGGAAGTCATTCCATGTAATAGGAAGCAGGGACTCTTAGCCAAGGGGCAGAGCACAGAACAAGCTCTCAAGGACAAACATTCTCTCTCGGGCTACAAAGCAGCTGACTGGTAACTGAACAAATGGCTATTTAAGTTACTTGCTTGAAAACACAAAAGGTGCTACCCATTCACAGTTTGAAGAGGCATCATGGCAGCTCCCAGAAGAGGTCAAATTGTGGCAAAGGTCTAAAAATGACTTTATCATATAGGGTTGTCCACCTATCAATGTATACTGATACTGGTGACATGCCAGCAGTAGGACAAAAAACTACCCGCTCTTTCCTCTGGTCCCTTATGCAATCACAAGATACACTACGAGATGAAATGACCCTCTTAATGTTTATCTCCCTGGACCAGACTCCTCAAAGGCAGAACCAGTGTCTCACTGCTTGAATCCTCAGCACCTTCTATGGTGGTTGCATATGGTAGGCATGATGGTATCTTCCCATCTCCAGACCTCAAGTAGATAGTCAAAAAGGATTCTTTTTCTGATCCACACATTTGCCTGTTAACACTCACAGCAAGGTGCCAAACTAAATCACATACAGATATATATCTAAACCACTTTGTATTAGCATTTACCATAAAAGTGATAGGAAATCAGAACTGAATCTAACCCGTGGACAGACCATGCCCATGACACAATGCCTCAGAGAGATCTGACTGCTGCTCATGGAACAGGCTGAGCTTAGAGCTTTGCTCCTTGAACAGTCATGTGCCTATGAATCACCTGGGACTCTGGTTATTCTATAGATTCTGAGTCGGTGGGCCTCAAGAGTCTGCACGTCTTTTTTTAATTGAAGTATAGCTGATGTACAATGTTGTGTTAATTTCTGCTGTACAGCAAAGTGACTCAGTTATACACATATATGCATTCTTTTTCTCATTCTTTTCCATTATGGTTTATCCCAGGATACTGAGTATAGTTCCCTGTGCTATACGGTAAGACCCCGCTGTTTATCTGTATAAAATAGTTTGCATCTGCTCATCCCAAACTCCCAGCCCACCCCTCCCACAGCCCTCCTCCCCCTTGGCAACCACAAGTCTGTTCTCTATGCCTGTGAGTCTGTTCCTGTTTCATAGGTAAGTTCATTTGTGTCATATTTTAGATTCCACATATAAGTGATATCGTATGGTATTTGTCTTTCTCTTCCTGACTTACTTCACTTAGTATGATAATCTATAGTCACAAGAGTCTGCACTTCTAATAAGCTCCCAGCTGTTGCCGACACTGCCAGTTTGCGGAGCCCCTCTGAGCAGCAAGGATCTAGGAGCTCCAATGGGGACCGTAATCACCTTGGTTCCTTGCAGCCTACGCCATGCTCTAAGGAGCTGGGCTGACTTGCAGCATAGGATAGCACTGATGTGATGTGCTTTAGATGGGATATTCCTAAGGCAACAACCTTTTCCTTTTATTCCATTCAAGCTCTAACAATCTATCAGCAGTCAACCCTAAGGGGTAAGAATTAGTACGGGGCGGAAGTAAGTCAGAAAGAGAAAAATAAATATTGTATATTAACGCATATATGTGGAATCTAGAAAAATAGTATAGATGAACTTATTTGCAAAGCAGAAATAGAGATACAGTCGTAGAGAACAAACGTATAGATACCAAAGGGGAAGGGGCGGATGAACTGGGAGACTGGGATTGACATATATACACTACTATGTATAAAACAGATAGCTAATGAGAAGCTATTGTATAGCACAGGGAACTCTACTTGGTGCTCTGTGGTGACCTAAATGGGAAGGAAATCCAGAAAAGAGGGGATATATGTGTAGGTATGGCTGATTCACTTTGCTGTACAGCAGAAGCTAACACAACAGTGTAAAGCAACTATACTCCAATTAAAAAAAAAGAGAGAGAGAGAGAATTAGTACATGGGGAAAACTCTCAAAAACAAATAGCAAGTGCCTTCATGACCACTCCCTATGTGGCTGTCACAGCCATGGCTGCCTGGGCTATGCACCTCTGGGGGCCTGGTGCGAGCTTTCTCCTCATTGGAAACAGGTTCCTACATGCTCCCGCAGCCTCTATCCTTTTCTTCCAGATCGCACATTATAATTTCCAATCTCTTTAGGCTTTCTAAATAACCTAGGCAGGGGGTCCGAATATTGAGGGGGGCACAGACTCCAAGGGGAATCTGATAAAAGCTATGAACACTCTTTGCCCCGCAAATACACAGACACTAAAGGTTATTTAACATTTAAAGGGTTTCATAGACAGTGCCTGAAGCTATAAAAGGAAGCCTGCTCCCTGTCTTCTGGAAGAGGTACTTTAAAGACACAGGGTAACACTTACTTGGAACACTTTATTTTTAAAAATACGAATCCTTTTCAACAAATACTCCATGGGAGATACCAAGTCCCTGCCTCTGGAAACTTACTGCAGATCGTAAAACGCCTGCAAACAGGTTACACGCCTCATTGCAGAGCGAGATGACAAATGAATAAAATCGCACATTTCAAGACAAAGCCGCAAGCCTAGAAACAATAACTGTGATGGACACTGCTCTGACCCACATTTTCTTAAAAGCCCGCAAGAGATGGTGGGACTTGTTCTGTTTATCCACAGAAGGACTGCAGGATCGAGGGGACCAGAGGAGAAGCAGGAGAGGAAAACTAATTAAAAAGCAAATGGGGAAAAAATGAGCTTGGAAAGGGCTCACTGAACTGCTGACAGCCTAGAGTGCGGAGGTGAAAAACAAATGCAAAAGAGATTTGGCAGAATCCAAAAAGAGCAGGATGAGAATGAGAAATGAGGACACAGCCAACTTCCAGCTACAAGTCAGAGAGAGGAGTCGGAGTGACATTTACGCAGAGGAGAAAAAAAAAAAGTTCCCTGGATGATGAAAGTGGAAAGAACAGAATAGACTGAAGGAGAGAGAGGGATGAGGAGGAATGTGGACACACTGCTGCTGCAGCAGATAAAACATGGCAGCATCTCACACACACACACACACACACACACACACACACACACACACACACACACCCGCCCCCCCCCCCAGCGGAGAATCTCACCCAATGCAATCCAATGCCCTCTTAAGAAAAAAGAGGGAGGGCACAAGGAGCAGCCTAAGCCATCACAAATCAGCTTAAAATTACAAACGAAAGCCCACCTGGTGCGTGGAGGGGTTTGCAGGCACCTGCAGGAGCACCTCCCACCGCCACATCACAGGCTGTCCGGCTCCTCTCCATTCATGCAGGAAACGACAAGCCAGAGACACCCTCTTATGCTCCTTTCATCTGAGCCATTGACTGCGGAGACAGGTCATTTCACAGGGGGTAGAGGTGGGGATGCAGGAAAGAGACAGGCTATGAATGGAGGTGCCCAAGAACACGACTTTGAAACAGAGCCGCGTCTGAAAAGGAAAGTTTCCTGAAATGAGAGGCTGGGGGAGAACAAGGATCCCGTGGCTGACTGTAAAGATACACAGCACTGCCCACTGCAGCCTGTAGTTTCATGCAGAACAGAAAGTCCCACTGGCCACTCAAAGGCTTGTGAACTTCTCTGCAGACCTTCCTTCCAACAGGGGTACCCGTGCTGTGCTTGTGTTACCCTCACAAAAAAAGACAACTGACCCGCCAACAGCCCAGTTACGGGGGCAGTGCTGAATGAGTCACTGTGATAAGGCAGCTAGGGACTTCCCTGGCGGTCCAGTGGTTAGGGCTCCGCACTTCCACTGCAGGCAGCGCGGGGTTCGATCCCTGGTTGGGGAACTAAGATCCTGCAAGCCTAGCAGCGTGGCCAAAAAAAAAAAAAAAAAAAAATGCAGCTAACCAATTAGTGTTTACCCACTGCCAGGCTCCACTTACAGCCCTTTACTTATACAAACTCATTTATTCCTCTCAATCACCCTAGGGGGGAAGTACCATCCCCACTTTACAGATGAGGAAACAAGTCTGAGAAAGTAACTCGCTTGCCGGAGGTCACACCTCTAATAAGAGGCAGGGGTAGCATTCGAACCCAAGACCCTTAATAATTTCATCAGCGGTTCCCAAACTCAAACTTTCTCACCTTACTGTGCCCTTAGAGTTTCAGTAATTTTTTCATGATACCCTTCAGCCAAAAGAAGTAACTCAGAAAAGCTCCATTTACCAAAGAGTTAGGGCCAAAGAACTTCACGGTCGTAGTTAAAGTGCTATCTGGCAGAGAGAGCTGTTTTCCTCAACATTGCACAATATCCCCATGTTGCCCTCATGACTTTCTCCGGGAATCCCAGGGCCCCTCAGCACACAGTTTGGAATCCACAGAACCACACTTGCCTGCCTTCCTCTTTCTGGTGAGGGGAAGGCATCAGCCTGCAATAATCACACTGTCTATTCCTTCAAGTGCATGAGTCACTAGAATGAGTCCTTTGGCCGTCAGGAATGGCTAAGCCCCTGAGCCCTCCTGGCAGTGGGGTCCACCTGGCCCACCTGATCTCCTGTCACTTCAACCCAACAGTGACCCAAGCCTTCCAGAAGAAGCACTAAAGGTCCTGCCACCTGCTTCCCCTTCCCTCCAGCCATTTCCTGCTCCCAGTTCCTGGGTGACTCAGTTCCTATTCTGGGAAACCTCTCCACCCACAGACTTGGTTCACCCCTTCCTTGGAGGTCAATGCCCACTTTGCACACAAACTTTGCTGGGCTGCTCCAATTGGCCGCCTTCATGCGCATCTCCCCCACCCCTTTGGTTATGAACCTCTGCAGGGTGGGCTCATACTTCGCTTATCTTGGTGGCTTCCTCAGAGACTATGCACGGTAAATGGTACAGTCTTTCTTGAGCTTTCATTAATGAAGAATGGAACAAGAGAGCAAAGGATGGCTTAAGGGACCACAAGAAGGATTATGGGATGAATGAATAAAAGAATGAACGTGGTAGATGAATGGCACTGATGGCCCTAATTAATGGTCTCCCTTATCCACGCACCTTGCAATGAGACTCCATAGCAACTCTCACCAAGACGAGTCTCTATCCTTACCCCTTGAATCTGGACCCATCCTGCACCTTGCTTTGGCTGATAAATGCGGTGGAAGTCAGGAGTGCCAGTTCTGAACCTGAGCCTCAAAAAGGCATTCATTGCATGCCTCTGCTTACCCTCTTAGAACCACATAAATAACCTCGGCCAGCCTGCTGCAGGAGGACAGGCCATGTGGAAGGGAACCCAGCTGTCCTGAGACAAGCTGGGTCCTGGGACCCTTCGCTGCAGTGCTTGCACCAGGACAAACGTCTCCTCCAGCAACAAAATACAAAGAAAATATAAGGGACTAAAAGTAACTGTGTGCATGCGCAGTTGGGGCAAATCATGGACAACAAGATACAAAGACCAAATCACCCAGCTGCCGCTTCTGAAGAGCCATGAGCAAAAGCAGGGGGTCAGGAACAAAAGCAGGGTACTGCGCATGCCCCCTGCGCACAGCACCACCGAAGGGTTGGGCAGACCACCTAAGCCCCGCCTCTGGCCCGACCCCCTGGACACACCCCTACCCTCAGCGCATATAAGAGACCAGCTCGCCCCGCCCCCTCCCCCGGGGAGCAAGTGAGCGAGGGAACACATTACTTGTTTTCTCTCCCCGCTGCTGCAGCAGGGGCCCCAGTAAAGCCTTGCCTGAATTTCTTGTCTGGCCTCTGATCAATTTCTATTGATTAAGGAGGCCACGCTGGTCAGTGACAGTCCCAGCTGAGACCATCCTGGACCAGACCCAGCCAGCCAAGCCCCCAAACACATGAGAAGCCAGCTAAGAACAGCAGACTACCCCCTGATCGCATGAGTGAACCCAGCTGAGACCAGAACCACCACCCAAGTGACCTGAGACCCAGGAACACTTACTGTCTTAAGCCACTTACTTAAGACTTACTGATTTAAGCCACTAAGTGTTGGTGTAGCTTGTCATGTTGGCGTGGCAACGGCTAACTGCTGATGAATGAACAGTCTAACTTAGGGCAGTGAAGAGTGTCTGTCCTGTGCCTTACTGAGCACCCAAGTTCCTAAGCAGATTGTGGTCACATGTTAGGAGGCATCTCATGATCTGCTGTAAGGTATTTTTTTGTTTGCTTGCTTGTTTGAGAGAATAAAATGAGAGCTTTATTCATGTGCACTTAAATGTTTCCCAATGTTTCTTACATTTTTATAAAACAGGCTGATTTCATATCAGTCTTTACAGTCACGCTCATATCTGGAGAGAGACCCCGTTGTAAGGGATTTGAATAAAATTTTGAACAGAATATTTCTGAACTTTCCAAGGGATTTACTTGAAGTTAGGTGTGGATGCATCATCACCCTCATCTGTAACACTCCCTCTGTGCATTTTGATCATCTTTCTGAGGAGAGAAAGGGGCAGAGGAGGACCAAGATCCCACTTCCTATTCCACCTCCTGGAAGCCAATAATAATAGTAACAGCCAGCAGCTATTCATCACCTGTATAACCCACCCTCTTCACTCACACCACCTGCCTGGAAACCAGCTCCCAGTGAATCTAAACCACCATTTCCAGGGAACATGTCCAATCCTTTTGAGAAAGAAAAATGTTTTTAGGCCTTGCCCTAAGTTATAATTCATTTTTTTTTCCTTCGACGTTCCATGTTTTTCCCCCTTCAGTCAACATATTGCCTAGTTACGTGCTCAGCATCGAGGAAAACGAAAGACGTGTCTTCTGTCCCCAGGGAACTCCAGTCTGATGGACTTAAGAGGCCCTCTTCTCTAAGCAAGAGGTTACATAAGGGCCCAGCCTTACTCCTTCTGGCTATAAAAGTCAGAAATCCACAGCAGGCGGTGAGCCCCAGGGCCTGCCATCTAAAATGGGAAAGTCCTAGTAACCAAACCTGCCATGGTAGTTGTCCCAGGGGTGCTGAAGGAAGCCTGTAATCTCAGCCCCACTTCTGAAATGAAGAACTTTAATTAATGTCTTTGTGGAGGGTGACGGCTTCTTCGGTGGCAAATGCAGCATCTCTCCATGATGCATTTCCTCTGGAAAGTGGCTTTCAGTTCAGTTTTTAGGTACCCACACCCACTTTCCCTTACACTTTCCCAGGGAACTCTAGCCCAGCAAATTCTCAAGGCCTGCAAACCTCAGTTTCACATACGTAAATTGGAGGAGAAATGAGATTGAATAAGATGCTATGACATGAAAATCCAAAGGCTTGGCATAGTCCTGAGCAGCTCTCAGTGCTCACAAATGATTGCTTTCTTTCCTTGCAGCTACGAAAACCCAGTTGGTACCCTACACACACACACACACACACACACACACACACACGCATGCACTCCTTCGGGCCATACTCATCCCCTTCTGCCCAATATAATGTCACATCTGTAAAAGCATGAAGTCCTCCTGAAAGTCAGATCCCCAAAACATAGACATTCATTCAACTTTTAGCCAACACCACGCTGGGTATGATCAACATGGGGCCCCTGAGGCTCTTACCAACCTCCAGAGACATGTCTCTTACTAGAAAGGATCACAACAACCTCCTGAACAATCCACAGAACAGCTAATGAGAAAACAAGCCACTGGGGTCCTGGCAAACAGCATCCCGTTATCCTACTGAAGTCGGACTTCTACCAAGTCCACAGTGGCTTTATTTTCTGGCAAAGGCATCCCTGTGCTAAGCAAGACTCCTGTCATGTACAGACGAGGGCTCTGATCTATTCAGCTGGCCCTCAACTGTCAAGTACAAGATGGATGGTGCCTCCCGTCTGGAGACCTCACTCCCCCGCTCCCACCTCCCTCATTCCCTGAGCACCTGAGATGGTCCCCAGACAGAGAGCAGTAACGGCAAAAAGTAGCAGCATAAAAAACGATGCCAAATCTGTCTTCATTAATCACCTTCCTATGCTGGGTGAGAAACTCTCAGGAAAAGAGCTGGAGAATGACTCAGATCACCCGCTTATGTAAGGCGACCTGGGTGTCTAACAGGCTTCGTGTACCAGCACTATTTCCTAGTCAATCTTGAATTTCCCTTCAGGATCTTCACGGTACATTCTTTAGATCATGAAATTGCCTCAAAGAACAGAAAAACTTGGACTCCATTCTAGGAAGTAACACCACGGTGTGCTTTCAGGTTGTCAAGGGGTTTTGAGCTAATTCATCTTCATTTTCCTTCGTTGTAATCCTTCCATCCTGGAAGTGTATTGGGTTGCATGCGACAGGGGAATTTCCCACTAAAAACCTGAAAATCAAGTTTGGTCTCATTGGACCCGGATATCAACAAGCTTCAGACTTATCCATCTTTTACCCGCTGAGTCCCCTGGGTAGAACTATAAATGCCCAGGGTGAGTACTAATAAATTCAGCTAGACCAAATTAAGCCAGCCTGATTTGGACCTTGTTCCTTTTTTCTGCTGATCTCACGGCAACAAACCAAACAAATGGTGAGAGCAGAATGGTATTCAGTACAAGACACCAACTTCACAAGCTTCTCCCCTGCAGAACAGCTGAGAGATGGTGGGGTCCGTTAGAAAACATCAGCCCTTCGAAAACTTAATTATGCCCGCCTAAGGTCAGCATCTAAAAACAGTAGAGATTACAAAGTCCATTATAAGCACACAACAGAAGCACATAACCAAGTCCTCTGGAATCAAATATAAAAGATGATGTTAAAACCACAACATAGTACCAGGACACACCCACCAGCGTCGCTAAGGTGAAAAGGACAGGAAATAGTCAGTGAACTGAGGATGTGAGGGAGGGTAGCTCTCACACACTGATGGTAGAAGGTAAATACAAGCTGGTACGACCAGGAAAACTGGCAGTTTTCTCATACAACTGAGTATGCATACTCCCCGTGACCCAGAAATTCCACTTCTAAGTATATACTCAACTGCAGTGTGGGTCTATGTTCACCAAGAGCCAGATACTAGAGTGTTTCCAGAAGCACCATTCAGAACAGCCCCAAACTGGGAACTATCCAGATGCCCGTCTACGGTGGAACGGACCAATAAATGGCAGCATATCCACACAACGGAAGACTCGACCGCAATGAGAACAGATGGTCTACAAATATACACAATAATGCGAACTTCATAACATCATACTGAGCAAAAGAAGCAAAACACAAGAGAGCACACACTCGACGAGTTCATTCACATGGAGTACGCAGAAGCAGACCAAAGCGATCAGGGATAGTAAAGGTCAGGACGGTGGTGGGAAGGGTAGGGCGGGCAGGGATGACCAGAAGGGAGCCGAAAGGGTTTCTGAATTGCTGGCAATGTTCTGTCTGCCCGTCTGGCTGCTTAGGGGGCTGTGAGCACTTTGTGCCAATCCATCAAGCTGTACGCTTGTCACGGGTACCTTCCTGCAAGCATATTATATGCCAATAAAAAGTTAAATTGAAATCAAGGGTGCCGGTTTTTTTTTTTTTTTTAAGACCCAGCTTGCCTCAATGACTCTACCCAATGCTGGTTGGCCGGTAGGTGGAGCTAAGGCTCCTGATGACTGACTGCTCTGGGAAAGGTACCTACCCTTAGGCGCTAGCTGGTTGTGTGCCCTAGGGAGAATTCTTTCACCCCGCCTGCCTAAGCTTGTTAAAGATTGGACAGAACGCTGACTCAGGTTTCCTGGCAGTTCTAATTGGTGAAGATTCTAACGCGGCCCTCCTCACCCATTCCTTCATGAAGTAGATCAGAATGACAACTGGAAGGCGGCCAGCCTTTAGGGCACCGCTGGAACCGGCATTGACCCTCTCCATCTTCGGTTCAAGGTTTCAAAGGACACAGGTCCAACTCTCACCGCCTGAACGTCTCTGACGTTTCCAAAGCCAGCCCAATCCCTGATCAGACAAGACGGCGCCTCACCATCAGGACCACCTATTTATCAACCTGTGGTTTCAACCCGAGAGTCCAATTTGCTGCCAGCCTGTCACCTGCCTCCTTTCCTTTCCTCTAGGAAAATGAGGCGATGAGGTATATACAGTCATGCTTTTACCCAAGTCGGCGGCAAAGGTCCTCTGAAAATAAAGTGCACGTATTCCAAAGGCTTGTCCACACAGGGCTCTTCCAAAGAGCAGAAGAGATCTCAATGTCAAGGAGAAGACGATCCAAACATTCTGCACCTGCATCGACTTCCTCAAGCCGGGCTTCCTCGCCCAGTGAGGCTCAGCACTCAGGCTGATTCGTTCACCACCATCGCCCCAGAGACGTGCACGTCTCAAGGTCTTCCTGACATCCGCCTTCTCCCCGGTTTGATGTATCACAATGGAACAATAAAAGGAGTATTTCTGGAGAAGAATGAGAAGACGATGAAGAGGAGGGACAGAATGCAAGTACAGGGGAAATTCAAGTCTTCCCCGTGATTTTCCATGTAAAACGAAATCCTTGTTTTGCGGGGGAAGTTGGAGATGCTCCAAATTTCCAGAGAACTCTGATTTTACATTCTCTCAAAACTGGATGAGAGGAGGCCCAGGAAGCAAGGTAATCATTTTAAGGTGTTTTATGTTGTTGTACAAAGAAGCCAACCCCATGTACAACCCCCCTGACCCCCAAAGAGATGCAAAAGCAAGAGAAGAGGAAGACAAGTGGCTGCTGGCGACACACAAGTGCAGGACAGGCCTTGGTCTTTCCGTGCGCATGGCCTTCATGCCAATGGCACAGAGACCGCCTGGCAACGCTGCTCTCAGGATACTCAGAAAATCTGATACTGATCACAACCGTGGGGCCTTTCCTTACTGATTTGATTTTCTTTATTATTCAATGCTTTCATTTTCCCCAGAGGCTGAAAGTGAGATCAAGTTTTATTAAAACAAAGAATATTGCATAAAAATTTTAAAAAGTTTAAAGCCCAGTCAAGAAAGGTCAAATAGATATAGAGAGTTATGTTTATTACAGTTTTGCTTCACTTGGATGTTGAGTTTCATGGTCTGGTGAAGGCCCTGTTTCGACCTTGTTTCCTTAGACATTTCATATAGACATACTGTAAGTTCTTCCTTAGCTTTTATCCCCAAGTGGGACAAAGACGAAGGTTGTGGGGCGGGAGGGTTATATACATCTCGGTGTTATTTATATTTGCAAATACTAGTGTAAGAAACTACACTCTTTTGCTTGCTGAGAATATCAGCTTGTCCACTCCCTGGTAGACAGGAATTCTACTTGCAATGTTCCTAAATAGCTAACCAGCCACCCTCTTAGCCGCTAAAGCTAACAGAAGTCTGGCTGATGACTTTATCTCCCTAGGGTGCGAAACGTCCGGGAGAGTCAGCATGGTCTGATACAGTTTTTTTCTGAGTGGGGGACATTTACGCTCCGGCACACATAATATCCAAACACACTCTTGATTCTAACCAGTTCAGTAATTATTTCAACATGTACACACACACCAAATCTGTACATTTGTACATGTTGTCAGTTAGGATGAGACCAAATTAAAATAAATGATAAATTTATTATATTTAAATAAAATAATAGTACATTCTTATTAAAATAAGTTTGAAGAAAAAATGCTAAGTAACTAGTACAGGTGGTAACAGGAAGATGGTAAAAACCGTGCATGAAGTTTGGAAAATACTGGTCTGCTTTAAAAAGAAAAGGTCTTGCCAAGATTCAGAAAGCTCTGGTTCTACAGGCTTCCTGGCTGTGTTGTGTCCTTGGGGACCCTCCCCCTCCCTTCCCTCCCCGGCAGCCCTCGCTAGAATGACAGCAACAAGGCTGACAGGGTTAGGACAGGGTGACAAATGCAAAATCTTTTAGAAATAGAACACAAGGGCTTTTTCCCTTCAAATAAGGTGTGGTTACTGTCCGGCTGAATCTCATGCACCTTTATTGAGTTTTGACACACACACCAACAGGGCAATAGAGTAAAAGCTTAAACCTCCTTAAAACCTCCCTGAGCTGTGGAAAGTCATTCTGCCAAGCCTGCAGGCACTGACTCCCTGAGGTCTGCTTGGTGGTACCACACCAACTAGTACATATCACTGAGGCCTGGGGTCTCAATGCCAACCATGCCCAAGATTCCCAGGAAGGCAGAATGTTCCAAGGTCATTCATTACTGGGCTCTCAAGATCACTTTTGAGCCTAGCAGAAGCAAATGACCAGTACCTCTGGTAAGCAACTATCTTTTTTTTAACCTGTTAGTATTATCCTGGGGTTTGCCATGTGCCTCGAAAAAGCAAGCTTGATCTGGAGGCTAAAACATAAAAGTCTGGCGGGCTCAGGGAGCTGAAGGAGGAGCTTGCCCAGATGGGCAAGTTAAGTTTCCCAGAGAAGACCTATTTCTTCACCTTATATACTTTTCTTAAGTAATTGCCCACTGTGCTAGGCAAAAGGATGCTCCTACCCCCGGCAAAAAAAAGTTCCTGTCCTAATCCCCAGACCTGTGAATATGTTGCCTCACATGGGAAGGGGAATTAAAGTTGCACATGGAGGGTGGGGGGATGGGTGAATTAGGGGAAGAGGATTAAGAGGTACCAACTATCAGTTATAAAATAAATAAGTCACAGGAATATAATATACAGGGAATACAGTCAATATGATAACAACTTTGGATGGTGTATTATCTATAAAAATATCGAATCACTACGCTGTACACCTGAAACTAATATTTTCAGTCAACTATACTTCAGTTAAAAATATACGGTTGCATCTGGAACTAAGGTTGCTAATCAGATGACCTTAAGAAGATTAGGCTGGATTACGCAGGTGCGTCCACAAGGGTCCTCACATGGGGACCCTTGTCAATGTCACAGGGTCAATGTCTAAGAAGTGTCAAGACAGACTGGCTTTGAAGATGGAAGGGGGCCACCAGGTAAGGACTGCGGGCAGCCCCTAGAAGCTGGAAAAGGCAAGTCGACATTCTCCCCTGGACCCTCCAGAAAAGATCGCAGCCCTGCTGGCCGTGATTTTAGCCCAGTGAGACTCTGTATTAGTTTCCTATTGCTGCTGTAACAAATTACCAAAAACTTAGTAGCTTAAAACAACAGAAATTTACTCTTTCACAGTACTAGAGTCCTGAAGTCCAAAATCAGTCTCACTGGGTGGAAATCAAGGTGTCAGCAGGGCTGTGCTCTGCCCTCCCCACCAGCCTAGGAGGCAATCCATTCCTTGGCTCCCCCAGCTTCCAGTGGCTGTGGACATTCCTTGGCTTGTGGCTGCATCAGGCCAGTCTCCACCTCCATGGTCACTCTGCCTTCTCCTCTCCTGTCTCTGTGTAATTTTCCTCTGCCTCTCTGTGATAAGGGTATTTGTGATGGCATTTAGGGCCCATCTTGATAAGCCAGGATAGCCTCCCCACGTCAAGATGCTTAACTTAAATCTGCAAAGTCTCTTTTTCCATATAAGGTACCCTTTACAAGGTGTAGGAGTCAAGAGCTTGAAATCTGTGGAGCGCATTATTCAGCCTACCACAGACTTCTGACCTCCAGAACCGTAAGATGAATGTGTGTTGTTTTTGGCCACGGAGTGTGGTCATTTGTTACAGCAGCAATAGGAGACTAATACGCCCCCTATCTCCCAAACGTGGGTTACAAATCAGGAGACAGCGTGGGTAAGAGGAAGGAGCTAGCCCGTCCCTACTAGTCACATCAGCATCCTGGGGGGCCTTTGTATCTAATGATGACACCCCTCTTCCCCCACTAGATGTGAAAGAATGCCAAGATTCTGAAGTAGATGGCCAATAGAATCTTCAGAAATCACCCTTCTCTCCTCTTAACCACCACAAGTTTCTTAAATAAACTTTATGGTAATTCATAAAGCAAAGCTTAGGGGCTAAAAAAGAACTGACATTCATTTCAGGGAATTCCTCTTCATATAATGAATACGCTCCATCCACAAATGTCAAAGGGTTTTGCTCACAAAGCCCATAATCCCTACCACAAATATAAGACGGTGTCAGACCCTAAAGGACCATATTCCTCAATTAGGAACAGCCTCTTCTGATAGCTTCCGTATCATCCCAGGGCCAAAACATCACACTTTCAAGCACCCATTCATCACTGTTCTTTCTCGGGGCATGTTATACTGCTGACTTGCTGTCATCTCTGGAGGGATTTCTATTTATCGAACTGCTCCCTCCTCACTGATCTGCCTTCAGGACACTGCAGCAATTCCCGGGCGACTCCTCTCCCAGAACTCACCACATTGGGACACCCATAGGTTCCGTCCCCCGCCTTCTCGTCTCTGCGCTCTCTCCCTTAGTGAGTGTACCCTGGCCCACAATCTCAGATCCATACACCCAGCCTTGACCCCTCCCCTGAGCAAGCTCCAGATCCCAACGTCCAAGTGCCTACTCCACTTGAATGTTTAGGAAATCCTCCCAATTTAGCCAGCCCCCAAACAGAGCTGCTGATCTCATACAGATGCACCCATCCACTCGGTAAATGGCCCCACCATCCACCCAGAGCTCCAACGAAGTCCACAGCCCTCACATTCACGCTCTCCTCATACCCTCCCCCACCCCTCGTATTTAATCCCCCAGCAAGTCCACCAGCTCTGCCTCCAATATTTATGCCAAATCTGACTATTTCTCAATCCAGTCCAAGCTCCCCTCACTTCCCAACCAGACTATGGCTACCAGCTGGTCCTTTTGCCTCCAACCAGACCGTAACACTCCACAGGCGGTTGGTCATCTTTCTAAAGTAGAAATCAAATCCACTCCCCACTGTGAAACTACCCAGGCCCTTCCAGCTACACACAAACTTACACTTGACCATGATCTATGATGCGCTCTGGCCACCGCCTAGCCCTCAGCCTCTCTTCCCCTTTGCTAGCACACACACACACGCTGGCCTCTGTCCTCGCCTGGAACATGCTAGGCTTATCCCACCGCAGAGCCTTGGCGCTTGCTGCCCCTCACCTGTGAACGTGCATGCCTCCTCCAGATCTATGCGTGACTGTCCTCTTCCATCCCCGAGGCCTCGCCTCAAACGTTTAAGACCGGAGCACCGCGAAAGTGACCCCTCAGTCACCCGCTTTCCTACTGCCCTGCTTTGTCTTCTTCAGAACACTTAGGAATACCTGAAAAGGGCTTCGTGGTTTGTTGATGCAGGCGTGATGCCCTTCTGAGGGAGTGCACGCTCACAGAGGGCAAGACTCTTTACCACGGTCTCCCCAGTGCCTGGCATGTCTCGGGGGGCGCAATCAATACTTGGTCACAAGCCGCTGAGGGCTTTCCAATCCAAGGGCAATAGCAAATCCTCTTAAAAGGTATTATCTTAGTCTCTGTGTTTTCTGTTTGTTTGTTTTGTTTTACTTCTTTTCCCTTTCTTTTTTAATTGAAGTATAGTTGATTTACCATGCTGTGTTAGTTTCAGGTATACAGCAAAGTGAGTCAGTCATATATATATATATATTTTTTTTTTTTTCTTTTTCAGATTCTTTTCCATTATAGGTTATTACAAGATATTGACTATAGTTCCCTGTGCTATACAGTAGTCCTGCTGGCTATCTATTTTACATATAGTAGTGTGTATGTGTTAATCCCAAACTCCCGATTTATCCAGTCGCCTTGGCTTGGAGGAAGAATTATTTCCTGCGTTCCAAGAGGAAAAGCATCAAGATCCCCACCCCCCCCCCCCCCCCCCCCGCACATCATTCCCGTCCCCTCTCCGGGTTCCTCCGCTCTCTTTGGGTGTGTCCCATTCTTTCCTTCCTACCAGCTAGCTGGCTCCCTGACCTTCCATTTTATATTGTTTCTGCTTCTTCACAGAGCTCAGGGCACCATGATACTCGCTAACAACAAAGCTTTCTTTCGAGTCTCTCAATTCTTCTTCCTGTGAGGCCATCTCCCTGGCCTGGGTATAGAATGAGAGCACTCGGGCAGAAATTAGAAGTTCTAGTGCTGAGATGAAGAAATCCTCCCAACAGTAGTGAGACCAAATGCATCTCCATTCATGCTCTTTTAAAACATGAGTACTGACCACAGGGTCCTCCCCAAAGGGTGGGAGGAGGGTCAAACCCAGCAGATGGCGGGAATCACGAGGACATGTGAAATGAGGACTGAGCGAGAATGAAGATTAGGAGGGAAACAAATCCCTGTGTAAACAACATGACTCATTAAGAAAAATTAAGCAGTGGAAGGACACGCCTGATCCTTCTGAAATGCCTGTACAAAGGCTCGCTCTTAGGTGGAATGCTTCCTCTTGGCCGGTATACAACAACTCCAATTTGTGCCAGGTAGTAAACATGTTAGAAGGTTTTGCTCAAATTGGATCTAATGCCTACAACATGCCTGCAAAGGAACTACAACCTCCCTTTTCAGGGGAAGAAAAAGATGTTCAGAAAGGCGCAAGGCCGGTTTATCCAGGAGGCATGGCTTGCACGGCATGGAGGGCCTGTGAAACTCTTAGGGGGCCACGAAAACGCTTTCATTTTTTTAAAATAAGAAGAAAAAAAGTGCATATAATTCCCCCTGGATACAATCAATAAAATGTAATTTTCAATACTGTAATGGAGGAAGGGATCCATTAAACCGCCCAGGTGGCTCTGAAGAGAGGGAGTGAGATTTACCTACAGTTACCAGAAGCAAAGAGCTGAGGAAAGGCCAGATCAGCCCCTACTCTCTTCCGTAACACCACTTGGCCTCCTCATACTTTCAAGTCTCATGGAACCCTGGGTAACTCTCGAGTTTTAGAATGTCTCCATCACCTGAGCTTTCTGAAAATGCATTTTTTTTCAATGCAAGAATCATGGAGCTAGATACTGTCTAGCACAGGGAACTCTATTCAATATGGTGT
Source organism: Balaenoptera acutorostrata (assembly GCF_949987535.1). Taxonomy (NCBI): domain Eukaryota; kingdom Metazoa; phylum Chordata; class Mammalia; order Artiodactyla; family Balaenopteridae; genus Balaenoptera; species Balaenoptera acutorostrata. The sequence goes on along the minus strand of NC_080071.1, from coordinate 115,075,400 downwards.
GATAAACCATATGGAAAAGAATATGAAAAAGAATGTGTGTGTGTGTGTGTGTGTGTGTGTGTGTATGAATCACTTTGTCGTACAGCAGAAATTAACACAACTTTGTAAATCAACTATACTTCAATAAAATAAATTAAAAAAAAAAAAAGAATCATGGAGCTAGAAATGTACCTTATAGGACTCACCAAAAATCTGATCATTCCTCCTGTGACAAATCCTTAGCGTACTTGGAAGACCGGTTGTTCTTAACATATTAAAGCAAGTAGGCTCTGAGTGTTCCTACCCCTAGGACATCCCTTGGAGAGCCCTCAAGGCAAATAAAGACTGAGTTTCAAATAACGTGTCTCAAAGCTTGTCCCAGGACTGATAACTGCATTGAAATGACCTGATATGCTCCTTAAAAAAATGCAGATTCCAGGGTCCTACCCCCATACCTGCTGAACCACCAGGGTTAGAGCCCAGAAATCTGCATTATAAACAAGCAGCACAGGGGATTCTGACCTGCTGTGGAGATTAAGACCCACTGTACTGGTCAGGAGCCCAGATGGGGACAATACTTTTTGCACGGTTTCAACATTTTCTAAATTCTCCCAGTACACAAATATCAGGTACAATGAACCAACAATATACTTTGTTTTGTTCTCAACTTTACCACAAGCTACTAAGCATAAAAAAAAAAAAAAAAAAAATCATATCACTGACGACAGAGCCACTTCTGGAATATGAGTCACCAAATCAACCCCGTATTTGGAGTTGTTGCATTTATTGGTGATTTTACCAGTACGTACAGGGATCTGATGACATCATTTCGTCTTGTTAGCACAGTCGGGCCCAAGCATTTAGATAGTAAAATACCTACTTGATTATGCATTACTTTCATTTCTCTTTCACATTAGCTAGGAAATTGCATTGATTTTTTTCTTCCAATTATGTGTGCCGGTAGGTTCTATTATCTATGACTTGCATTCCACGTGGAAAAGAGAGCATGACAAAATAATTGTTAGAAAGGAAACCATGGGCCTTATAGGATAAAGTTGGACTAAAGAAGAACCTGGCTAAAATGTACTCTCTGAGACGTTGCTGCTAATCTCACAAGTAGGGGAGGTCCCGAAGGACATTTCCCACCCATCCACTCACGCACATACAAAAAAGAAAAGAAAAAAAAAACCAGTGAGCTGGGCTACAGGGGCTGGCAGCCAGAGCAGATACCTAGAGCACCTCTATCCAGGAACTGAGCCCTGGGCCAGCCACAAGGCAGACAAGCTGTATGAGAAAACAATAAACATGAAATTCTGGCACGTGGTCGCTGGGGCAGGAGGCCAGGGATGGGAGAAGAGAGGAACAGAGAGATGAGAGTTCCTGGCAAGTCCAGGTCCTTGGGTTGGGTGCTTTCAAAGGTATTCAATAATAATCATAATGACAACAGTAGCAACAACGGTAATAATGATGATGAAACCGGTTGCATATATTCATTAGTATCAATCAACTACTGTATCATAGAAAGGAAAATAAGTAATTTAGCAACGGTACCAAACCCTGGCAGCTTGCACTACAGACAAGAAGCTACATATGAGCACAGAGCGGTTTAAGCCTGAGAACTCACGGGCGGCTTCACGGGGGGATGAACAGTCACTGTTCTCATATTAATAAAAAGAAAAAAAAAAAAAAAAAGCAGGCGCTTGGCATGGGGAGCGCGGCCTCCTGAGCACCGTGTCAGGCAGATAAAGATGCTGGCGCCTGGCCGCCACCAAGGCCACCGCGCGACCAACCATTCTGTTTTCTCATTAGCATCGTGCAGCTGTTACCTCACTAGACAATAACACCCGTCTCGAGGGATCTGACAAGCACAGGTCACCCTGAAGGCGAGGGGAGACAAGGATCTGAAGACAAATCATAAAAATTGTTTCACCCTGACCGGAGCTGTCACAGGTTGAGTGGACACGGCAGAAGATGGTGACTTCTTTTCCGAGTGGCCTCCGGAGGCTTCGAAGGGGCATTTACCTGTCTACTCTTCCCCCCTCCCTCCCCATCATCCCATCTTCCCTCCTATCTGCTGGTTCCCTAACATAGAATATGAAAAGAAAGAGGCTTTTCAAATAGAAGAGACAGAGGAAAATAATTTGCTGATTATGGCCAAAGCCTAAGAGAGGACTACAATCTCCTACCCCACTCCATCATCTCAGAAGAGAACACAAGCCCCTCTTTGGTGCCCCCAAAAGACACATCTTTGTGCCCCACACTGACCCCTGGACCTGCTTTACACTATCACTTAAGACCTCACTGTACCTATTGCCCCAACTATGTCAGAGAGGCTTCAGGAAGGCAAAGATCACAGCCTCTCCATTTTTCAGAAACAGCACCATGAGTAAGATCAGACACAAGACAGGTCTTTAATAAAGGTAGCTGAACAAATAAATACAACAGACGAGCTCCCCCAAACTGAAGAATAAACCCATTTTTTGTGTTCAAAATCCAAAGTAGCTTATGGGAAACTCAGGCACTGACGTGACCTAAAGTCCACGGATGTGCATTTTATTATGCTATATCACACATGACCTTTACGTCTTTATGAGACCTGGTGATAATTTACAGGAACAGCAGAGGAGGAGATAGAAAACTTGAGGCACAGCCCCAAATGGGGACAGAAAAGGGAAAGGCGGGGACAGAAAGCCAGCCATAGCTCTCAGAATGTGGATAACGATGGTTTGCTCCAGGCATACTTTATTCAATTTCTCTTTTCTCTCCCTCCTCCACCGGCGAGTCAGGAAAGAATATTAGTTAATATCAACACAGGGACAGACAGGCAGTTAGAGTGGCCCGAACTTTCCTTCCCACGGCACCTCCACGAGCCAATATAATCACAAAGTACAGATTCTGCTGTGGCAGATAAAGCCCTCGGTTGTGTAGGATCAATCTATTAAGGCAGTGAGGATGGCATGGCATGGCATGTCCCTGCTAGAAAGGAAATGAAATGTATAACCTGGCACTTAGGTCTCAATGTCCACATGCAAGTAAGTAACCCAGAATACTGGCCCTGATGGAAATGTGAGGCCATTGGCACAGCTTTCCTTAGGAGGACTGTCCTCTTTATTCCAATGATTCCCATTACACTGCAGGGAAATTCGCAACTCCTTACCCTGGCTGTATGCCAGGTCTATCTCAACCTGGCCTCCTGCCACCTCACCAACCTCATTTCATCCCACTCCATATTTCCCGCCCCCGTCCTTGGTGATGAGAACAGGGCCTAGCGCATAGTGAGTGCTCAACTATTCCCTCAATGAATAAATACGTGGAGAAAGGCTAACAGCCAACGGAGGTGACACTGAAAGACATTTGACCTGTACCAAACTGGGTTTATCTGATTACATTGAGCGGGGGAAGGACAAAGAGTGGCTAAATAGAGAAGAAAAAGAGACCAGTGGTACCACTAATTGGCAACAACCGCCCTGGTCCAGGAAGAACAGCTGTGTCCCTGCCAAGGCAGCATCACTGCAGAGATGAGAGAAATTTCCAGAAGAACTCACAAAGGAAGCCGATGTCAGGGGACCTTCAGACAGCCCTGTCTGAAGCATTCAGGCTGAAAGCTGCATTCCCTTGGCAGAAAATCTGTTGAAACCCTTCAAGCATGACTATCAGCAGTGTCCTTACCAAGGTCAGTCACCCACATATTTCTGGAACACTTCCCCAAAGTTGTGACTTTCTCAGCCTTTACTGAGGAGAGTGGGAGGGTCAGCTGAAATACTCATCTTTGTCCAGATAAAAGGCTTATTGCTACGTGCAAAGTCCTATGTAATCAGCTCTTAGTTTCAGAGAAGTTGACCTAAGACAGTGAAAAAACAAACTCTCAGGTATTCCAGAAACATACTTCTAGTCAATGGCTTTAATTACGCATGAAGTGTTATGTTTGCCAAACTACGGAAGTTCCTTGTGGGCAAGGATGTTCAATTCTGCCATCTGCTCCCCTTCAACAAAAACAGCACCCAGTAGCTACCCAATCAATACCTACTTCCCTCAAACCAGCAGGACCAACGAGCAACAACGGATACCAGACATTATGCAGAGCCATTCCCGAAGCAAAGGATTTTTTGGGTCACCTTCCCAAAGTTGCAAGTTCAAATAATAAGGGAGAAGAAAAAGGGAAGGATTCCAGGTAAACCCTAAGAAGAAAATCCTGAATGACTAAGGGAACAAAACCACAGAATGAATGATCAAACAGCTGGAGAAAAAAATCACAGAACAATGACATGAAAGAGTTGTTGGACCAGCACGCACAACAGGGTAAAAGTCATCATGTTTTTCTCAACAGAGATTTAATCCTCCAGCCCCACAGAGTGAATGGAACAAAGAGGTACAGGCTACTGGCTTTAGGAAATGAAAACAGAGCAAGCAAACAAAATACAGCTGCAGCCAGCCCTGAAATGCCAGCTTCCATCAGAGACCAGCCCGACAGTCCACAGGTGGCACAAAGGGGAAAGTGGGTTTCTGTCAAGTTGGTCACACAGCTTCAGACACTTGGCCCTGACTCCCTCCCAAGAATCCAGCCCCAACCCATGAGATTCTGTCTCATGGGATACACAAGCTTCTGAGTCCTACCAGGAAACAGGAAAACATACTGTCTTCCCACAAGAGGTGGAGGATGGGAGGCAAAGAAGTGCAGTTAAGAAAGGAAGGAAATTCGGTACTCTGAGAATCTAGCCAAATTATGTGGAAAAGATTTCCCTACCAAACACTGGCTTAGTCTAAAAATTCCAGAATGGAGTTCAATGTTTACTTTCCAATCTATCGCCAATTTTGGAAGATCTGAAAGTATTTCATTTCCCTGAAATGGTACACATGCAACATTTCCTGGTGTGCTCATTTTTACCTTCTGTTAACCAAAATATTTTAAAACAACTTAATATGCCACGAGAATACATTTCAAGGGAGCCTGGGAGCTGCCCACAAATACCGTTCATTCAGAAAATAAACTTTTGTCTCTTTGATACTTACTGAGCGTCAAAAACAGCCCAGCACTTAGCACTTACAAGTCAAGCTGTAATATAAACCCCTTCATGGACGGGTAAATGAGATGCAGTTACCTAGAGTTGTTAAGTAGTAACAGGTTACAAAGCACTGGGTCCCAAACCTGGGCCACCATCAAACCCACACGGAAGAGGTATTGCTTAAATGTCCATTCTTGGGTACCACCCTAAGAACCTGCTGGAGCTTGTCTACTATGGTGGATCGCAGGAACCACAAATTTAACCAGCCCCTCCTTCAGGTGATTTTGATCACGAGGCAGATTTGGGAGCAGCTGCTATAGGAAGCATGAGCAAGGATGAGTTGACTACACTCACCCACACCAAGCGAACTCCAGGTCCACAGGCTGCTTTCTACTGGAATGCCCAAGAGATCTCATTAACTCAGCCACCTTGGAGAGAGTCCAGATGGCCCAAGACAGTCCAGCCTCCCATCCAGCTGGACTCCGGAGCAAAAGGAGTCCTCCAGAAAGCTTCCTGGGCATTGCTGCCCGTAGCTTGGCAGTTCTGAAGAATGCTGGGTTGGAATGCTAGAAATCGTCAGAGCTGGACAGACCTTGAGAGCATGCAGTGTGCATGTCCGCCCAGGCATTTGTATTGCCTGTGACGCTGAAGCTCGCGGAGGGCAGCTGGAGGTCAGCTCGCGCGTTCAGGGAGTCTGAAGACGCAGACAGAGAGAGTAAAACCTGTCTTCATTTTTCAGTGCGAAGCACTCTGAGAAAGTACACCGTGCCTACCCTTCTTGATGACTCAGGGTTTAAAGAACCATTTATTTGTAGTTACCAGTAGTTTCAGCTGCAGAGGACAAGGTCCAAATAGGGCTGTGATGGATTGCAATTGGTTTTGTTCCGCCAAAACCATTCTCCACTCCTTCCATAGAAACAGAAACCGCGCAGAGCACAAGCATCTCCTGCAGTAGGTGGCAGTGTCATCAAATTCTGCCCAGTGGGGTAAGAGTTGAAGAAATGTGTGGGAGATGCAACCCAATGGAAGGAGCCCAGGCCCTGAGCCTTTAGCAGAAGAGAAGTGCCATTCTAGCCAACTTGAACATGAAAGAAAACGAAACACTCTAGGTTGTTTAAGTCACTACTGTCTTGGGTTTCTGTCAGAGCAACTGCACGTGTATCCTAATACAAGGGTTTTCTTTCCTACGTGGGCTATCGAAACTACTCCTCGAGAAGCAATCCTTTCATACTTCTTTTTCCTCCTCAGCCTATCAATATGGCAGATATTATCTCCTTCGGCTCCAAAGGATAGCAAGTTACGTCAGGAGACTCAAAAATCTCCCCTTAATCCCAAGCATCAAACTTTAAGTGCTAGACCTATCTGAAAATACAAGCTTTTGTCTTTTGGTCAATCAACGTCTCAATCTACCTTTTTATTTATTTATTTATTTATTTATTTATTTATTTATTTATTTTAATTTTTGGCTGTCTTGGGTCTTCGTTTCTGTGAGGGCTTTCTCTAGTTGCGGCAAGCGGGGGCCACTCTTCATCGCGGTGCGCGGGCCTCTCACTATCGCGGCCTCTCTTGTTGCGGAGCACAGCCTCCAGACGCGCAGGCTCAGTGGTTGTGGCTCACGGGCCTAGTTGCTCCGCGGCATGTGGGATCTTCCCAGACCAGGGCTTGAACCCGTGTCCCCTGCATTAGCAGGTAGATTCTCAACCACTGCGCCACCAGGGAAGCCCTCAATCTACCTTTTGAAGCGAAACTTCTACCAGTAATTACCATGTAAACAATTCACAGTTTCTGGAACAAGTCTAGTATCACTTCTCCAATGCTAATGCTGTTCCCTCTGTCTGGAAGGCCCTTCCTGACCTAGAAGATTCCTCAACATCATAGCCAAATTCAAATGTAAAAATGTCCCAACTCCTAAGGGCTTAGGGGACTTTTTTAGAAATGGACTGGAGTATATTGTAGTATATATGCTTGTTAATCTTTGAGTCTGCTGGGTTCTTGATGCCAAGAACAGCTGAATAGCTTATTCATCTTCGTAACCCTGATCACCACCGCTCTCCACTGCATGCATCTCAGTACCTGGCATAGTAAGAATGCAATGAATGTCTGGTGAACTAATGAATGAAACTGTTGAATGAATTGTGTCAATGCTATCTTGAGAGTAATTTCAAAATTGTCGAAAATTCAAAAGCAGAGCCTATACTTTAAGGATATCTCCATGTAAATCAAATAACCACAAATATTCCCCTTAAACTATTATACCTTAGTCTGTTAAGATAGGAGACTCAGATTTTAAGGATAAAGGCGGAGTTAAAGATCCATGGCAATTATGAGCATCAACTATCATTTATTAAAAGTTGCATTTAATGGAAAGACAATTTTGCACCTTAGAAAAACAGCTAGCTCACTAAGAAGTCTGAGCAGTCATATTTTTTAAATGATCGTTTTGCTTTGAAAACAGATCCTACAGTGAGTCAAAAACATACACACATTAAACAATATTTTTAAAAGTTCCCTTAGATACTATATAGATTTGTTTTTACCTAAAGATCTGAAGGAAAAAATTATACACACATCCCATGCTAGTACTTGCGCACCGGAAGCAACAGCCTAAAATCTCTCTTTTCAAAGAAAAAGGAAACAATATTTTCACAAACACCAAGGATAGGTCATGGGTCACAATTCCCAAGCACAAGGCAAATCTGGACCAATTCTACACTCAGTGGAAATTTCCACTTCTGCTGCTTGCTTATAGCTTGGCTCGGGGACTAAACAAATGTCTAACAAAAGGTTAAAGAACAATACGGGCCATGAGAAAATTCTACTATCAAAGAATACCATGTCCAGAGTATAGAACAGGAGCCTAAGGGGACCCACCTCAAATGATAAGCTGGGGGAGAGTTACTTTTAATTCCATAGGGATGATCTAAGCCTTTTACCATGGAGTTCCCAAAAATAAAGAAGGTCTATCTTATTCTGAAGCTCACAGCACTTTAATGGTTGAGGGACCTTCAAGACCATCTGTTCTAGATGCCCAGATATATTAAGTGACCTGCTGGAGAACACAAGCCAGTTATGGGCATAGCAAAGCCTAGACTCCCCAGTCCTTAAAGATCTAACCCAGGGTTCTCCAGCACAGCACAAAGAACAAAGACTACTCCTTAATACAATCTACACAAAGAAAACCAACTCAGGGAAAGGAGATCATCCAGCCCATCCAGAAGTTCTTCCCAAAAAACACACACACACGCCAGGCATCAAATACAGGAAAGATTATAGACATTAAAAAGGCTCCAGGCAAATTTTACAATGAGATTCACTTAATGCAGTAGGTATTTACTAGGAATTCAAAAATGAGTGAGGCTAAAGGAAACCCATTCCAAAGGAGCTCACAGTTAGTGAAGGAAACAGAGGGGCCTACATACATAAATTATAAAACTACATGCTTCATCCCATATTGGAGATAGAAACAGGGTACTATGGGACATTTCTGACTCAGGGATTAAATGTTTATTTGAATCTTTCTTCCCTCTGTAATTTCTAGGGTAACTTCTAGAAAATTACACTCTAACCTAAGTGGATAAAAATGTACGAAGTTACAGACAATGCCCAGACTAAAATCAAAAGACTCTTTCAGAACCTTTGAAAAAATGAATCCTTCTCCAGAACAGGAAATTCATCCTTGAAACTTTTTTCTAAGTCAAGTTTAAAAATATTGAGGGTATTACATTTGTTGAAGACGAACAAAGATTCAATTCTAGTATAATGACTTCTAATTCAGATTCAGGTCACCCTCTCAGGTGGGTGAGAAGTTACCCCAAACAGTTGACAAGAATATTCCAAACAGTGTTTGTCCTGGAGGTGGACAAACTCCATTATGCATGACCCCAACGCCAACTGTATTCTGGGGACATCTGAGGTCAGAGACCATGAAAATAAAATAAGTATGTGACCTTCAAAGCCTCAGCCACTAATAAAATGCTGGTGGACGTTAAGAACCTGAGCAAGTCTCTCAGATCAGGGAGAAAAGGCTTCTGGATATTGGTAAAAGAGCTCCCAACTTCACCGCTCTCTTGGCTTCCCGAAGCGAGGGTCTTGGGGTTGTATGGACCATTTGAACCACAAAATACCATCTAATATCGTGGAGAGGCATAAACGCCAGAAGACATCCCACCAGGGCCCTCACCAGTGCAGAAAGTAAGGGCAGCACAGAGGAACACTCCTACCACTAGAAGAGCTGGTGAAGGAGGCAGGATCTCAGAACCTACTTAAACAATCAGAGCAAAACTGTGTCCACCATATGTCGCCTGAGGGACCTACACCTCCTGGGGAAGGGAAGGAATTCATGCGGGCAGGACTAAATCTCTTGGATTCTAAACATGCCCCCACCATTTCTTGCACAGCCTGTGAGCCAAAGATTCGATTAATTCAAACATTTATTACTGTGACTTCCCTGGTGGCACAGTGGTTAAGAATCCGCCTGCCAATGCAGGGGACACGGGTTAGAGCCCTGGTCCGGAGAGATCCCACATGCCACGGAGCAACTAAGCCCGTGGGCCACAACTACTGAGCCTGCGCTCTAGAGCCCGCGAGCCACAACTACCAAGCCCGCGTGCTGCAACTACTGAAGCCCATGAGCCTAGAGCCCGTGCTCCACAACAAGAGAAGCCACCGCAATGAGAAGCCTGCACATGGGAACAAAGAGTAGCTGCCGCTTGCCGCAACTAGAGAAAGCTGGAGCGCAGCAACGAAGACCCAATGCAGCCAAAATAAATTACAAAACAAACAAAGTCTCTTAGCTGGTTCTGACCATTGTCTGCTTCGCCATACAAAAACATTAAAAAAAAAAAAAAAATTGGGCTTCCCTGGTGGCGCAGTGGTTGAGAATCTGCCTGCCAATGCAGGGGACCCGGGTTCGAGCCCTGGTCTGGGAAGATCCCACATGCCGCGGAGCAACTGGGCCCGTGAGCCACAACTACTGAGCCTGCGCATCTGGAGCCTGTGCTCCGCAACAAGAGAGGCCGCGATAGTGAGAGGCCCGCACACCGCGATGAAGACTGGCCCCTGCTCGCCGCAACTAGAGAAAGCCCTCGCACAGAAACAAAGACCCAACACAGCTAAAAATAAATTAATTAATTTAAAAAAAAAATTTATTACTGCACAGCGCCCAGATAGACATCTCATCCTTTTCAAGCTGTTGACTGATCACTGGGTGGACTTCAGAGGTAATATTTCTACATATACACACTACTGTATATAAAATAGATAACCAACAAGGATCTACTGTATAGCACAGGGAACTCTACTCAATATTTTGTAGTAACCTATAAAGGAAAGGAATTTGAAAAGGAGTATATATATATATAGATATAGATATATATGTGACTGAATCACTGTGCTGTACACCTGAAACTAACACGATATTGTAGATCAACCATACTGCAATAAAAAAATTTTTTAAAGAGTTAATATTCTACAACCTGCCTCCTTATTACCACCCAAGGTTGTAGCAGGAATGAGTGACAGAGAACAGATGTGCAACACCAAAAGGAAAAGTGGTATCACAGCCACCAGCATCATTTTCCTAGCCTCTTCACACTAACACCTGCAGGCATCCTATCCCACCGAAGGCAATAAAACTGTATTTTAAGCTACACTTGCAGACAGCTCTGAGAAGAAATGTACTTTTCCCAGAAGTTGGCACAATGTGTGTTTATTTAGGGAGACATATCTATACAACACTAGCAATAAAACTAACTCGACTCATGGGAAGTTATTCCAGACAGATAGCGTCACCTCCTTCTCCTTCCTAAAAAAATCCAAAGAGGGAGAGGAGAAAAAAAAAACAAAAAAAAACAAATTGCCACTGGCAGAGTTGCGTGTTTAAGGTGCACAGAAGGATTCAAGAGCAAGTCAAGGTCCCCAGCAAATGCCTATTCATTAAGCCGGTAGGAGGTGTCACGCCATCTGGCACCCATGTCCAGCGGAAGATATGTTGCTTAGGATCAATGCTGAGAAGCGAGCAAGTTTATTTTTACCCTTTTATGCACAAAACTACAAGGACATAAATGCCTGCATTAGACATACCAGAAAGGCTTAACGAGACTGGAAAATGGGATCCAAAAATGGGATACGGCAGAAGCCAGCTTTCATTGAGCTTGATTAAATAACGCCCTCTTCCCAAACGTTCAGGAATCCCAGCAAACCCCACAGCGTCTCAGTTAGAGACTCCTTAAGAAACCACGAGGACTTCTGGGCGTGTAAGGGAGGGGAGACGGCCCTGCATCCACTGATGCCGAAAGACTTGGAGGGGCTCACATTCAAGGCGGGACTCTGGAGCTTGGCTGGCCAGAGGGCTCTGGGGGCACCTCAGCCTGGGCAAGAGGCCAGCCACCAGGGGACAAGACAGCCAGTCACTGGGTGTGGGAACCCCTATCCCACTGGCCACCCTGCAGCGTTCCCCCTCTGAGGCTCTCTGAGCCTCACATAACCAACCAGAATCTTCTTTTTCCAAGTGAAGCTCCTACCTTTTTCTCTAATAGAAACATAATGCTTGTCCAACGCCAAAAATTTGTTCAGTGCCAAATAACCAGAAAATCACAAATAAATTTTTAAAATGTTATCATTCCACCACTCACACTGCTAAGATTTTGGTATATTTCATACACACACACACACACACACACACACACACACGCAGTGTGGATATACACATATATGTATCACAAAGATATCATATTTGCTTTCTCAGAGTCTGCTTTTATATCTTAATAACACATTTTAAATGCTTTCTTATGATAATAAATATCTTTCCACCACAGTTTAAAAGCTAAATAGTACTCCACTATTTCACCATGTTTTACTTAAATAATCTCCACAGTATTAGGCATTTATTTTTCTCCCAGTTTTCTCTATTAGAAAAGAACACAACAATGAACTGTTCCTCACTCTTACCTTTGTGATTTCAGATATTTGCTTACAATAAAGGAATGACCAGATCAAATAAGAAGATTTTTAGGCTTTTGATGTAGTAATATTCCTATATTTTCTTTCAGAAAAGTTATGCCAACTTGTGTTCCCTATTAGCAAGGTATAAGAATGCTCCTATAGGGCTTCCCCGGTGGCGCAGTGGTTGAGAATCCGCCTGCCAATGCAGGGGACATGGGCTCGAGCCCTGGTCCGGGAAGATCCCACATGCCGTGGAGCAACTAAGCCCGTGCACCACAACTACTGAGCCTGCGCTCTAGAGCCCCCGAGCCACAACTACTGAGCCCACATGCCACAACTACTGAAGCCTGCACGCCTAGAGCCTGTGCTCTGCAACAAGAGAAGCCACCGCAGTGAGAAGCCCACGCACCACAACAAAGAGTAGTCCCCGCTCACTGCAACTAGAGAAAGCCTGCGTGCAGCAATGAAGACCCAAAAAGCAGCCAAAAATAAAATAATAAATTAAAAAAACATATATTAAAAAAAAAAGAATACTCCTATACCCTATGTTCTTACCAAAGTTTTTATTATCTATATTTTATTGTCACTTGAAAAATGATTTGCCAGACAGGTGCACATGACCACTGCTAATAATAATAGGAATAATAATAATAATTCAACCACGACATTCACCAGGCACTTACTATGTACCAGTCACTGTTCTAAGAGATTTACATTTGTGAAGTAGGGCTATATTCTTACCCCCATTGTATGGATGGGGAAAAGGAGGCACAGGAAGGTGAGGTCCTCTGCCCGTGTGGTAACTGGAGGAGCTAAAGTTTGAACCCATGTAATCTGTTTCCAGAGTCCAGGCTCTTGACCACTAGACCATACAACCACATGGGGAACTATCAGGAAGAAGGAGAGAGGGAATAAGATTAACATCCAGTGGAGAGATCACTGGAAACACAACCTGCCCTTTATCACACCCTGACCTTTATTTACATGTTGAATATCACCAATGGTGGGTCATCCCATAAGTGATGTACACAGTCGTCTACTCTAGCAAACCAAATCTGAAAGCAGACTATTAACTTCCCATTGGCTCACTCATCAGCAAGTGACCTGGGTTTATTACTTTGGCATGTAACTATTTGCCTGGTCACACTAATCACATAAAAGGAAGTGGCTTATTTGTTTCCTTGTGTAATAAAGGATTAGGGACCCAATAATTCCATTTCTTGGTATAGAGATAGCCTAAAGTACTGAAAGAACTGGAACAGATACTTGAACACCTATGTTCACAAAACCAAACGGTGGAAGCAACTCAAATGTCCATCGACAGAGGAACGGATAAACAAAATATGGTATACATACACAATGGAATATTATTTAGCCTTAAATAGGAGGAAAATTCTGGCACATGCTACAATATGGATGAACCTTGAAGACATTAGGCTAAATAAAAGAAGTCAGTCACAAAAGGACAAGTATCATATGATTCCACTGATGTGAAGTACCTAAAATAGGCAAAGGCAAAGAGACAGAAAGAAAAACGGTGGTTGCCAGGGGTTGGCGGGGGGTGGGGGTGGGGCGGGTAGGAGGAAGCAGGGGTTGTTCTTTAATGGGTACAGAGTTTCAGGTGGGAAGATGACAATAGTTAGGGCGTTTCAGCCATCTGGGCCCCTCATCAGATCCTCATAAGCCTTTCTGGGTAATGCCACCCAGCAGACGTTGAGAGGGGATACAAATGCTCAAGAAGAGATGAAAATGCTTCTAGAAACAATCTTTAATTGCAGGGAAGGACTTGTACTGATGTTCACATAAGTGAGCACTTTGAATAGCAAAGGAAAAACAGACTCCAAGGAAAGTACTATAAAAACCACACCTGTACAGGAATCAAAGAACGAATGGGGAAACGAGGTGAGCATTCTCTAATGACTACTGAGCATAAATAAACACAACCACGAGAAAGGTCTTCCCACGAGCCTGTGGGTCAGCAGAACTCAGGTTTTCAGTGGCCAAGAACATCAGACGCAGAAAGACTGCCCATCCAAAAGCCCGATTTGGGGTATGCTTGCTGAGAAGGGTACCTCTGGGAGCCAGAAAGACAGCTTCTGACCACTCAGTGACTCACTGTATTCACATAGCATCACAGAATAGTTTTAAAAAGACTCAAATTCAGAAATGCTGTCTTTGTGACTTATTTAATAGAAGGTCACTATAAGATCCCCAAAGACAGCTTAGTCACCATGAGACTATATAAAGCTATTCTAAAGAAAGGAAAGCTAGAGCTATCAAGGCTAATCACACGCCACTGCGTAACCATAAACCCAACCTGACAGACACAGGATTAGAGGGGCAACACCAAGACAAGGGCTCGGCTCACGTCCCAGGCCACCACCTTGTATTTCGCTAACTCAAATATAATCCCCTCCTTGTGCAATAAAGAATCTGAATGGTCTTGGTCCCTGGTTCCTGAAAGGGAGACTATAAATCCTTGGAACTTCCCGAGTAACAGAAGGGTCTTGATTATTCATGAGCCCCTTGAGCCACACCTGAGATCATGTAAAATGAGAAGACTCAGATTGGGGGCTGATCACCAGTAAGACCAACCATGCGATTAGAGGGGTGGGGCTTTGAGGCAGCCCAATCCTGGGAAGAGGAAGGAGGCTGGAGACTGAGTCTATCCACATGGCCAATGATTCAATCAATCATGCCACCATAATGAAACCCAATAAAACCTCTGGACACCAGGCTCAGTAGCACTTCCTGGCTGTTGAATACAATGATGGGCCAGGAAGGTGACACACTCCAATCCCACAGGGAGAGGGCATGCAAGCTCAGCATTTGGAATCCTCTCAGAGCTCACCTATGTCTATTGGGATGGCCCTGATCTATACCCTTTAAAATTAAACTATAATCGTAAGTATAGCACTTTCGGGCTTCCCTGGTGGCGCAGTGGTTGAGAATCTGCCTGCCAATGCAGGAGACACGGGTTCGAGCCCTGGTCTGGGAAGATCCCACATGCCGCAGAGCAACTGGGCCCGTGCGCCGCAATTACTGAGCCTGCGCGTCTGGAGCCTGTGCTCTGCAACAAGAGAGGTCGCGATAGTGAGAGGCCCGCGCACCGCGATGAAGAGTGGCCCCCGCTTGCCGCAACTAGAGAAAGCCCTTGCACAGAAGCGAAGACCCAACACAGCCATAAATTAAAAAAAAAAAAAAAAAAAAATGTATAGCACTTTCCTGAGCTGTGAGTCACTCTAGAGAATTATCGAGCCTGAGGGAGTCATGGGTGCCCCCCAGGTTTGTAGCCAGTCAGAAGTGCTAGTGGCCTGGGGACCCCATTTGCAGTTGGCATCTGAAGTGGGGGCAATCTTGCTGGGACCAGACCCTTTCACGTATGGGATCTGCACCAACTCCAGGAGGCTAGCATCAGAACCGTACTGCAGTCCACCAGCTGGTGTTAGAACACTCTCCCGGACACAGATTCCCAGCTGACTCAAGTGTGCTGCACACTGGTTCAATACTCAGGTCCATATAACATAGCTTTTTTTTTTTTTTTTTTTTTTAATAGAAAGTCTTTATTTATTTATTTATTTATTTATGGCTGTGTTGGGTCTTCGTTTCTGTGCGAGGGCTTTCTCTAGTTGTGGCAAGTGGGGGCCATCTCTTCATCGCGGTGCGCGGGCTTCTCACTATCACAGCCTCTCTTGTTGCGGAGCACAGGCTCCAGACGCGCAGGCTCAGTAATTGTGGCTCACGGGCCCAGTTGCTCCGTGGTATGTGGGATCTTCCCAGACCAGGGCTCGAACCCGTGTGCCCTGCATTGGCAGGCAGATTCTCAACCACTGCGCCACCAGGGAAGCCCTAACATAGCTTTTATCTGCTAAAATTCACGCCAAATGTTAATGACTAGAAATTTTCCCCCAATTCAAATATTGCCATTTGCAGCAGCATGGATGGACCTAGATATTATCATACCAAGTGAATTAAGCCAGAAAGAGAAAGAGAAATATCATGTGATATCCCTTATATGTGGAATCTAAAATATGATACAAATGAACTTTTTTTTTTTTACAAAACAGATTCACAGACATAGAAAACAAACTTACGTTTACCAAAGGGGAAAAGGGATGGGGGAGGAATAAATTAGGAGTTTGGGATTAGCAGACCTACACTACTACCCATAAAATAGATAAAGCAACAAGGTCCTACTGTGTAGTATAGGGAACTATATTCAATATCCTGTAATAAATCATAATAAAAAAATATGAAAAAGAACATATATATGTATATATAACTGAGTCACTTTGCTGTATACCAGAAACTAACACAACATTGTAAATAAACTATATTTCAATACCACACACAAAAAAGAAAATTTCCCCCATTCAATACTAGTAACAGCTAAAATGTTTTGAATAATTGCTATCTCAGACATGGTTCTAAGACCTTCTACGTGTATTAACTCACTCACTCCTCATAGCAACCTCACAGGGTGAGTACTATGACTATTCCCTTTATAAATGAAAGCACAGAGAGGTTAAGGAATTTGCCTGAGGTCACATGGCGAGCTCACGTGGCAAGGTCACACGGTCAAGGTGCCAGGATTCAAAGCATGTTCCTCTGTCTCTGAAGCCGCCCCTTAGCCACAAGTCCAGAGGAAAAGGCGTGACTGCTGGCCGCCAACCCCTCCAAGGGCCCACAGGTCACTAACCGTCCCCATCCCCACTGGCTCCCATTCTCCATCCTTAGAATGGCCACATGCTGAGTTCCTTGGGGAAGACTGCATGCTTTCTGACGATAGATTTATCCGGTTTTGACTGTAGCTCAGGAAAGCTAATTTTGAGAACACTACAGCACTGGGGAAGATTAACTATTTTCCTGAAAGTCTTTTCCAACAAAAACACAAATTAACAGCTGGATGGTTCTAGATGTAAATGAAAGTGATAAATTTCCCTGCAATAAATGAATAGATTCAAAGTTGTTCCTTTTCATTATCATCTCCCTCACCGCAGGCAGAACGTCTCCACGGGTGACACGAATCCCTTCTCACTTCTTTTTTCCCCAATTATTCAAACTCAAAAGTGCTACATAGGTACTTCTTCACTTTTAATAAATTAGCAGTACAGGTTGATGTTCTCAGTGTTCTTAGTACTGCAATTAAAACCTCAGCGGTCATGGTGGTGATTTTTCAAATATAAACGACGTAATAAGGTCATCAGCTGGCTGTCCTTCCATTTCACGTCCTCTTTTAGTAACTCTTCTGAGCATGCTAGGCACTCGGGACTTGGCAATAAATCTGAGAAAGTTTCTGCTTGCCCTCAGGGCACTTACATGGCAGCAGGAGAGAAAGTCAGAGAAGGGACAAGTGTGTGTGTGTACTGCACGTGTACGTATGCATAATTTGGGGAAATGATCAGTGATATTAAAAATAGAGTGAACGTAGATCTGGGGGACGAACAAGAAGATGTGTGTTTCTGGAGTGAAATCAACATGGGAAAAGGGTGGGAGATGAAGACAGAGAGGCACCAGATCATTCTGAACTGAGGTATCCAATCCCCTATCACCGTCTCCCTCCCCTCCCCTGAGTCTATGCCTCCATCACCTTACACTGGACAACTGTCTTTCCTACTTGACCTCTAGGCTTCCTTACAGCCAGTTCTCCACACAAGCTAAATGACCTTTGTAAAACAGAAATCAGATCAGGTCACGTCCCTGCTCAAAACTCTCCACACATCCATCCCAATCAGAATAAAACCGTTAACTCCACACCACGCCCAACGAGGTTCTTCATGTTCCAGCACTACCTGCCCTCCAAACTCAGCACCTTGCTCCCTCCCCCTGCCCACACAGCCTTCACGCTGGGCCACACGTGCTCCTGCCTCGGGCACCTCACCCTGGATACCACCTTGACTCCACCACCATTCAGGTCCGGGCACAAACATCCCTCCCTGGTCTGGCGGAGGGAGCACTTAGCCCCCCTAGGTGAATTCAGGCTTGAGTGGGACATGGGGTTCCTTCCTTGAAGGGGGGGGTGGGGTAGAGGGAGGGAGAGGATACCCTCACCCTTGCCTGAAATCTCACCCCTAAGGCTGCCTTCAATACTTTCACGGCGGTCAAAGCCAACTTTTCTCTTTCTCTGGACAAGGGTAGTGACACGAAGGACAAGCTCATGGTGACTGACAGAGCCTACCGGCCTTAGCCCTGGGAGGGAGAAGGTCCCTCTCAGGTGGCATTGTGTCACAGCATAACAGAGATGGGCAGCCTCTACAGACAAGAGCTTCCAGCCAGGGGAACTTTCTTGATGGCAGTGGCTGTCCTAGGGCTGCTTGGTCCTC
The DNA here is from genome assembly GCF_949987535.1 of Balaenoptera acutorostrata. Taxonomy (NCBI): domain Eukaryota; kingdom Metazoa; phylum Chordata; class Mammalia; order Artiodactyla; family Balaenopteridae; genus Balaenoptera; species Balaenoptera acutorostrata. The sequence goes on along the minus strand of NC_080071.1, from coordinate 115,057,153 downwards.
ACCTGTGTTCTTTCTGCCTGGGAGACTGAGCAACTCTGCCATGTCCTCAGGCCAGCGCAGAGTGCCACATGCAGAGTAACTATCGCTCCACAACAGGCCTACACATTCCAGCCAAAGTCCTAACGGGCTTTGGGACATCCCTGGTGGTCCAGTGGTTAAGACTCCACACTGCCAATGCAGGGGGTGTGGGTTTGATTCCCTGGTCGGGGAACTAAGATCCCGTATGCAGCGTGATGTTGATAGATAGATAGATCGATCGATCGATCGATCGATCGGTCATAACGGGCTTTGCGTGGACCATATACGATGACCCGCTCAATTCTCCAGTCTGGGGAGAAGCAGGGTTAGGCGTGTGTTTAGGAATCAGTCTTCTCTCTCATTTTCTTTCCCCCAGGTTGGCAGCAGGGAGTCACACCCTGTAAGCCACAGGCCTCAGGCAACGTGCCTCTGTTTGTAATCCAGGGGTCCCCAAATGTGTGAAGCAGCAGAACTCCGAATGTCTTGGGCTCTGGGGCACCAGGGGATCCCTTGGACGCCCTTCTTCTGAACCAGGAACAATCCAACTGGCAGGAAAGGGTACATGTTGTGGGCAGAGGCCTCGGCATCTCAGAGGAATGCAGAAAATATTAAAGAGTCACATCTCCCTGCTTTCCTACAGAATGTTTTTTCCTTGATTATTCTTTTCACCACCCATGGCACTTACTGGTAAATAAGTGATTGCCACAGATCTGAGCAGGTTAGGGGAAAAAAAGACTCAAATTTGGGAAAGCTCTATCCCATCACTTAATCTCTTTTTCTGGGAACTGAAAAAACACCACTATGATATGATTCTAGGGGCTGAGTACCTGAATCCAGGTAAGCGCTTATACCAAAATTACTGTAGAAATAAGATATGCAACACATAGAGCCTTTACAGTCATCATGTAAAAATGACAGTTATTTCCTCTAAGGGATGATAATTAATGCTGCCTTTACATAAGCCACTGTTTTTAAAGTTTTTCTTTTTTCCTGATGTTTTCCTGTATTAGCAATCAGCAGGGTAATCGACATCAGCGTCGGGCATTTCCTCTGAGAGATGAACACTTTCACCAACACTTTCCAATATGCAGAGGCATTCCCGTTTGAATAACAAGGCAGGAGAACTTCCCTGGTGGCATGGTGGTTAAGAATCCACCTGAGAATGCAGGGGACACGGGTTCGAGCCCTGGTCCAAGAAGATCCCACATGCCACAGAGCAACTAAGCCCGTGCGCCACAACTGCTGAGCCTGCGCTCTAGAGCCCGCGAGCCACAACTACTGAGCCCACGTGCCACAACTGCTGAAGCCCGTGCGCCTAGAGCCCGTGCTCCACAACAAGAGAAGCCACTGCAATGAGAAGCCCACGCACCACAACGAAGAGGAGCCCCCGCTCGCCGCAACTAGAGAAAGCCCGCGCACAGCAACGAAGACCCAACGCAGCCAATCAATCAATCAATCAAAAGGAAAAACAAGGCAGGGGGATGGGGGAGTTTGAGGGTATAGTTCTTGCCCCAGAGCATTCTGGGATTCCCTTGCCCCTGATCACAAAGGCACAAGAGGTTCTGCCCATACACTCAAGACAATACAAATGACTGAGGTGCAAGAAAAACTCTCCCGCGTCTCTAAAATGCTCTCCCCACCAGACCGGCCTTTCCTCCCTGCCATTCAAACATTTTTGAGTACTTCTGTCAGGGACTGAGTATGTGACGATGAAGAAGCATGATCCTGGCCCTCAAACTGTAGTGGGGAGACACACACGTCAATGGATCATTAGACTACAACATAAAAGTGGAATCTACCCACTGATTCAACAAGTGTTTGTTGAGCACCTACTACATGCAGGGCACTGTTCTGGATGCCAGTGTACAAAAGCAAGAGTACATAATAGACACAGGATAATCACAAGAATACAGAAGAAACCCATCACATCCTATCCAGGAGGATGAAGAAAGGCTTCTCTGAAAAAGGAAACCCTGGAAGGAGTCCTGAAAGACGAAAAGAAGATGGTGGAGGAAGACATCCCCAGCGTGGGGTGGGAGCCTGTGCATGAAGCAGAGGTACCAGTGACCAGTGACAGTCAAGGGCACTGTTGCCCTGCGCGCCTGGAACAGAAGGGGAGGCAGGGGGCCAAGATGAGTCTTGGACGGCAAGACAAGGTGACCAGGGACCTTGACACCACAGCAGGACTTAGGGCTCCCCTGTAGTTGAGTAATTTTGAACAGCCTGCATCCCAAGAAGGGCGTGATCCGATTCCCATCTCAGATATAATACCCCGAAAAGGTTTTTACTTGCAAGCACTGCCTCTCCTGCCTCAGAGGCTTGAAAATGCAAAAGACGGGCAGATTTAGATTTAGTAACTGGATACAAACAAGTTTCAAAAAAATAAGGCACAGAAGATTCTTCCCTGTTTTAATTAGAGAAGATGGCTAGAAACTACTAAGGCGGCGGGGGGAGAAAAAGAAGAATGTTTTTTCACAAACCCCAAAAATCAAGTGAGCAAAAACCAGCTTCCCAGAGACAAACCGTCCTGACTTAGTAATTCTGCTAGAACTGCTCATTTTCATCTCTGCTGGGACCAACAGAAGCTGCGTGACAAATGCTCTTCACGTCCCGTGTGGCCTGCTGCCACACCACACCTCGGTACGAGCCACGCCAGCCTCCCAACTTGGCCACCAAGCTCGTGGTGAAGGAGCCAACCTCTGACAGATCCAGAGAGGAGTGAGTGTACATATTCTCACCATGGACAATGGCTGCAAGGAAGGCTATTTTTTCCAAATAATATTTTATATTAATTTAACAGTTCAACATTCCCAAAGGCCTTCAAACTGAGGACTGAATTTCCCCTATAACATGAAGGGCAATTTCAGATCCCCCGTAGTCCAAAATTCAACGATTAAACATCCCATCCATTCTGTCCCTATAGACTAGACACACTTACTACTCAGAAAATGGTACCCTGTAATAATAAACTGATGCAATGAGATTGCACTTCAATGTTATGGTTTCCAACCCAAATCCAGTTAAAAGCGCCTATGTCATATATCCTGTTTATTGACCACATTTTAAGCCTATCAGCTACTCTAGCTTCAAATTAACTTGATTGCTTCGATACAAACACAAACTCCAATTTAATTTCTACACGACTATCTGCCTTCCAAATGAAATTCTAAAGCCCAACAAGTGAGATCATAATTAGGTTGGTTACGTTTTTTATTATAGAAGCAAGCACATTAAATGTTACTGCCTTGAAGGCCAATGTTTCTATTAGCGAAGCCACACATGAAATAGACTGGGATTTTTCTTCATCTACCGCTGCGAGTTGCCAAGATGTTTAACTGCCACATTTTGGAATATTTCAAATGTTTCCAGTCAGAATCAAAACTGAGAGATGGGTTAAAAATTAGTCTTCACTGTATGCAGTGTATAATGAATTCCATCACTTAACATTCCCAAAACAGGCAAAACTAATCTTGCTGAGAAGTCAGGTCGGTGCTTATGCTTGGGATGGGGGTGAATGCAGATCTTGATTACAAGGAGGCACAGGGGAGCTGCCCGGTACTGGGCATTGTTTACTTCTTGATCTGGGTACAAATGGCTGTGATAATTCACCATGCGGTACACGAACCACGTGTAACTGTTCTTTACGTATAATTCAGTTAAAAGTTTAAAATATTAGGGTAGAGGACAATTATTTGCCTACTCTCATGAAGACCCTAACAGGTCAGGACTTCAATTCTATGTGGCATTTGAAAGAACATGGGTTTCACATGGACAGAAATCAGATCAACAGAAATACTGATCTGCTTTACTGGACATGCTTTCATTCTCTTTCATTCATTTTTCTGAAAGATCTCAGCCATATGTTCATTGCGGCCTTATTTACAATTGCCAAGATATGGAAACAACCTAAGGGCCCGTCAATGGATGAATGGATAAAGAAGATGTGGTGTGTCTATATATACACAATGGAATATTATTTGGCCATAAAAAGATGAAGTCTTGCCACTTGCAACACTATGAATTGACCTTGAAGGTCTCATGCTAAGTGAAATAAGACAGAGAAAGATAAATACTGTATGATATCACTCATATGTGGAATCTAAAAAAAACACGAACAAGAAAACAAAATAAATGAACAACCAACAAAAACAGGTAGATACAGAGAACAGAGCAGTGGTTGCCAGACGAGAAGGGGTGGGGCAAAACGGGTAAAAGGGACCAACTGTTTGGTGATGGATGGAAACTAAATTTTGGATTGTGAGCAGCCTATAGGGCATATAGAAGTAAAGATATAATGTTGTATACATGAAACTTACATAATGTTATAAACCAACGTTACTTCAATAAAAAATAAGTAGATACTAACCATCCTGACGGTCACGTGCGCAGCATGGGGAACACCCAGCGTGAATCAGTATTTAACATCCCCTCCTCCACACAACACAACTACTTCCAGCAACAATCATGCAATAATCATCATTCTATTCTTGAATCATTTAGTTTTAAAATAACCATTTAAAAAGAAGGTCGTATTTATTTATTTATTTTTAACATCTTTATTGGAGTATAGCTGCTTTACAATGGTGTGTTTGTTTCTGCTGTATAACAAAGTGAATCAGCTATATGTATACATATATCCCCATATCCCCTCCCTCTTGCGTCTCCCTCCCACCCCTCTAGGTGGTCACAAAGCATGAGCTGATCTCGCTGTGCTATGCAGCTGCTTCCCACTAGCTACCTATTTGACATTTGGTAGTATATATATGTCAGTGCTACTCTCTCACTTCGTCCCAGCTTACACTTCCCCCTCCCCGTGTCCTCAAATCCATTCTCTATGTCTGCGTCTTTATCCCTGTCCTGCCCCTAGGTTCCTTAGAACCTTTTTTTGTGTTTCTTTTTTGAGATTCCATATATATATGTGTTAGCATACGGTATTTGTTTTTCTCTTTCTGAATTACTTCACTCTGTATGACAGACTCTAGGTCCATCTACCTCACTACAAATAACTCAATTTCGTTTCTTTTTATGGCTGAGTAATATTCCATTGTATATATGTGCCACATCTTCTTTATCCATTCATCTGTCGATGGACACTTAGGTTGCTTCTATGTCCTGGCTATTGTAAATAGAGCTGCAATGAACATTGTGGTACATGACTCTTTTTGAATTATGGTTTTCTTAGGCTATATGCCCAGTAGTGGGATTGCTGGATCATATGGTAGTTCTGTTTTTAGTTTTTTAAGGAACCTCCATACTGTTCTCCATAGTGGCTGTATCAATTTACATTCCCACTAACAGTGCAAGAGGGTTCCCTTTTCTCCACACCCTCTCCAGCATTTATTGTTTGTAGATTTTCTGATGATGGCCATTTAAAAAGAAGATCAATTTTAAAGTGACTTCTAAAATGCAGCAAAACATTTCTTCCATGAACTACAATATGCACTTACCCAGCACTATGACACCTAGGAGTTCTCACTCTCTCACTGTTTTAAATTTTAAGCACATATTAAAAACTCCAGGGACTTCCCTGGTGGCGCAGTGGTTAAGAATCCGCCTGCCAATGCAGGGGACACAGTTTGAGCCCTGGTCCGGGAAGGTCCCACATGCCACGGAGCAACTAAGCCCGTGCGCCACAACTACTAAGCCTGTGCGCCACAACTACTGAGCCCGCGCTCTAGAGCCCGTGCTCTGCAACAAGAGAAGCCACCGCAATGAGAAGCCCGCGCACCGCAACAAAGAGTAGCCCCCGCTCGCCGCAGCTAGAGAAAACCCGCGCACAGCAACGAAGACCCAACGCAGCCAAACAAATAAATAAAAACTCCAAATGGTCACACAGTGACAGAAGTGAAGAAACTCAATTTCCATTTGTTCATCGTCAACTGCACTATCACTGTTTATCTCAAAGCTCTGTTTAAACATAAGAACATGTTGTACCATAATGGACGAGAGGCATGAAGTACTCCTAAAGCAGCTCCAGCACGGCCGAACTGCTAGGAACTTAACTCTCAAATCAACGTGTATCACTCGGTCCACGTGTATCAGGGCCAACTGTGTAACAGAGTTGCCCAAATTGATTTCCATGTACAATACAATGTTTATTAAAGGGAACTTTTTTTTTAAGTGTGCTAATCTGATGTGCGTAAATAAATATATACTTACACATAGGTATATATAATTATTAACAGCAGCAACTATTCAGAATTTAGAGGAGCAAAAGAGTTTTTCCCAGAAACTATGTTATCAGTGGCTTCTGTTTAGATTTGCCCACACGTGGTGGTAACACAATGCAGACCGGCTGAAGTCAGCTGTACTGGTTTTAGCCTCAGTAAAGGCTGCCCCGCCTGACAGCCCCACCTGCGGGGGACCGCGCCCACAGCTCCACCCATGGGACACAGCTGCACACAGCCAAAAGCAAAAGAACCCTGCAGACAGAAGGCCTCTGAAGACACAAAATAAACGTCCAAGTTCAGACACAAAAGCTTTTGTGTTGCGCACATTAAGACAGCCCTCGCAGTTTGCAGTGAGGGTAAAGCAGGGTTTCTCAATGTCAGCACCGTTGGCTATTTGGCCGGGCTAATTCCTTGCTGTGGGACCGTCCTGTATGTTACAGGATGTTAATCTGCCTGCCTGGACTCTATCCACTGCATACACAGGCCAGTAACACACTCCCATACCCTTGAACCAAGATGTGACAAAGGTCCCCCCCTTCACCGCCACCTCAGAGTCCCTCGGGCGGAGGTTAGAACACCTTGGGACGGCACACGGGAAATCAGGCCCAGGGCTCGCCCCAGGGAAGGGAGACGTGGTTTATTTTTAGAGCTCCCTTTTCATTCTTAACAAGTGCATCTATTTCTTATTCAAACACACATTTAATTAAATACACAAAGAGAGGGTGTGCTACTGAAAACAATACCAGCAGCCCTCTCAAATTATTTTTCCTTTATTTTCAAATATTTACCTAATGAACAGAAACAAAACAAACATCTTTCCCAAAAGGCCATTCCAGCCCAAGAGAGATATTCTATAAACACGGGCATAAATGACCACTGTAAAGAAAATATTTCCAGACATGCCTCCAACCCCGAATCACTTTTTTTTTTTTTTTTTTTTTTTATTTATTTTTGGCTGTGTTGGGTCTTCGTTTCCGTGCGAGGGCTTTCTCTAGTTGCGGCGAGTGGGGGCCACTCTTCATCGCGGTGGGCGGGCCTCTCACTATCGCGGCCTCTCTCGTTGCGGAGCTCAGGCTCCAGTCGCGCAGGCTCAGGAGCTGTGGCTCACAGGCTTAGTTGCTCCGCGGCATGTGGGATCTTCCCAGACCAGGGCTCGAACCCGTGTCCCCTGAATTGGCAGGCAGACTCTCAATCACTGCGCCACCAGGGAAGCCCCCAGAATCACTTGTTTTACACACGATTCTAACTTGCTGCGGTTCCTCTGGGTCAAAGCAGCATGGAAGCGGCAAATCAGAACAGCAGCCGCAAGTAAGCACAGTGTCCCCAGAGAGCCTTGGGAGAGGCAGCCTGGATATTGCAAAAAAAAAAGAGCCGGGGATTCAGGGACAGCAAACTTGGATTTGAGTCTCTGTTCTACCACTTTCTCACCCTGGGGCTCTGACCAAATCACAACCTCCCAAGATGCCAGCTTTTATTTACGAAATGGAAGGTGATGTGTGCTTCTAAGAGCTGCCTTGAGAACTAACTCATTCGAACTAAGTGAAGGTTTTCATCCAGGTGTCAAATGTTATTACCTTGATTGTAGAATTACACACATCACGAGTCTCAGCCAGAGGTAACTGCTGGCTTTACCAATAGGAGTTTTATCACTGAAAACAGCCCCAGGGTTGGTTCCAACAGCATGAACGGCAGATTCAGAAGGTGGAAAAGAGTAGGAGACATGTGAAAGCGTAGCAAAGGGCAGGGAAGCCAGACGGCCTGGGTTCTCATCCCACTGGGTGATGCTGGGCAACTTTTTTGACTTCTACGTGCTTCAGTCTCCATCTACAAACTGGGGATAACAGTGGCAACGTCGGTGCCCATTATTTGCGGTAGTGATACTTTACAAAATCTCTGTGAACAAGGACTTGGCAAATATTAAACCAGTGATCCTAGGGGAAGGGAATACAGGCTTAGGTTCCTGTGAGCCTCTGGTCAGAACATTTTTGTCCACTGATCAACACGTAACCATGGGGACTTCCCTGGCGGTCCAGTGGTTAAGACTCTGCGCTTCCACTGCAGGGGACAAGGGTTCAATCCCTGGTCAGGAACGAAGATCCCACGTGTCTCGTGACCAATAAATAAATAAATAAAAACATAAAACATTCGCTGTCACCTATTAAATTTTTTTAAAAATCAGAAATAAATTTTTAAAAATACATAACCATGTTTTATGTGCTTCCGTTTTAAGACACCTTATTTAATAGATGCGGTTGATTCACCAATATTGAACTCACAGCCAACAGCACTATAACTCATGCTTGAAGAAGCTTATCTAACACACCTGTTTTCTCCCTAAGGTACAGCACAGCCTTCCAGCACTTCGGAACTCTCGACGTAATTCCAGCACTACGCTTGGGGGCCATTTAAACAACAAAATCACCAACCAAAAAAAAAAAAAAAAAGCTCAGGGGCTTCCCCGGTGGCACAGTGGTGGAGACTCCGCCTGCCAATGCGGGGGACACGGGTTCGAGCCCTGGTCTGGGAAGATCCCACATGCCGCGGAGCAACTGGGCCCGTGAGCCACAACTACTGAGCCTGCGCGTCTGGAGCCCGTGCCCCGCAACAAGAGAGGCCGCGACAGTGAGAGGCCCACGCACCGCGATGAAGAGCGGCCCCCGCTCACCGCAACTAGAGAAAGTCCTCGCACAGAAACGAAGACCCAACACAGCCAAAATTAAATAAATAATTAATTAATTAATTAATTTTTTTTAAAAAAAGCTCAAAAATGCGAAGAGTTGCACTAATGAGACCACGAAGAGGACACCTAGTTATAGTAGGAGACCTGAAACAAGAAGGCAGAGCATCTCCTACCTGAGCTGGGAACATGCACGTCAGTAACTCAAATTTTCCTCCACTGTGTGTGTCTACAAAGGGTCGCACAGTGCTACAACTACTGATTTGAGCGTTATACAAATAAGTTTTAACAAGGAGGCAGATTTGCACATACAGAATTTGCAAATAATGAGGATCAACTGTACCAGACTCACGAAGTAGCTTTGATGATTCCATGAATGAATACAGATAAAGCGCTGAGAACTTCCCCATGTATAGGAAGCACTCCACAGATGCTCATTATTACTGGGGAGTCAAATATGTCCGTAACATATCACATAGTGTAAAAGGCTTAACAAAACTGTGAAAAAAGAACATAGATGGTGGTAGAGAAGCACAGGCGAGGGAGTATGGCATAGAATAAAGAAATCAAAAACCAAAACTCAGGAACTTTCTTCCTTAAAGCAATCTTCCACTTAACCTATTTATCTTTCTTTCTCTCCACCAAAAGATTACACTCCCCAGGCCAGCCGTCTACCTTTCCGCTCTCACATACATTCTCTGGATGCTTTGTCCTTTTTGCAACGTACGGTAGGAAACGACATTTCCCCAACTCCCTCACCAACTGGCTCCCAGGTAGGGTTGGCCTGCGGGAGACACCAGCAGCAGCTGGGAGGACAGGCGCAGGGAAGAGGCCGGGGTCTCTCATCCCCTTTCCATCCACCCACCAACATCTCCTCCAGGGATGCAGCCCTTTCCAAAGGGTTCTACTTCCCATTTCTGGTAACACTTCCAACTCCCATGCCCCCCGCAGCCCTCGGGGTGGATTTCTTCTGGTGGCTGCAGATCTCTGGGTTGCCACATGCTCTGTGGTACATCAATGTCACCTCTTCCGTCACCTACAAACCCAGTTTTCTGTCGTAGGTCCTCTGGTCACAATGCCTAGTCCAGTTATCCTGACTGACATGATACCACACATGGCTCCAGAAGGATGCTAAACCTGCAACTCTCCTGCCGAGACCAGTCCCACTACACACACACACACACACACACACACACACCCGCCGTCCTTCCCACAATCTCACCTCACATTCAGACTCTCTGGATTGAGGACAAATAAAGATGCTTTGGTTTGCTTTCTTTTAATTCATTGCTGCCGGAAGAAAGTGCACTTACGAAACTATTAGAGCTACTTCAGCTTTTTATCAAGTACGTTACCTCCCCCTTTCAACATGGGTTACTGGTTGCCCCTGCTCCAACAGTCTCCTTCTGCTTAAGTGCTATTTACTTTCAAAAGACTAAGCAGTACTCTCCCCTCATACATACCTTGATTTAAAAAAAAAAAAAAAAAAGATCCAAATGCGGCCGATGGCACATGGCCAATTTCCTCTCATGGTCAGCACTAGCCACGGCTGCCGCTGACAGCGGCCAGTATAATCAACGTCCATTAATTCTGAGGCAATTTCCAATCTTCTCTTCCCATTGTTTCTTACTCAGGGCATAAAAATGCAACGCCTGACCATAATCACGAACAGGCATAAAAGAGGAGTAAACAAGTTCACGTGGATAAAAGAATGCAAGAGTGAACAAGATTCTGATAAGTGAATCAGAGAAGCAGGAGAAAGGAGGCCTGTGGGCAATGTTCGCTACTCACTGAATGCCTGTCCTCTTCTCCTCCCTAGACGCACAGCTGGATGACGTGTCCCAGCAAGGTGAGGCCAGGGGACCTGCGTCTGTGCTCCCTTCCAGGGGGCTAGAATGAACACCACTGCAGGGTGATCCTGGAGGGCAGGGGTTCACAAAGTCAGGGCCTATTTAGCCTTGGTCGCTAAATGACTTTTTTTTTTATTGAAGTAGATATATATCTATATTCCTTTTTCTCTGATTCTTTTCCATTTTGGGTTATTACAAGATATTGAATATTGTTTCCTGTGCTATACAGTAAATCCTTGTTGTTTATTTTATATATAGTAGTATGTATCTGTTAATCCCATACTCCCAGTTTATCCCTCACCACTCTCCTTTGGTAACTGTAAGTTTGTTTCCTATGTCTGTGAGTCTGTTTCGTAAATAAGCTCATTTGTACTATTTTCTAGATTCCACATAGAAGTGATATAATATTTGCCTTTGTCTGACTTACTTGACTTAGTATGATAATCTCTAGGTCCATCCATGTTGCTACAAATGGCATTATTTCATTCTTTTTTATGGCTGAGTGATATTCTGTTGTATATATGTACCACATCTTTATCCATTCTTCTGTCGATGGGCATTTAGGTTGCTTCATGTCTTGGCTATTGTGAATAGTGCTGCTATGAACATTGGGGTGCATGTATCTTTTCAAATTCGAGTTTTTCCAGATATAGGCCCAAGAGTGGGATTGCTGGATCACACGGTAACTATTTTTAGTCTTTTAAGGAACCTCCATACTGTTCTCCATAGTGGCTGTATCAATTTACATTCCCACCAACAGTGCAAGAGGGTTCCCTTTTCTCCAAACCCTCTCTAGCATTTACTATACTAAATGACTTCTTAAAAAGGGTAATTTCCCCACCTCCACCAGCCTAAAACGTTGAACTAGGAAAAAGAAACTTGCACTGGGTATAAAATGACTATATGTATAGACACACGCACACACACAGAGGTCCTTCTGCTACAGAAGGTCACAAACGCAGGACGTGTGCCTTTCAAATGAGCTGGGCAGACATCTGGTCAAGGTGGCCAAAGGCATATATGAAATAACCCCCCAGCAGGTCCCTTCCAGACGGATCTCTAAAAAGAGAGATCACCATTTGGGTGAGGAACACAGGAATGGGCACTGTTCCTGGTTCCCCATCTCCTGTCGGGGAGAACAGTGCCCTGCAGACCAGTAACACTTTCACTTTGTAGCATAAAAACCAGGATTCAGAGAGGTCAGGGTGGGCCCTCCAGCAGAAACAGAGCCGAGACCCCCATCTCCCAGGTCGGCGCTACTACTCAAAGCGGGTGGGCGCACCCACAGAGGGCAGCCGGTCCACCAAGTGTTTCTGGTCTTTGAAGAGCTAGGTACCAAAACTGAGGGTAAGTGTCCTTTTAACTTTTACAGCCAGTGGACAGGGTAACTCTATGTCTTTGAATCTTACAATAAAATTGAAGGCTAGTATTTTACACTGCCTTCTTTTTTTTTTTTCTTTTTAGATTAAGTTGTTTCAAACTAGTTTATTGAGGGGTTCCATTTTCACTCCTCAATAGATTTTATGTATTTCTCATATGCTTCTTCACTCATTAGTTCATCCAGTTCTGAAGGGTTACTGAGTGTCATCTTGATCAGCCCACCATCTTCATAACAAGATTGGTTGACAAGTCCTGGATTTTCTGCTAGAGCTTCATTAATTTCAGTTACTTCTCCTGATAGACTCTGAGAATAGAGTTCACTAGCAGCTTTCACACTTTCCAAAGCACCAAATTCCTCGTCTGTTCAATTTTGTCCCAACTTCAGGCAGACTACAGTGAACAACATCTCCCAAAGCTTCCTGTGCAAAATTGCTGATCCCACTGTTCCAACACCATTTTCTGTTGTTACCCATTCATGTCTGTCTGTGAATTTACGACCCGACGGCAGAGCGGGTCCGGTGCGCAGCGCCCGGATGGCGCCCGCCCGCAGTCCCCAGGGCCGCGGCGGGCAGGGCGCGTTGGGCGCAGAGATGGCGCGCCGGCTGCAGACCGCGGCCCGCACGCTCCGCGCCACTCGCAGCGCGAAGTGCGCAGGGGACCACTTCCTACTTTCTTTAATCTCACTTTTTCTAGCAACTTGTTTTTATGGTACCAGACCATGATGGTTTAGAATTTTAAAAAACGGTTCCATTTCTGCAGGCACCCCAAACTCTTCAACCAAATTCCCATGGTCACTGCACCCCCTTTCCCAATCCTTCCTGCCTCACCCTCACCCAGGCTCTCCTCTACCTTTCACCCTTCCTTTCCAGGAGGCATCTCTCTTTAAATGGGTGGTGGTAAACTTTCCGGTAGCCCCTGCAATGCATGCGCAGTGGGCACTGACTCCCGTGAGCCATCTTGAGCTCAGACCAAAAGGAAGAGTTAAAAGTGATCAGTCAGGGCTTCCCTGGTGGCGCAGTGGTTGAGACTCTGCCTGCCAATGCAGGGGACACGGGTTCGAGCCCTGGTCTGGGAAGATCCCACATGCTGCGGAGCGGCTGGGCCCGTGAGCCACAATTACTGAGCCTGCGCGTCTGGAGCCTGTGCTCCGCAACAAGAGAGGCCGCGATAGTGAGAGGTCCGTGCACCGCGATGAGGAGTGGCCCCCACTCGCCGCAACTAGAGAAAGCCCTCGCACAGAAACGAAGACCCAACACAACCTAAATAAATAAATAAATAAATAGCCTTCCCTTAAAAAAAAAAAAGTGAATCCATCCACACAGTTAAAACAACGGTCCCAGAAAGCCATCACGGTAAAAGAAGAAAAAAACCGTCCGTGGCTCTTACCCACGTTAATTAACGCGAGGGAGAGCCTCAGCCTGCCCAACAGCTCTCTATCCAGCACCTAAACCTGAGACGCAAAGTAAAGGAGCCTTCGCCTTTCTCCTCCACGGAGGTCGCCATACGTGGAGAGATGCCACGCCGGCTTGGGGAGACAGGAGAGGTTATTGACAGACTGAGTCACGTGTGCGGCATCAGGTATGGTGAAGTATTACGGGAAGGGAAGGGGACGTGGAGACGGCATTAGCTCTGTCCAGCAGGACCCACGGAACTGCCCATTACAAGGCAGCCCTGAACTAGTGGAGGAGGACGACTTGGAGAGAAGGATTTAAACACATACACCTCCTTGAAAGTGAATGAAGAGAAACCGTCTAGACGACAATGACGGGGCAGGGACGTAATGAACGAAACCACGAGAAAGGGCGGAGCCAGGCAGCGCCAACCCTCCCCGGAGCGTGGGTACCGCGGGGCTTGCTGTAGGTCTCCGTCCCAGGCAGGCCACGTTTTTTAGACTTTCCAGGGACAAAAGGATGGTAATTTTAACAGACGCCAACATCGGCACCTTTCACAGTTACTAAGACGTGTCATCCACGAGATCAGAAAGGCAGGGGCTCGAGAGGGATGTAAATGCGCAAGTATTCCACTAAGTCTCCGCACTTGTCTGGGTATTTGAAATATTTAAACATTTCTCAGTATTTTTTTTCAAGTATAGCCAGAGAACAGACACATGACGCTGTTTTGAAACGTCTTGCCACAAACCGGGAATGCTGATTAGACCCAGTCCAAACCAGGCATGCCTTGGGAAGACAACTGCTCTGCTGTTCCACGTCTGGCCTGGTGACAAGGGGCAGCCCCAGCCCTGACCTCTGCCCTGCACCCCACCTTTCCCTGGGGCCAACAGGGCGGCGGGGTTAATCCAACGTGCCCAGCTATCAATGGGCGGCAGCTGTCTACTCAGACTGCAGGCACCTCTTGGGCTTTGAGAAGGAGGGCCGAGATGGAGATCCAATGTGCACCACAGGCGAAGGGCCGGGAAGGTGACAAGCATCCTCAGCTGACTCTCTTCCCAAATCCTGCGGCCACCATCAGGCTGGCTCAAGAGCCTGTCCCTGCCCCACTCCAGGCAGGCCATGCAGTGGACACGGCTGCACAGCACACAGCCAAGGTCAGGCACTGACATTTCCCAAGACGTGACTAACATCCTGGGAACCACAGAAAGAAATCTGAGCACGGACAGTGAAGGCTGTTTCATCTTAACTGCATCCAAGACTTGCCATCTAAGCCCCCATTTCTGTTACACCTCTTCCAAGATTACTCATCTTTGATGCCAACAGGAGAACGCCATGAACTTGAAACTCCATCATCTGGATTTGTTGATGACTATATTTCAACGCCTGCATGAGCGGGATAAAAAGAAAATGAAACCAAATTTTTCCTACCTAACACCTGTTTCTTTTTGACACTCATTGGTTCGGCTCATCCTGCTGCCACATGCCAGGTTCTGTACTCGCCACTGGTGGTGTGAAAAGGAATAAGGCCAACCCTCGTGCTCAAGGAAGGTACGGTCTAGACAGACCCACAGTGAGTAACATACCTTCTGCTGCCCTCCTGGCCTTAGCCTTCTCCTCTGGCAGTGTGTGTTCACGAGATCTACTGGGGTGCCTATGGTTTTAACTTCCATTTTTATCAACACTGCATCGTTCTCTTCCGGTCAGGTCTCCAGAAATGAATGGTTCTTTGAGAAACTAAGGCATAAAAAAACCAGGTACAGGATCTACCAACCTATGTGAGAAACATTTTCCGACACCCATTTCCCAGCAACACCCTTTCTTACCACAGACTCTGTGGCAGAGTTAGGGTCATTTGTTTCCAGAAGCCAATCATTTCCCTGATCTACACTGACTCATGGTTACACATAAACCCAAGCCTAAAGCTGGGACAACTTCTTTCCCGTTGAATCAGAAGAAAGACAGTTTTACAAAATGGCCAGGGGAGAAGGGTGACTGCTTCTCCACCTTCAGGAAGACCCAACCACCTCCAAAGTCCTGGGCGTTGTCAAAGTGTGGAGAGTGTGCTTTATAATCTGAAGGCTAATTTAAAAGATGGTAAGACACGCAAACTCATCTGTGATACGGCTTTCAAGTTATAAATGTCAGTGACAGCCAGTCTGCTGCGTTGGGAACTCCTCCAGCAGGTTGACAGCAGCCCAATTCCACGGCTCTGGAGGAGGCTGACAGACAGCTGCTCTTTCAGTAGTTATTCTGAAAGGAGCCAAGAGGCCCTCCCAAAGGCAGCTAGGTATTGGCGCGCTGGAGGGGGAAGGAGACACCATATCTGGTGGCAGGTAGACACAGCCCAGGAGTGCCACATGACGCCAACACGTCTGCCTGCTCCACGAAGACTGTCAACCCCACACAGTGCAGGAAAAAAAGAAAAAAAAAAAAAAATCACAGCAGAGGAGAGGCAGAAAGATGCACATCCTTCCCAGGGCATAAGCCACTGCACCTGGGTATCAGGGAGCGCAGACCCAGCTCCTAGTCGCCACGATGCCAGCCTGCTACAGCCCTAGCTGCCATGCCTGGCACCTCTTGGAGGGCAGTGAACGGACTTCCTTATCTGTCGGCACTTCACTAGTTTCAGAACAGACCCTTGAAGATAGATGGTTTACTTGTCCGGTCCCTGAACTGATAAACCACTCCCTTTCAGTCATGTGTGTGATGTGGAGGTAGGGGGATGTGTAAGAGGGATTAAATATGCTTGTTCTGTCTTAGACAAAACCCTATGTCTTTAGAGACGCAAAATCTCTTTAAGGTTCTGACGGAGACACTTCTTGTTTCTCTGATTTCTCCCAGCGGGACAAACTTTCAAGGTGACAGCTAGAGAGAAGCCTCTGATAAAAGTCACATGGTCACATAATTTGAGATCTAACTAAGGCTTTTATTCACATCAGACATTCATCTGCTTGTCAGTTGCTGGAGTGGATTTTCCTGTGATGTTGTTAGGGACAAAGTTTGTTCAAAGATCCACACACATAAGAGAAACAAGAATTATGAATGTTTCATGTTTCATTCTTCTGGCCCCATAACCTTGACACCCAAATCCTATTAGCCTGTAAAATCCAAAAATTCTGCTCCCAAGCTGAATGTCTGATTTACCAAGGTGACTCTCAAAGGTAGCTTAGACAGTGGTTTTAAGCACTCAGGGCTATTCATCCAGTTAGAACAAGGAAGTACTCAGCAAAGTGCTTCCTCCGTAAAATATGTTCATAACTGGGGTCTTAGGAAAATGTACTCCGTGAACAATTCCTTGATACAGACACAGTTCAGAGATTGTGCAGTCATTGAGTCACACTCTCCACTTCATTGGCTTTGCTTATTTATGTTCACACCATGATCCTCTGTGTCTGAAGAGGCCAGCCCTTCCACCTAAGAGTATCAGGCCATAATCCAGCCCAATACATTTGCGTTTGATAATGACTAAGTAATAAATGATCTTCTGCTCCAGTCACTTTACTAATTCGAGGCAGACAAAACATTCTTGCCCAGTTAACCCAAAAGATCAATTCCACCAGGTCTTAACCAAATAGCCAGAGACGTATGTCTCCTTGGGATTGAGTTGCACTAGAAGGGCAACGCCCTGGCCCTTTGGGACTGTGGTGCATTTTGATGGTTCCAAATGCTAACGTCTGACTCAAATCCTAGGTCCTCTCCCCCTAAGGGCAAATATCCCGGGTCTGTGCTTAGCCAGGTAAATATGTGCTTACTATGGTACTTACATGGCCTGATGGATCCGCCTCCAATGTCTACTATAGAGCAGTAATCACTCCTGCAATCACAAGGACAAAGACATTTTTAAGTTTCTCCTCTTTAAGAACTTGATCCATTGCAAACAGACAGGCTGACAAAGAGCTTCTGCGAACTAGGCCTCTCACATTTCGGAACCCGACTGCCTTTTAAGATAAATACCGAAAAATAGCTAGGTGAGCGTTCCCTATCACTTCAACACCCAGAGGCATTTACCTAAAAAATTACATTATCTCACTTGTTAGGATCCAAATCCATCCATTATTAGTTCAGCAGGAGTAAGGCTACATTTGGCAAAGATGGAGCATCTCCACAAAACCTCTCTTTGTTCCAAGTCTCAGGAGGCATTAAACCAAAGCTTTTACCAATCCTAATGCTTTCCAGACTAGACTACATTAATTTATACACACAGTCTCAAGTAGGTGTATACACACGATTTAAAAAATACATAGCTCTACGACAAAAAACCAAGGAGTCTGCAATACGAGATAAAGCCAGTTGAATTACAAGCCTGTTCATTTAAATATAACAGATTACTTGTACCTGCTTCACCTTGAATAAAACCAGAAAAGCAGTAAAAAGCCATTTTAGAAATATACCTACTATGTGCTTCTGATATCACTAATATTTTCCCTGTATAAAACTCCTTTACAGAAAAACAAAAGGGGGAAAACATGTCCTTTAACGGATACATACAGTGTGTTTCTGATATTCGTGGAATTTATCAGCAGAGAATTATAACACTGAAAGAGAGCTCAATAGAGAGGGAGGGAAGGAGAGAGAGGGAGGGAAGGAGAGAGAGGGAGGGAAGGAGAGAGAGGGAGGGAAGGAGAGAGAGGGAGGGAAGGAGAGGGAGGGAAGGAGAGAGAGGGAGGGAAGGAGAGAGAGGGAGGGAAGGAGAGAGAGGGAGGGAAGGAGAGAGAGGGAGGGAAGGAGAGAGAGAGAAAAAGAATAAAGACCATGCTCAACAGACCCATCTTTAAGCTAACTGCCCAGAAGTCTTCTAAGACTAGCCAACTGGTCTACTTTTTACTTAAGACCCTCATGGAAGAACATGTACCATATTCTGCTGGAAAATGTCTGAAAAGAGTTTTGTTTTTTTAATACAAAGATGATTCTCTTTATATGGTCTGCAGCATATAACTACCCTTCACAGCACTAACATTTTCGTCTGTGTCAACAGTCTCTGAACAAAGCAGAGGGTTGGGTGCACTGGGGCAACATACAAGAGCAGATTCAACCTGCTGTCATTCCAAATCCACCATCTCCATGAAACAGTCTGGCCTCAAATGCTTGCTAAGGAAGGGTAGAAGGCTGGAAGGAACTGAATCAATGCTGGTGACCACGGGGCCCCTTTTGTACCAGCTTCATTCTGAGATAGCTTTGAGGTGAAGGAATGGGTTATCATGATACAGAAAAAGCTACTAACTCCTGTAAGCAGCACCAAGATACATTTCAAGAAAACAGTCCTAAGCATCTTGGTCAACATCAAAAACACATTCTCACGTAAGCAGTATCAGCTAACAAAATGAACACCCATGTGCCTCCGACCGAAATAATATCAACTTACTTTCAGCGCCTTAACTCTTTTCTGTAGGTTTTCATAAACACCTAATTTGGTATATTACATGGCAATTTGCCTTTGAATACTGCGATCAAGTGCACAGGCCGTGGTGACTTAATGAATCACACCAGTAGTGAGATTGGTATGATTCATAAGTCAAAATGTTCATCATGTGCCAAAAGGAAGAGAAAAGTTCATTACCCTTCACCTCCCCCAACGCCTTCAAATCTGGAGTTTCTTTAATAATACTCATACTAATTAAGAACTCAATCTCGACTTCACTTTAAGAATCAGACAAGCTATTCCCTGAGTCATACGAAAACTACTGCATTATGCCTGGCTCTATACATTAGCAAAATTCGTGGTCACCAAGAAACCCAAAGGCCATTCACTTTTATCCTCAGCAAAGCTTTAATGTTCAACTAATCTTAAATAGCATTCCCTGCAGAGCCAAGTATATAAGATTAAAGTTTATAGCCATTTCTAGCTGCGTCTATAGATAAAGAAAATGTTGAAGGAAGTCCTTTCTCCTTCCTAATTTTCAAAACCAGCACCACTCCACGGCTTTCATCAAGATTTTACCCAAAGTATCTTTTCTAGGTATTAATAGGCTCCCTCAATCTCTTCCTGGGCTTATGCTTTGATTTTCCTCCTTTAATTATACCTAAACTTGTGAAAGCACTTGTAAATAGAGATCATGGGAATGCAATTCAATCTAGAAAGAATAAGGTAGCAATCATTGGAGATAGAGAGTAGCTAGGAAAAATTGGAATCCCATTTTCAACCAACCTATACCCCTTTCATTTTATATTTCGGATAAAATATATTATAAATGACCCACAAACAAAATAATCTACTTGATGAGCTCTGCCCTCTAGAGCGGCATTCTATCAGAAATCTGCATCTGAGTACCTTGCCTATCGCCCCTTCCCCATTCAAAGCATCTCTAAAGGTAAGCCATGATAAACGCAGCTTGTTCAAGGACCACCTCTGCAGCACCTACTCTGCATCTGATGACACAGGATAATGGAGGCCAATTCCAGACTGGTGGGTCTCACACCTCTTTGTCCCTAATGCCCTTCAGCACCGTCATCTGTTGGGTTGATCCCTTTTCAATTTTACACTCAACTGTTCCATCCTCTTATTCCCTATGGACAATGTCTCTCCAAATAGAGAATCTCAGAATCTTTATGTGACCGGGGATACAACTCAAAGCAGGCTTTCCCTCTCTTCTTTCCACAGCCTAAGCAAAGGTGGCTCATTGTGAACACCAAAGCTGTCCCTACATTGATTCATGTGAGCAAATAGCTGAAGGGAGTTTATGGCTCTGCTTAAAATATCTTCATGCCTAGAAAAAAGATTTCCAACGATAAGACCACTGAACGCTTACACATTAGAAACAAATCATGACCATCGTTATAAGCGTTTTTTAAATTTTTCCTTTCTTTTTATTTTTATTTTTTTAATTGAAGTATAATTGATTTTACAATATTGTGTTTCAGGTGTACAGCACGATTCAATTTAATATATATTTCTATATATTATATATATATATATATATTTTTTCTTCTTCAGATTCTCTTCCCTTATACGTTATTACAAAATATTGAGTATAGTTCCCTATCATTATAAGATTTAAGTCATTCAATCTTCCTTAAGGAACATCAGACAGTCACAGAGAAAAAAAGGCCCATTATTACAAGAGTGGCTTCATATGGCTTTCACCTTAGGTTGGGCAGAGAGGCTAAATTTACCGCACAGCACAATTTTGCCCAGTTACAAAGATCTAGAGTGGTCCTTGACATCAGGACTTCTACAATTTTTTTTTTTAATATTTTTAAATTATTTATTTATTTATTTATTTTATTTTTGGCTGTGTTGGGTCTTCGTTTCTGTGCGAGGGCTTTCTCCAGTTGTGGCAAGCGGGGGCCACTCTTCATCGCGGTGCGCGGGCCTCTCACTGTCGTGGTCTCTCTTGTTGCGGAGCACAGGCTCCAGACGCGCAGGCTCAGTAATTGTGGCTCACGGGCCCAGTTGCTCCGCGGCATGTGGGATCCTCCCAGACCAGGGCTCGAACCCGTGTCCCCTGCACTGGCAGGCGGACTCTCCACCACTGCGCCACCAGGGAAGCCCCAGGACTTCTACAATTTTGACCTGATACGTTTGGTTTCATCACATTTCAAACTTGCTAGCATCTTTCCATTTCGGTGAGGTCTTTCATCAAGGCTCCACTGAGAGCTTCCCAAAACAGACTCCAATCTAAATTTGCCTCACATGGCTCACATTGCCCGGACTCAAAGGCAGAGGCCCAACCTCACAAAGCCAGTGCCTCTCCACGCCTCTGCCTCCTTGTGTCTGAAGGAGAGATAACCACAGCGCCTCAGTCAGAAAGGATGGGGGGGGATTCACAAACTACTGCGCCCAAAAAGCACGGCTGCCTCATCAGTGAGGCAGCGAACCCTCTACAAATGTTAGCAATTATTATTACTGTGGTTGTTACTCCTATAAGAGGATAATAAACTAATAGGATAATAAAAGGGCAGTTCTAGAACCGGTCAGAAGCCTGAAACCACAGCCTGGTGGTGCCCGATGCATTACATTTTGATTTTGCTAACAGCTATTTTGTCAGGCAGGTGTGACAATTAACAATGATTTAGTGCCTTGGGCCCTGGAATACCCTTACTTAATGTGACCGTTCTACAGATGGTCCCTAGGTAAAGTGCTCGATTTACAAGTAAGAAAAAAAAATTGCATTCCTTGCGACTTCCGAATTCATCACTAACTTGGATTACAGAGAGAATACTTGTAGCCAAACAAGTTTACCCAAGATTTTTAGCAAGACACGGGCCAGGAGACCACTTACCAAGGTTTGCAACTATTTTTTAACATTCATTGACAACGTCACAAAGAGCAGATCCCCTTTACAAAACTGGCACATAACCCCAAACAAAACTCAGTATTTTCATCAAAATTATTTTTAACAGCCACCAGGGAATTAATCTTAAAATTCTGGTTTTGGAACCATCCGCGTTACACCTGTTTCTCTCCCCTAGCCTAATGGCTCTCGACATACAGCCCCGGAAGCAGCAGCAGCAGCACCTGGGGAAGTCGGGAATGCAAAAATCTCAGACCCCACCGCACACCTACCGAATCAGAAACTCGGCTGGGGTCCGGCCATCTATCTGAACAAGCCCCCCAGGAGTCTGGGATGTAGTCTCAAGTCTGAGAACTGCTGCCAATAGGCTAGTCACATGTGGCCTGGGACATCACTTCAGGCAGCTCTTTTCCTTAAAAAACTATCTGCCATTTTTCTGTTCCTTAAAAACCTGCTATAGGATGATGTCAACTGCTCCTTTCTATTTTTAATTCATCACGATGAGGCTGAGGATGATTCATTCGGCACCTTATGTGATCACTTAAATAAGTAAGGCTCCTTCTCTCCCACCCCTAATGGAAGGTGACTGATGCCTGTTAGTTCTGATGTAATTATAGGAACAATTCAGTAACAAAAGCCTGTCCTTTATCAACCTCGGCAAAAGCTGTAGCAGAGAGTTATAATTATAACGCTCCATTCTTTTCCACAATGTGTGCATAATAATGTATCCTTTGAAACTGATCCTACTGCATGTCATAACAAGGAAACACAGAACCCGGGATCAAATTTAGTTTATTGTAAATAGAGATCAAAACTGCAAGTGTTTGGGCAAACCTTTTCAACTGACAGGAAACAAGTATGTATTAACCATCTGGCTTGGTCTCATTTATCTAAGTGAAACATGAAAAAAGAACGTTGATTTGCTGCTTTCCATGGGTCCCAAGGCGACCTCACAAAACTGAATGGGTCTTATCACCAGACACCACCCATCATCTAACTAATTATCAAAGCGGGAAGCATTAAGGGGCATTTCCTAAATAATAAATAACCCTTCCCTATACCTTTAATTTGTTGAAGTGTGTATTAATTCGAAGTTAATTTCATACCTGCTGTGAGGTCTCCTGATGAATTGTGACTACCAACGTATTATTAATTTCCCTTTCCTTTTTGATTAATTTCACACTTAGGCCGGCTAAGAAAGGCAAGATTAATGATGTCTGCAAGACAATGTTTGGTTCTTGTAAGATACTAAATCAACCTCAAGTGTTGAAGTAAACAGAGAACCCAGATAAGGAAATGATAATGGAATCACCTCCAGGAGGTGTCCAAGGTGCTATGCAAATAAATGCCCAGAACCCCAGAGAGTGTTTAAGCTGTAAACTCCAGTTAATACTCTTCTGGGAGGGGAGGAGAATGAAAGTTGGAACTCTGAAGATTGCAAGACACACTGATAAACTTGTGCCCTTACCAGTGACTGCAGCGACGGATTTATTTATCACACTATAGTTCTCAATTTTGCAAGGGTCCCTCTGTGTATTACTTAGCCTCTTCACAGCCTTCTTGCCTTCCCCCCACTCTCTCTGTGACAGTCTCAGGACTCCTAGCTCAAAGTGTGAAGAGACAGATCTCCTTCATCAAAGGATATAAAGAAGAGGAGTATAAACTCAATCGCATCATGCACTTTTCAATAGTCAGGGACCTTTGTGTATATATGCTAATCCTATTTCCAATAACACCACCTACATTCATTGAGAACCTGCTATCAAGACACTAGGAACTCTGTATAAGTTATCCAACCTAACAAGAGCTCTTAGAGGTCCTATCACACACATTTTACAGATCAAGAAACGGAGGCTTAGAAACCTAAATATCTTGCATAAGTGAACCCCATCTTCACACAGATCTGTCAGGCTCCTAAGCCTGGAGTCTTCCATACCATACTGCTTCCCTGGGCGCATGAGTCAAGAGAACGTTTACGGCTGTGTGGAAATTATTCCAGAAGACCTGAAAGCTACGGGCATGCCATTCTCCTCTAAGAAACTTCCCTGCCTACTCCAGCTCCAATGACCCAAGTCTTCTTTGAAGTCCAACATTTTTTCTTTTATACTGGAGTATAGCTGATTAACAATGATGTGTTAGTTACAGGTGTACAGCAAGTTATACCCATACAAGTATCCATTCTTTTTCAAGTTCTTTTCCCATTTAGATTATTACAGAATATTGAGAGGAGTTCCCTGTGCTATACAGTGGGTCCTTGTGGGTTATCTATTTTAAATATAGCAGTGTGTACATGTCAATCCCAAACTCCCAGTCTATCCCTCTCCCCCACCCACCCTTTCCCCCTGGTAACCAAAAGTTCATTCTCTAAGTCTGTGAGTGCTTCTGTTTTGTAACTAAGTTCATCTTGTATCATTTTTTTAGATTTTTGAAGTCCAACATCTAAATAAAATTCCACAATTCTATGCTATCTCTTAGACTTTCTAATGTCCACTAGAGTACCCTGTATCTTACATCTCCCCTCACAAACAAGCATGCCCAAATAAGACCTATATCTAAGTTCTAAACACGGCCTTCCCTCATCTCTGGCCACTGTCTAGAGCATCATCAATATAGTAGCAGCCACTTGCTACATGTGGCTATTTAAGTTACAAGTAAATGAAATTAACAACTCAGTTCCTCAGACACACTAGGCACATTTCAAGTACTCCATAACTTCATGTGGCTAGTGGCTACCATGTTGGACAGCAGAGATACAGAACATCCCCATCGTGGCAGAAAGTTCTACTGGACAGCACAGGGGTAGAGATATTTCAGGACAGCATCTTTTCATCTGAAATCCTTCTGACGCTGTACAGAAGGACACAACCTCTTCACAGAACTAATTAAGGGCTTCACTAGGCTAACTGAGGCCATACCTACGTGTCTTCCGATGTCATCTTTTAGGAATAACACTCCTTGAGAAGTTAGGTCACTGGATAAACTTATAAAGCAAGCAGACCGACCTCATACAACACAAAGCGTCAGAAACTAGAGGTGCTAAGGAACAATCATCGTAATAAGGCCTTCCATTCGGGAATAACCACCCTATGGAACTACAGGAACAATCACACAGACACACGCATGGCCACCCACACAGGGGCATCCCCAGGCTCTTCCTCAACAAAGCCCTCTCCGCTATTCCTCCTGGGCAAGACAAGGTCCCTGCGTTTGGTCTCTTGTTTCTAACTATTAAGTAAATCAACGCAAGAAAATCACCTTTCAATCAGATTGGTATTTCCCACCACTCACTCTCAATTGCTTCATTAAAAGCTGGAGAATCAGCAATGAGACAGGCTTTTGGTGACAATGACAGTCTGACAGTAGGCTAGAAAAGAGAGCCTCAGTCCCCTCAGTGACACCTGACCTGGAAGGAGTTACTTAAAAGACTTCCAGGAATTAAAAAACTTGAGAAACTCTGGGTATAGCTCCATTTTGGGGGAGGATCCTAAAATACAGTGTTGGTCACTGCTGGATTAGAACAGCCCTGGGTGGGACACACAGAGTGATAAAGAGGCAAGGTCACTGATCTGACCTTCGATTGTTCCAACCTGCAAGTGCCCTACACGAGGCATTTCTTCTCTCTCTCTCTCCATTCTTCACTGCTTTCTCCTTCCTCCCTCCCCACTGCTGTCTATGCACCAGGCCCCTAAGATTGAACTCCACGGCCAAGATAAGCCAGACTTCATGGCTGCCAATATTGGTCTATAAAGTGGTAGACCAACAACTGAATGCCACCTCCACTGCCAACTCCTTTAGGTAATTACAGTAACCCCTTGAGAGTCCCAGACTCAAATCAGCATACAGGTCAGACCTGGGTCTCTCTGACCACAGTAATGGATGGAAACTTTGTAAAGCTAAGACAAGAAATCGAGGAGGAGAGTTTTCGAATAAAAATGCAAATCAATTCATCCTCGGTTGGGGGAAGGTAATGGTAAACTAACATGTTCCTCTCTTAGAGCCTATGAAAGTCATCTCTGAACTCCCAACTCCATCACATGAGTAAGGCCGACTTCTGCCTCTCTTCTGCCTCTCTTCTCGGCATTACTCACCTTTGCTTAAGGACCACGGCCAATGGAATCACTAACTCTAAGGAGAGGTCCAGCATTAACCCTTTCCTGCCCAGTAGCTCACAACAGCTTTGTAACCTGGGGGACCTTTCTCTAGCCTCATCCCTCCACCTCCCAATCCTTTCCTGACCACCTGCCAGGTGAGCCTTGGGAAGCAACCCCCAGGCCAGGCCTCTCCACATCAATAAGGTGGGTCAGGTGCCACCACCTCTAAGATCAAAAACCCTGGCCTTGGGCTTCCCTGGTGGCGCAGTGGTTGAGAGTCTGCCTGCCGATGCAGGGGACATGGGTTCGAGCCCTGGTCTGGGAAGATCCCACATGCCGCGGAGCAACTAGGCCCGTGAGCCACAATTACTGAGCCTGCGCATCTGGAGCCTGTGCTCCGCGACAAGAGAGGCCGCAATAGTGAGAGGCCCGCGCACCGCGATGAAGAGTGGCCCCCGCTTGCCACAACTAGAGAAAAGTCCTCACACAGAAACGAAGACCCAACACAGCCATAAATAAAATAAATAAATAAATAAAATTTGAAAAAAAAGAAAATGCTCCCTATTAACAAAACAAAACAAAACAAAAAAAAACCCTGGCCTTGAGGCTCTCCCGAATCAGGATGGATGGCTCTGCTCAAGCCAGCTTGTCTACTTTTTCTCCCTCTTGTCTTCAGGTCTTCCCTGCCCCCAAAACATCCAACTTACCCTCCATAACACCGACAACATCTGCTCTGGGAAACCTTCCCAGGCCTGAAATGCCCATCCCCTTTTGGGTGTGGTAACACTAATAACCAGTCATCTCCTCAAGAACAGGGGACGTCCTACACTTCCCCGTATCTCTGAATAGCGTTTCAGAGCCAGACTCTTACACAAAAGCAACGCTCTGCAAGTATTTGCTAATCCACTGAAAACAGCTGCTATCCATGCTGGTAAGTTCATTATTTCGACAGTGGGTTCTCAGACCATGAAGACCCCTTCCACATCCAGTTTGCTCACTGCGAGCCCATGGAGGCTCCAGACTCCGCCTTGTGATTCCAGCTCCACCATTTATCAGGAAAGGCCCTTAACGCCTCTAAGCCTCAGTATTGTCTTTTGTGAAACCAAGGTCATAAGAGTACCAATCCCCCACCCACGCTGCCTGACCCCAGGCAATGTGGCCTGGAGACAAAGGTAAAGCACTTAGCATAGGGCCTAGCACACAGCAGCCATTCAAGGGTTACCTTTACCCTCTCTCTTTCTGCCGTTATTAGTAAATCTCCTTAAGGGGATGTGGAGCATAGTAGAAATAACACGGTCATGGGAACAAAAGAACCCTGCGTTCAAATCCCAACTCAGCTCAGATCCCAGCTGTGGAAACCTGGGGAAATTATTTCACCACTCAGCTTTAGTATCTTCATCTGTAAACTGGGGTTAGCAATCAACCTTAAAGGGCTAGTCTAAAAATTATACAAGGGAATGTACCTGAAGTTCCCCGTACCTAGTCAGCAATTCACTCTGTGCCGTTTATTAAATATGATTTTAATTCAGTCAAAACATAACTGAAAAGGAAAAAAAACACCTCTGTATCCTCCCCCATCACTGTCACCCCCTTCCAGTCACATTGTTTAAGTCCATAAACCAGGCCCCGGCCATTCTGAAACAGAGCAGGACCCTGTGGGGTGCTCTTGGGCACAAAAGCCTTGCCGTGTGCCCCGTTTCTTGTTTGCAGGAAAAAGGCTTCGGCCTCCCAGACCTTTTCTGAGTTCTGAGTCAAACAGTTACTAATTAGGGAGTGAGGGAATACAGGAAACAAAGGAAAGGCGGTCAAACAATAGTGCAGGATGGGGCCCGGTTCTGGTTCCTCCGGGGGGATGTGCGTAATAATTTGATCCGAATCTCTGAGTTCGTCTACAGGAACCAGGGCCCCCCACCCAGGTGGAGGAAGGTAACTTCAGGCTGAGCAAAAGCACGTGGACCCCAGACCGGCTGGAACCAGATGGCTGATGACGGAGATACCTGAACACCACCCCGTTCCCCCTGCAACAAGCGATCAGAGGAAGCCCTCAGCCCAAACTGTGCCCATACAAACTCTTCCCCAAAAACCATCGGGGGGTTCGGGTCCTTGAGCACCAGCTGCCCCGTTCTCCTTGCTGGGCTCTGCAGTCCACATTCCTCCCCTCCAGACAACCACGATTCAGTTTGTTTGGCCTCACCGCGCGCTGTGCGCACAAACTCGGCTTCGACAAAAATATCAGCTGCCAACCCCCACCCCCAGGGTCATCAGCCAGAGTCCTCACACAGTGAATGCCAGAAAATTCCACCCGGCGGCGCTGCAAGGAGACCCACTGCCTTAAGGCAAATCACGAGCGTTCTCACTTCCATCAAGTCCCCATCTCCAAATATTCACATCTACTCAGACTGACACTTAACACTAGCGAGGCCATTCCTGAAAGGAAAATACACTAGGACAATTAGCTACTTCTCCAAAACAAACCTATGACTGAAATCATTCTAACCAATCAAGAGCCCCAAGCGCTAGGGGAGAGAAAAACCCACAAGTCTTAATATTCAAACAAGTGGCTGAAACCCTTGCAACCCCAGAAAGGAAGTCCCCAGCCAGGATCACACTCTCATTGGAAAGAAAAAGAAACTCCACTCTTTCAGATCAATTTGCAAGTTTCCGGAAACTCAAGAGTGGGCGTTGGAGCATTAGAGGCCTGGTGCGTCCCCTCTCCCCTTCCACGGGGCCCTGGGGGCCCTGAGGGTCCTGATGGCTGCCTCCCCCTAGCTCCAGGCCGGGGGCCCAGGAGGCCCAAGCGCCGATCCCCCCAGGGCCGGAGGGGAGAGGAAGGGCAAGGAGGCAGCATTCAGGGGTTACAGGAGTTACTGGGTAAGCAGGTTCCCACCAGAAATATGTGTCTTCCCTGCGATGGTCGTCATCTCCAGAGCTGAAAGAGGACTTCCTTTCCTTCCCAGAGCACCCAGCTCAGCTCAGTCCAGCCCGGCCGACCCCTCGATGCCCTGGGCTCGCTCAGGCTCACAGGCTCTTACCCCAGGCCCGCTCAGTCAGCTGGTCCAAGGACAGCCATTCTCCCCGACACAGGCGGGGGCAGGCTTGGCGGCATCCAGGGCGAAGGAGCCGTGCTTCACAAGGGCCTGCGTGTCCCTAAAGAGCTGCAGACTCACCGACCATCCGCGAATCCTCCGAGCAGCTCTCCACCTCGACCTTCCTCAGCTCCACTACCTCCTCCAGGTGTCCCCAGGTTTCCCCTCGCCCAAACCTGCCCCGGGGGGCTGGCAGACGTGGTTAAACTCTTCAATCACCAGAAGGTATCAGATAACACAGCAGAGGCGGCCAGCATTACCCACCGCTCCGCAACCAGCCACAAGCTCCAGGACCGGTGACTTTTACAACCACGCCCTGTTTGCAGATGAAGGAACGGAGGCTCAGAGAGTTAAAATAACAGGCACCGAGTCACACAGCTGACAGGCGGTGGTGCCAGGATGCGGACCCAACTAACCACACAGCTCTCCCTTGTGACCTCTGGACGGGCCACGTACCTTCCAGCCACTCTCCACCATCCGTTCTCTCACTGCCTCTTCATTGGAGGAAAGGATGACCTCTTAATAAGCCCAACTCACCATCATCAGCTGCTGTGTGCTGGGGGAGGGGAGCAGGGAGAACCAGTTGCGTCCACCCACAGCTGTACCCACCGCCCCATCAGCATCTCTCCCAAGAGGCTCGGGCAAGCCAGACGGCACTTTGCAGACATGAAGATTGAGGCTTACGCTGCAGGCCAGGCTGCACTGTCACCCAAGTCAGGCCAACGAGTCCACTGACTTGTTTGGTGTACACGCAGCCTCATTCCTGGCCACAGCAGCGTGCAGAGCTCAGGAATCTGCATTTCACTCCCCAGATGACTCTGATGCCACTTAGGAACCCCTGGACCACCCCCCCTTCCCCAGAGCGGCAGTTTTCAAGGCAGAGTTGGGAAAGGGATTTTAGACTCCCCTCGGGGGCTGTTATAAAGACGTGCTAACATCCCCGACAAAGATAAAACCAAAGACGGGCTTCCCTGGTGGCGCAGTGGTTGAGAATCCGCCTGCCAATGCCGGGGACACGGGTTCGAGCCCTGGTCCGGGAAGATCCCACATGCCGCGGAGCAATTAAGCCCGTGCGCCACAACTGCTGAGCATGCGCTCTAGAGCCCGCGAGCCACAACTACCGAAGCCTGCGCGCCTAGAGCCCGTGCTCTGCAACGAGAAGCCTCCGCAATGAAAAGCCCACGTACCACAACGAAGACCCAATGCGGCCAAAAATAAATAATAAAATAAAATAACTTTATTAAAAATAAAAAAATAAAACCAAAGGATCTGAAAACTTCTCAGGCGTAAAGAGTAAGGTGGAGAGATGGAGACAGTGATGAACTTCCCAGCTGTATGGGCTGGGGTAAAGCACACACTGCCTTCTCTACTGAGCGACCTCATCGTGCTTCAGAGGATTTAACATTCCCAGAGATTCATTCAGCAAGCTAGTTGCAAAAGGAGGGGAGAGAGAGAAAAAGAGAAAAAGACAAACGCAGACAAGGGAGGGAAAGAGAGAAAGAGAAATCCTGGGGAAGCCTTTTACATATCACAGTGACAGGAATAAAAAGACCCTTCACACACACACACACACACACACACACACACACTCACATACACACGCTCATACACACAAACTCACAGATGATGAGTAGGATTTAGACCAGCACTCTCCAAAAGAAAAACAATGCAAGCCACATATATCATCTTAAATGGTCTAGTAACCACATTAAAAAGAAACAGGTGAGGGACTTCCCTGGCGGTCCAGTGGTTAAGACTCTGCGCTTCCACTGCAGGGGGCGGGGGTTGGATCCCTGGTCGGGGAACTAAGATCCTGCGTGCTGCACAGCACAGCCAAAAAAAAAAAAAAAAACAAAGAAACAGGTGAAATTAATTTCAATGATGTAGTTTAACCCAATATATCCAAAATATTACTGTAAAACATGTAATCGGCATTTCAATACCATTAACGAAGTCTTTTACATTCTTTTCTTCACACTAAGTCTCCAAATGTCAGCGTGTATTGACAGCATGTCTCAATTCAGGTTAGCTGCACTTCAAGTGCTCAAAAGCCACTCGTGGCCAGTGGCTGCCATGCTCGGCAGTCCAGATTTAGACAGAGATGGGCAGGTAAAGAGGAAGAGAAGGGGCGGAAATAAGGCCTTGAACAAAGAACTAAGGGAGTATGGCATCCAGGATCATCTATGACCCACAGAGAGTGTTCATAAGGGGTCAGATGTAATCAGCCCTTCACACTCAACAGTGAGTACGTCAGCACAGTTTGCTAACCGAGAGAGAGCTGGGGTCACCGTTTTGGTGCCCGAAGTACCAAGCCCCCAACTGAAGAATCAAAGTCCATTACCACTCGGTAACATGGCACCCAGATGCACATCACACACATGTGCTAGACCCCAAGCCACAGGCTGAAGCCTCAGCAGCCACCCACGTGGAGCTCAGGCCTGCAAGGGAAATAGCTGAGAGCTGCCCTCTCTCTGCCCCGTGGGCATAAGCTCCACCCAAGGAAATCAAACAACAGGTTCCTTCCACCTACAGGCTGTAGAGGGGAAGGGGAACACAGGCAGGTGAGAAAAGGAGAAGGAAGATACCTTAGCACTTGCGGTGGGCAAAATAATGGCCTCCAAAGATGTCCTTGTCCCAACTCCCAGAACCTGGGAATGTTGCTTTACGTGGCAAAAGGGCCTTGGCTGATCTGATTAAGTTAAGAATCTTGAGCTGGGAAGATTATCCTGGATTATCCAGGTGGACCCAAGGTAATCAGAAGGGTTCTTATAACCGAGCGGCAGGAATGTCAGTCAGAGAAACATGGAATCCCAGAATCAGAAGCCACAGTGATGTGATCACTTGCTTTGAAGATAGAGGGGAGGGAGCCGTGAGCCAAGGAACACACGGCCACCTCTAGAAACTGGAAAAGTCCAGGAAACAGAGTCTCCCTTACAGCATCCAGAAATAATGCAATCCTGCCGACATCTTGATTTTAGCCCAATGAGACCTCTTTTGGACTTCTGATCTCCAGAACTTTAACAAATCTGTGTTAAGCCACCAATTTTGTATCGACTCGTTACAGAAGCAATAGGAAACTAACATACCATTTGTAGAGTGGTCAGCTAGACACACACATGAGCTACCATGACGCTGCAAGGTATCAGAAGTAGTAACTGTAGTTGTCTTAGTAGTAATGGTAACCGCCACCATGTACTGAGGGCTTACTAAATCTCAAGCACCCTAACTACTTCGCCAACATTTTTAAAAATATACTTTTCATTTTGGAATAACTTTCAATGTACTGAAAAGTGGCAAAGATAGTACAGAGTCCCTGTATCTGTTCACCCAGCTTCCTGAATGCCAACCTCTTATACAACCATGATACATTTGTCAAAACCAGGAAATTAACATCAGCACAACACCATTAACGAAACTACAGACTTTATTTGGAATCCACCGGTTGTCACAAATATTTTATCTTCCCAAGACCCCTACGAGGTGAGTACCATTCTAATCGCCATATGATAAACGAGGAGGCTGAGGCTTAATAAGACCCAATCACTTGCTGGGGGTCACAACAGTTGAACACTAGCAAGGCTTTTCAACTTGATGCCTGTTTGGCTTTTCAACTTGACCCCTACACCATAAGCTCCCCTGGATATCATCATCCCTGTCTTATAGGACAGGAAAACCCAAGCAGAAGCAAGTTACCCAAAGGCATGCTACCGGAAGCAACAGCAAACCTGGGGGCGTCTGACTCCAAAGGTCACGGTCCAGCAACACTGTCTCCCTCCCTGTCATGGAGGGATGAGGAGCCTCCAGGGGCCATGAAAAGCTCCTGAGATCCATGAAAGTATCGTGGTGGCTGTGATGGGAAAGAGGGGATCAGGCCTCTGGGCGACGCCCACCTGCCTAGGGCCACTAGGTAAACCTAAGAGCTCCCTGTGGCTCTCGGTCAGCAAGGGGGCCCACTAAAGAGTTCTCTACCAGGAGCTTTCCTATAGAGGAATGGGCAGCAGAAGCAGCTGCCGTCAATGATTGTCCTGAATCCAGCTTCCATCAAACCACCGGGATCCCCGCTCTGGGGCCTTCACAACATGATTACAATGAGCTCCTTGAAAACATTCCTCTCCTGCGGGATCCTGTACCTCCAACCTTTCTAGCCCCTAGATTCTACCAATTCAGCAGCAAAAGAAGCAGGTAGAAGAGATTCTCCCACCGTGAAGTCGTTAACCACCTCACCCACAACTACACACAGCAAGTGGGACAGGAACCGGGACAGCCCCACCTGGGTGGCCCACAGCAAGCGGCCAGGTTCACTCTTCTCCCAGCCTTTATTTCCTTGGTGGCATTCCATGAGCCAGCAGGTCTCTGAGCACTGTGATGGCTGGTTGCTTTGCTATCTGTACACCTCTCTCAGTGGTTCTCAAAGTGGGGTCCCCAAACCAGCAACCTCACCTGGGAGCTTGTAAGAGACGCAAATTGCCAGGCCCCAGCCCAGGCCTACAGAATCAAATTCTGGGGACGGGCCAACAATCATGTTAACAAGCCCTCCAGGTGTTCCTGATGCCCGCTACAGTTTGAGAACCATTAAACTCTGTATCCCCTGCACCTCCTCCATGGCTGACCTACGACCTAGAAATGTGTTCGGAAAGGTCTCTGTCTGCAGAGATAAACACAAGGTCGTACATACACCGACTGTGGGCCCAGGGCAGGAGCTGACAAGCCCGACTGGGTTAGCAGTATTCATGCATCACAGTCAGGGAGCAGCACAGGCCAGTGCAGGGCAGGCCTATGCCACATGCTGAGGGCCCATCCTTGGCTTCACGGCGCTTAAAGGGAGGAGAGCTTGAAGATACCAATCGAGCAAACCTACAGATGAACGGAAAATTACCAACTGTGGCAAAGACTATGAAAGAAAACAAAAATGGGGGTGTCGCAGCACAGAATGACAGGGGTCTCCTTCCACCTCAGTGGCTGAGGGAGGGGTCCCCGAGGACGGGACACTTAGACCAAGATACAGACGAGGAGCAGGAGTCGGCCAAAGAGGCAAGGGGGCAAACATGCGCAGTAGAGGAAAAGCTTGTGCCAAGGCCCTGGGGCAGGAGAGAGTGTGGTGCTTTGGAGATGCTGAAAGAAGCTAGGGTGGGTAGAAAACAGGAGGAGGCAGGAGGAGTCCTTGGGAGATAAGAGAAGTTGCCCAGCTTTGGATCGTGCTGCACCTCACAAGCTTGGTTAGAAGTCTGTGTCGGAGTCTAGGCTTAGGAGGCCCATGAATTTTAGGCAGAACATTGACAACGAACATAATAACTAACATGTATTCAGCAGTGGTCTAAATGTTCCAGGTAGAAATGTAATCCTTACAACAACTCATGAGTAGGTTCTATTAACATCATCGTCTCCATTTTACAGATGAGGACAGAAGCTAAGCGGCCCCAAGTCACCCAGCTAGTGAAGGATTAGAACCCAGTCGGACCAACTTCAGATCCCAAGCTCTGGATCACCTCGCCACACGGCCTCTCGGCAGGAAAAGACTGATGGCAGTGATCTGGTTTGCATTTTCAAAAGCTTGCTGAAGGTGCTGCACCGATAGGGAAGAGACGATGCAGGCAGAGGCCACTGCATGGTCCAGGCAAGAAATGGCAGCAGCTGTGTGACAGGCTGGGACCCAGGACCCTTTGCTGCAGTGCTCGCACGTGGACACACCTCTCCTCAAGCAACAGGATACAAAGAAACTATATGGGACTAAAAATAAGCGCATGCACGCACAGTTGGGGCAAATTCTGGACAAAAGACACAAAGAGACCAAAAAACCCAACTGCCACTTTTGAAGAGCCTGGAGCAAAAGCAGGGTACTGCACGTGCCCCCTGCACACAACAAGGGGTGGGCAAAGCACCTAAGCCCCCCTCCGGCCCGACCCCTGGACACACCCCTACCCTCACCCCATGTAAGGAACAAGCCCACTCCCGCTCAGGAAGCGAGCAAGGGAACCTGTTGTTTGTTCTCGCTCCCCAGGGGCCCCAGTAAAGCCTTGCCTGAGTTTCTTGTCTGGCCTCTGATCAATTTCTATTGATTAAGGAGGGCCAAGAACCCTCGTCGGTAACAGCCGGGCCAGGGTAGTGGCAGCAAAGATGTCCAGGCAAGAGAAATGTCTGGGTGCAGAGAAAGAATGGTCTCTCTCAGGGGCGCTCACCAAGTCCCCAAACTCCTGAACACAAGTCAGTGCATTCTAACCCACCCCCTGCACCTTCCGTCAGAGAATCAGAGTAAGGGCTGAGGAGAGAGCTCCCTGTCCTGGGAGGTGAACCCAAAATACAGGGCTGTCATAGTGACAGAAACAGCACTTGGCCTCTTCAGCCCGAGCCACTGTCATTCTTTTCTTTTTTATTTAAATTTTTTATTGAAGTATAGTTGATTCACAATGCTGTGTTACTTTCTGGTGTACAGTAAAGTGGTTCATTTATACATATATATTCTTTTTCAGATTCTTTTCCATTACAATTGATTACAAGGTATTGAATATAGTTCCCTGTGCTATACAGTAGGTCCTTGTTTTTTTTAATCTATTTTATATATAGTGTGAATCTTTTAATCCCAAACTCCTAATTTATCCCTCCCACCCCTTTCCCCTTGGTAACCATAAATTTGTTTTCTATGTCTGTGAGTCTGTTTCTGTTTTGTAAATAAGTTCATTTGTATCTTAAACGTTAGCATTTTGAGGAAAAAGTCTGTTCCTTGTTCAGAATGGATGTCGTCATCCACCCACAAAGGTCACCAATGGCCAAGAAACCTCACACAGTACCCTCACATAAACAAGGACCCGACTCAAACTTAAGAGGTAAAGAGAAGCTTCCCGCTCGCATTTGAACAAGCAGAGTTTTCTTTAATTACATTGACTGCCTCGCAGTTAATCAGGGAAAGTATGACAGCACATTGCTCAGAGTGGCTTACGTTTCCAGAAAAGTCCCGCCTATGACTAGGTAAAATGGTGTGGGTCTTGGGGAAGCCAGTATTCAACCATTTCCTTGGGTTCGATTTGGAGTCTGAGGGGTGTGGTCAGTGTTACCCGACTTTAAAAGGGTGGGTGAGGGTGTGAGGCTTCACCCCGTCATCTGACAGAGCCTGAGACTCAAAGCCACTGACTGAGATCTGTGTTGGCAGTGGGCCAGACCACCAGAGCCACTGGGTTTCCTGTCCCCAACAGATCAAGTCTGGACACCACTGGCCTGCCATTTCCCCAAGATAAGCCTGGCTTCTGCCCTCTGACCTGCAGGTCTGGACGTAGCTTGGACAGGCCAGCTGTGGAGTCCAGTGGGCCTCTACAGGAGAGGCTGGGCACGTTCCCTTCTGTAAATCAGTCACAGCCTCACTCAGTACATTTGTGAAAAGGCAACATGGATTTCAGAGCTCTGAAGGGCTCTGTCTTGGAAGGCTATCAGAAGTGGGCAAGCTGTCCTTCTGAAGCCCTCTCTGGCATAACCATCCATGCCCCACCCACCATTCCTCTGTCCCATATTCTTCTTCCTTGCACTGACTGCCTGAATGAGGTACAAAGTCTCCGTTTTGTACACTGAAACTATTAAAACCTGGGGAGTGAAAAATGTTACATCTTTCTCTTGCTTACAAAAGTATTCAACTAACTGCCTCTTGTTTTGCAGGGCTCGTGTATTTTTCCCTACAGGATAGTGCACCTTAAAAAGAGAGAGCTGTTAACTGCTGGGCATATACCCTGAGAAAACCATAATTCAGAAAGAGTCGTGTACCACAGTGTTCACTGCAGCTCTATTTACAATAGCCAGGACATAGAAGCAACCTAAGTGTCCATTGACAGATGAATGGATAAAGAAGATGTGGCACATATATACAATGGAATATTACTCAGCCATAAAAAGAAATGAAATTGAGTTATTTGTAGTGAGGTGGATGGACCTAGAGTCTGTCATACACAGTGAAGTAAGTCAGAAAGAGAAAAACAAATACCATACATTAACACATATATATGGAATCTAAAAAAAAAAAATGGTTCTGAAGAACCTAGGGGCAGGACAGGAATAAAGATGCAGACATAGAGAATGGACTTGAGGACATGGGGAGGGGGGAAGAGTAAGCTGGGATGAAGTGAGAGAGTGGCATGGACATATATATATATAAACTACCAAATGTAAAATAGATAGCTAGTGGGAAGCTGCTGCACAGCACAGGAAGATCAGCTTGGTGCTTTGTGACCACCTAGAGGGGTGGGATAGGGAGGGTGGGAGGGAGATGCAAGAGGGAGGAGATATGGGGATATATGTAAATGTAGAGCTGATTCACTTTGTTATAAAGCAGAAAGTAACACAATATTGCAAAGCAATTATACTCCAATAAAGATGTTTAAAAAAAAGAGAGAGAGCAGCAGGGACCTCCCTGGCGGTCCAGTGGCTACAACTCCGCGCTCCCACTGCAGGGGGCGCCGGTTGGATCCCTGGTCGGGGAGCTATAATTCCACGTGCCTAGTGGCGCAGCCAAAAGAAAAACACCAACGACAACAACAAAAGAGCTACAGCCCTGCCCTTGCCCCGCGTGAAGGGGCCAAGAAGCCTCTGATGCTGTAAGAAAGATAAAGGGGCAGGGTGGGAAGGAGGACCCCACCCCCCTGGGCCTGGACCCCAACAGCATGAGGCCCTGGGGAGCCTCCCTTCCCAGGGAACCATAAGCAACAGTCAACACGCCACGCAGCGCGCTCTGGGGGAAATGCAGCGCCACCTCCAAGCTGATGGTCCTCCAGCAGCCTGTAAGATGCCAAGTGAGTGGCTTAATGACCCAGCAGGATCCAGTACGCGATACATAAAACTCCTCCGAGACGGCAGGCCTGTCAATGGAAAAGTATTATCATTTGTGACAGCATTAATGACAACCCAGGCTTGAAACCAACACATACCACTGGATTACTTTTCCAACCTCTTCAGGGAGACCACCGAGTTCGATGGAGGCTTTTATTTCTTTGTTTTCAAGCATGACTGCATCTCCCACCATGTGACAGCAGGATCCCCTTCCAGGGAATTTACTTCTGATGCGTCTGTCCTGCCAATGACAGGCTGCCTGAAGTACAGGGGTTAAAACAAACAAAACGAAAAAATACAGTCTGGAAGAAGGTCCAGAGGAATTTTACAGTTCTGATTTAAAAAACAAAAAACAAAAAAACCTCCAAAGATCTCCAGATCAAGCATCAATACCTTAAAAAAGGCGTAAGGGGGAGGCAAGGATGGGGGGTGGGAAATAGGATGAAGGCAGTCAAAAGGTACAAATTTCCAGGTATAAGATAAATAAGTACAAGGCATGTAATATACACCATGATAAATGTAATTAATACTGCTGTTACATTTATGTTATATTTGAAAGTTAAGAAAGTAAATCCCAAGGGTTTTCATCACAAGGAAAATAATTTCTTTCTATTTCGTACCTATATGAGATGATGGATGTCCACTAAACTTATTGTGGTCATCACTTCATGATGAATGTAAGTCAAATCATTACGCTGTACACCCTAAACTTATACAGTGCTGTCAATTATATCTCAAGAATAAAAAAATCTTAAGGAATGTTTCAGTGTTTCCTAAGCCGTGTTTCTTGAACCATGTGGGGAGTTGGCTACAAAGGCGGACTCTATGTCTTGGGACAGGGTTGGGGGGCTGAGATCTGCCTTTTTAACAAGCTCCTTTGGTCCTTCCTTATACAACTGAAATTGGCAAACCGCTGCCCTACAGATGGCTGAAGTCTGAGAATGATCCCGACTTTTCTTTTAAAACTAAGGTAGTCTCCATCACGTTTGCTTGTAACTTGGGAGATAAAACAGAGTTCACCATGTTCACCAGCCCAAGTCTCTGGTCCCCAAATCTTTCAACAAACAGCTTATTATTTTTTAAAATGAAGAAGACATTGATTTCACATCTGCTTCCTTTCTTCTCCTTCGGTGAAGTCTCTACGGACTAGCAGTGATCTACAAAAGTCAACACCTGGAGACAGAAGGATGAAGTGTCCCCCGGTGGTAAGCTGAACCACTGCTCCGAGGTTCCCGCAAGGCTCCCATACTCATGTTCTATTGGCCCGACAATTACGCAGAACACAGACATACTTTCTAAACCTGGGTCTCAGAAGGCATAGGGAGGCCAAGGGAATCAAAGCACACAGAACATGGAGGGATGGGGTGTAGACTGGGTAAGAGCTCAAGTCACCACAGCCTCAGACCCAGACATATGATACTTTCTCCCAGGGAGTCACAGAGCCTCAGAGAGACACAGCGATGGGGTTGAAACAGAAGACATTCATCATATAACTTTGAACTGATATCCCATTACCAGATCACACCACTTAGAGTGTGCTCTATCTCCATAGTTTTGTAACTCCTATAATTATCTTGTGAAAAGCGTGATTAGGTCATATTATGTTTCTTTGCGTTAAAAACATGCAGTTCTCTCATATAAACATTTAAGATTCCCTAGGGTGTTTCTAATCCTAATATGCATTTTCCCACTTTTCAAATATATCGGGAGGCTCTAATGATGGAAGCAGCCTGGCCTTCTCTTGAGCTCTGAGAGGCCGACCTGCAGAATGGCTGGCGAGGCTACTCTGGCACGAGTGTGGTCTCCTAGCTGCCAGAGATGAAATCTACGACTGGAAATCTCCAGGCATGTGTGTGAGAGGAAAAAAGAGAGGGAGTTTCCGAATTAAAATTAACATCTCCTCAACTGGACCTCCATGTTTTTGGTGTATTACCTGCCCGGTGGCAGCGGTGAACTAAGGGACAACATACATGGGTAGCTTCTCTGCACAGACACCAAGAGAGCCAGAGCTCAGAAAATATATATGACAGATCTTGACTCGAGGGTTTGTTGTTTAGTAGGTGAAGCTCTCCCTCCTTTTCTGTCTGCCTGAATAGCCTTCCTGCTGTTTCTTTAAGACAAGGGTGAACAGCTGCCGTCCACATCCTAGGAGGTGAGGGGAAGGGAACAACCATGTACTGGGCCCCATCTAAGTGCTCAGCCCACTGGCAGGCACTTCACTCACTTCTGATGTCTCACAGCCACTGTGCTGCTTATCTGGTTATCGTCACTGGGGCTCCACTGGCTGCTGGCTTCCCACTGGTTCAGCCCAGCGGAGGACAGGAGAACACAGGAGAGAGGGCAGGGTATTTCTTCCCAGCTCCATCTCTCCTTGGATGCCCCGTCTTGGGGCAGATTCCTCTCGAATGCAGCTCCTGCTGGGCAGCCCTTCTCCAGTTCCAGATCCCACTGGGCTCCGGTAACTCTGCTTCTTCCCTTGCCCCCTCAGCCCTAGCAGTGATAACGGTGTCCCACTGTTGTTTAGTCCCTGGGTGCTTCATGGTGCCTGGCCAGCACCTCTGTAACCGTTCCTTTCATTAGTCTTCATTCAAACCATCTGGGGTGCATTCTGTTTCTGGCCATGTGCTCTGATACTGGCTCTCACTCTAAACGTTAACTGCTTTTGCAAGTGAGATGAAATGCAAAGATGTGGGTCAATAAGCTTGGAGGAGCATTTCTAAGAGTGTGTTAAGCTGGTAGTATAAGTACTCGGCTAAGAAGAGCTAATAAGGTTAATTCATCATCAGTGTGGCCTTGAACCCAACTCCTAATCCAGCCAGATGATGGCTATCCCAAAGTGTGGTTTAGGGCCTCTAGACTCTGTCTGTAGTAGTTGCACAGAGATTTTTTT